>NC_083602.1:47239930-47544891 GCF_029168945.1 Cannabis sativa | reverse complement strand
AGACCCAGACCCAAACTCGAACCCAGACCAGGATCAGAATCAAGGACTTAGACCCAGAACTAAATCCAGACCCAGATCGGGATCGGAACCCTGGACTCGGACCAGACCTAGACCAAGATCCAGGACGCGAACCCACACCCGTAGCCAGATTTGGACCTAGACTGGGACTCGAACCCGAACATAGACTGGGACCCAAACCCACACAATAACCGCGACATGGACCTAGAATCAGGATAGGGACCTGGGAAATAGAACTAGGACTGGGACCTAGTAACCGACCCAGACCCGAACTTGAACCTAAGACCAAACTCGTGACCCGACACCAGAAATGGAACCAGACTGGGACCCGAGATTGGGATCCGGATTTGGACACAGGACATGGACAAAACACGTAGTCGGTGTTTGGATTTGGGACCTAGCCCTGGACCCGAACCCTGATAAGGACCCAAACCCACACCCGGACTTGAACACAATCCCAAACCCAAAAGTGGAATTGAAACCGTACCCTATGTCCCAAAATTAGAACCAAAACTGGCAGTTGACCGGGACTGGAACTTGGACTGGGACTTGGAATCATAACTGAAATTGGAGCTAGATCCACAACCATAACCGGACCAGGAACCGCACTCCAAAATCAGACCCGTATTGGGAGCCGGACCCGGATCCGAACCCAAACCTGGACTCGTGACCTCAACCCAATTCTGAACTCTCACCCAAACATGGAACCAAACTAGGGACACACAACCAGGGTCGCGACCTAGAACCGCACCCCAGTCTGAATCCCGAACCATAACTCAAAAATGGGACTTGGGACCTGAACCAGAACACGATCGAGACCCGTGACAGTGATCAAGATCTTAACTCTGGATTCAGGTAAAGGGGCCTAGAACAGACCAGTAGTCGGTGTCTAGATGTAATATTCGAGAAAATAAATAATATTTAAATGGACATATTTTATTAAATATGTAATTACTTGGGAAATGAAGTAGGATTATGATCTTACTTAGGTAAATTGTTGAGAAATTATTTAATGAAATACGTTATTTTTGGACCCGGCAATTGTGGAAATTTAGCTATGTGGTTAGTAATGTCATGACATTAAATGAAAGAATTATTTTGAGAATATCTCGGATTAAGTTAGAATTTTATTAGAATGTCAGATTGGGGAATTAGTAAAATTACCAAAATGACCCTAAGGTTTTTTTTTTAAAAAAAAAAAAATTATGTGAGAGGGGTAGATTAGCAAATTCAATGGAACCCTTTATTTGACTTTTCTTTCATTTTTTTAAGCTGCCTATTATTTAAAAAAAAAAAGAAAGAAAACCCTTATTTAAAGAGTTTCCTTCCAAGGCAAGAAAACATTTTCAAAAAAATCAACACCAAGCTTCTCTTCTTCTTCTCCTTCTGCCGAGCCCTACGAGCAGCTGGGAACCAAGTGAAACTCATTTTATTTCATCCACTCTTGAGCTAATCTAAGCCCTAGAAGCTAGCTAAGTGAAGGTATGATTTTCTACTCTTCTCTTGATTGGTTTTTTTGAGTTTAGTTTAGGTTTGGGTGAAGGTTTTCAATGAATTCTGAGCTGGGGTGTAAACTGAGGGTAAGGTAGGTTCTTAGGGTTTAATTGGAACTTGTTTGAATGAAAATTAAGTGAGGTTAAGGGCTGTTCTGTTGAATTGGTGTTGAAAGTGATGTTTAGTGCAAATTGTCAAGTGAGATGGTGATTTTGAGTTAAATGGTGAATTGTGATTAAATGATGTGTTGAATATGTTATACTTGGTATATTTAACTGTTCTGGAAATGCAATTTAGGTCTGAAATGGTTTTGGTTCGAGCTGGGGAAGAAAACCTTGAATTTTTCTGGTCTGACAGCAACCGGTCGACCGGATTGGTTCTGGTGTATCAGAACCGGTCGACCGGTTACAGCAGGGGAAAATTTCTCGGGTTTTTCTCTGAACCCTGTTTTGGTTCGGGGTTGAACCTAGTACCTGCCTTTGAATGATTTTGAGTTATTTGAATTATTTTAAAGTTGGTGAAAGCTAAGTCTAATCGGTTTTAAAATTAGGGTTTTAATCCGGAATTTTAAGTTAAGGTATTTATTGTGTTTCAATTGTCGTGACATAGGACCCGGATTGCCTAGCTTGTTTTTCCACCCAGGTCGGCCATATTCTTGACTTCTGAATTATGGTAAGAAAAGTGGTAAGCACCGTATGTGGTTAAAGTTTATTGGTTGAATGGAAGTGATCTTGATTATTATCAAGATTTTTATTAAATATTTAATAAGCCTAGGTTATGACCTAGGGTTGGAAACGGTTATCACCGTTATGAGTAATTACTCTTGAAACCGCGGTTAGGTTTCTTACTTATCGTTTGCTTTATCGAGCAACGATAGTGACATATTCAGCTCGTATGTGACGAGTTGTAAAAAGGGGTACTTTATTAAGTACCAAGACTGTGTAATGTTTAAAGGAATGCTTATTAAATTGTATAGTGAGTAAATATGATGGCATAAGACCAAGTTGATATTCACTTTTCTTTCAATTATTGTTTTGATCACTTTCTTGCTGAGTCTCTGTGACTCACGGGTGCTTTATGGTGCAGGTAAAGGGAAGGCTAAAGTTGAGCAACCATGAGTTTGTGGTCGCAGCAGCAATGTACATACCAGCCGTAGGCAGCCCAGTAAACAGGATGCTCTATTTTGATTGTATTTTGGGAAATATAAAGTTTATGTTGTAAAATACTTTGAAACCATTTTGTAAATATTTTTAAAATAGGGGGACCCCGTAGTCCATATTATCTATCTTTTGTTAAACGGTTTAAAAGTTGAATTTTAATTATCAAAATTTAATTACCCACACTTTTAATATAATTACATATTATATAATTATCAGTATTTTATTAAATTGCACACACGTGGCGTCCCTGTTGGACTAGGCGTTACACTAGATCTGTGACTCAGACTAGGACCGGAACCCAGACGAAGAACCAAACCCGAACCCATACCTAGACTTGGGACCCAAAATTAGAACCTGAACAAGAATCGCCGAACCAGGACCCTAGAACAAGACTAGGACCGTTACCAGGACACGGACCTAAACCTAGAATCGAACACAGACCTAGCCTCAGACCCAAACTAAGACTGGAACTAGGGCCTGGACACGGTCGTGCACCCAGACCGGAATTGAGACCCGAACCTGGACCTAAATCTAGGACCCGATCCCAATCACAGACTTGGACCTAGATAGGGATCCGGATACGAACCTGGACACGAACCAAGACCCAGACTGGGATCGAAATGCTTGAGCTAGATCTGGACCGAGATTCTTACCCAGACCCAAACTTGGACCTGCACTTGAGACCCGAACTTGGACCAGCACCCGACCCTAGACCTAGATCGGGTTCCAGACCTGGACACAAACCCGGACACAGACTCGAACCTGAAATCAAACACCCACACCTAGAATCAGACCCAAAGCTAGACTAGGACCCATACCCAAACTCGAACAAAGACCAGGATCAGAACCAAGGACTTAGACCCAGAACTGAATCCAGACTCCAATCGGGATTGGAACTTGGGACTCCCACCCAACCTAGACCAAGACCCAGGGTGCGAACCCACACCTGGAGCCTGATCTGGACATAGACTGAAATCCGGACTCGAACCCAAACTGAGACCAGGACTCGAACTCCGACCCGAACTCAAACCCAAACTCGAACTAAGAATCGCAAATGGAACTAGAACCCAACTAGGACTAGGACTAGGACCAAGACCTAAACCCAAACCTGAACCTAGATCAAAACCCAAACAGAGACGTAAACCCGAACCTAGACTAGGACTCGAACTAAAACCCGAACCTAGACCGGGACCCAAACCCACAAAATAATCGGGACCTTGACCCAAAATCGGGATAGGGACCTGGGAAACAGAACCAGGACTAGGACCTCGTACCCGACCCAGACTCGAACTTGAACCTAGGACCCAGCTCGTGAACTGGCACCAAAAATGGAACCAGACAGGGACCCAAGATCAGGATTCAGATCTGGACACAGGGCTTGGACAAAACCCGTAGTCGGTGCTGGGATTTGGGACCCAGGCCTGGACCCGAACCCTGACAAGGACTCGAACCCACACCCGGACCTGAACCCAGTCCCAAACCCAAAAGTGGACCCGAACACGTACCCTGTGACCCAAATTTTAACCAAAACTGGAAGTTGGCCGGGACTGGAACTAGGACTTGGACATGGAATCATAACTGAAATTGGACCTAGATCCAGAACCGTAACCGGACCAGGACCCGGACTCCAAATCAGACCTAGACCCGAATTGGGAGCCGCACACAGATCCCAACCCAAACCTAGACTTGGGACCCGAACCCGAACTTGAACTCAGACCAAAACATGGAACGAGACTAGGGACATAGAACCAAGGTCGGGACCTAGAACCACACCCTAGTCTTGATCCCGAACCCAAACTCAGAAATGGGACCTGGGACCTGAACTAGAACTAGACCGAGACCCGTGATAGTGATCCACATCTTAACTCGGGATTTGGGTAATGGGCATGGAACAGACCAGGAGTCGGTGTCTAGATTCTGGACTTAGATTAGCACCAGAACCCAGACAAAGAACAAAACCTAAACCCAGACCTTGACCTTGGATCCAAAATTAGAACCTGAAAAAGAATCGCCAAACCAGGATGCCAGAACAAGACTAGGACCGTGACCAGAACTCGGACCCAGACCTAGAACCGAACACAGACCTAGCCTCAGACCCAAACTGAGACAGGAACTCGGGCACGGACATGGTTGTGTACAAAGACCGGAATTGAGACCGGGACCTGGACTTAAATCAGGCACCCGATCCCAAACACAAACTTGGACCTAGATAGGGAACCGGATACGAACCTGGACTCAGACCAAGAACCAGACTGGGATCGAAATGCTTGACCTAGATCTGGACCGAGATCCTGACCCAAATCCAAACACTTACCCGCACTCGGGACCCAACCTTGGAACTGGACCCGAACCAACACCCAGATAGGTGTCCATACCTGGACACAAACCCGGACACAGACTTGGATCCGAACTCAAACCCAGACCTAGAATAAGACCCAATGCTAGACCCGGACCCAGACCTAAACTAGAACCTAGACCGGGATCAGAGCCAAGGACTTAGACCCAAAACTTAATCCAAACTCAGATTAGGATTGGAACTTGGGACTCGGATCAAACCTTGACCAAGACCCAGGACGCGAACCCACATCCGGAGCCTGATCTGGACCTAGACTGAAACCCGGACCCGAACCCAAACTCAGACCAGGACACAAACTCTTACCCGAACTTAAACCCAAACTCGAACTCAGAATCGCAAATGGAAGTAGAACGAAACTCGGACTAGGATAAGGACCAGGACCTTAACCCAAACCCAAATCCTGTTCAAAACCCAGACAGAGACATAAACCTAGGACCCAGCTTGTGACTCGGCTCCAGAATTGGAACCAAACTTGGACCCGAGATTGGGATCCGGATCTAGACGCAGGTCTTGGACAAAACTCGTAGTCGGTGTCTGGATTCGGGACCCATCCCTAGACCCGAACCCTCACAGTTACCCGAACCAACACCCGGACCCGAACACGTACCCTGGGACCCACAATTGGAACCAAAACCCGAAGTTGAGCGGGACTGGAACTAGGTTTTGGACTTGGAATCAAAACTTAAATTGGACCTAGATCCAGAACCGTAATCGGAAAAGGACCCAGACTCCAAATTAGACCTAGACCTGAATTGGGTGCCGGACCCACATCCCAACCCAAACCTGGACCAGGGACACGAACCCGAACCTGAACTCAAACCCAAACATGGAACCAGACTAGGGACACAGAACCAAGTTCGGGACCTAGAATCCCACCCTAGTCTCGATCCCGAACCCAAACTCAGAAATGGGATCTGGGACCTGAACCAAAACCAAACTGAGACCCGTGACAGTGATCCAGATCTTGACTCGAGATTCAGGTAACGAGGCCTGGAACAAACCAGTAGTCGGTGTCTAGATCATGGACTCAGTGTAGGACCAGAACCCAGACGAAGAACCAAACCCGAACCCAGACCTAGACTTGGGACCTAAAATTAGAACCTGAACAAGAATCGTCGAATCAGGACCCTAGAACAAGACTAGGACCCTGACCAGGACCTTGAGCCAGACCTAGAACCGAACCCAGACCTTGCCTCAGACCCAAACTGAGACTGGAACTCGTGCCCGGACACGGTCGTGTACCTAGACCGGAACTGAGACCTGGATGTGGACCTAAATCTGGGACTCCATCCCAAACACAGACTTGCACCTAGATAGCGATCCGGATACGAACCTGGACTCGGACCAAGACCCAGAATGGGATCGAAATGCTGGACCTAGATCAGGACCGAGATCCTGACCCAGACCAAAAATTAGACCAGCACTCGGAACCCAAACCTCGACCCAGATCAGGGTCCAGACCTGGACCCAAACCCGGACACATACTCAAACACCCACACCTAGAATCAGACCCAAAGTTAGACCCGGACCCGGACCCAAACTCGAACCCAAACCAGGATCACAACCAAGGACTTAGACCCAGAAATGAATCAAGACTCAGATCGTGATTGGAACTTGGGACTCGGACCCAACCTAGACCAAGACCAAGGACACGAACCCACACCCGGAGACTGATCTGGACCTAGACTAGTGTAACAATTTGGTATCAGAGCCGCCAGGTTGTCTTCCGAGGATCATCACGACGTGTACAATCATCATCAACAGTTAGGTCATTCTACGGTTTAGTAAGCTTTGATTGCTTTAGTAGCTTATTTTAATTATTATGAATTAAGAAAAGCCTGTTAGGAAGCATGTTAGTAGCCTGATAGTAGAATAGGCGCATATTTTTTAATTTCCAAATTAAGCGGCATTAGTAAGCTCGTTTATCATGATCTGATATGCCAACTCTTGGTTGCGCAGGCTGTTCAGACTAGATGGACGCCAGGCGAAATACCAGGAGTCAGGGAAATTCAGTCGGGTCAAATGAAGGTCAGGGAGCTCAGTTTCCCCCAAATGCTAGGGGCGAAGGTAGAGGTCCCCAGGGCAGGGCTCGTGGCTTGGGTGATGTTAACCCGCCACAGGCTGCCCAAGCCACTTAGGAAGCTCAGAATTGGGAAAATAGGCTTGCAGAAATGCAAGCCAGAATTGAGGAACAAGATAATGAGATCCAGCGATTGAGACAGCAGGGTGCTCCTGCAATGACTGTTCCAGAAGTTCCTGTGGCACCTGCCCCTGTTGTCCAGGTCGAACCAGTGGTAGCGGAAAATAGAATGGAACCTCTGTATGAAAGGTTCCGCAAGCAGGCACCTCTGCTTTTTCTGGGAGGTCCGCACGTCATGAAAGCCGAGCAGTGGCTAACTGTGATCACCAAGATTTTGAATTTAATGGGTGTCACCGGGAATGACAGAGCGGTGTGTGGCAGTTTTCAGTTTCAAGATTACGCATTGGTGTGGTGGGACATGGTGTCTTTGATACACGATTTCACCACGATGACCTGAGAAAAGTTTCAGGAACTTTTCAATGTGAAGTACTATAATGAGGTTGTTAGAAGTGCCAAGAGAAAAGAATTTACTCACCTGACCTAGAAAGAGAACATGAGCGTTACTGAGTATACAATGCAGTTTGATCGGTTGGCGAGGTTGGCCTCGGGAATTGTGCCAGCCGATTTTAGTAAAAAGGAAAAGTATTTGGATGGACTGAATGTGAAGATTAAGCATGATCTGATGATTACTACAGACGACAAAACCACCTATGCTGAGATGGTGGAGAAAGCACTACGAGATGAGGGCGCAGTCTGGTGCATGACTGAGTCTGCTAGGACTCTAATGGTTGGCATGGCTCCTACCCCTCCTGCATCAGGCTATAGCAGGGGAGGTAGTGGTTTGGCCATTGACCAGAAAAGGAAAGCATCCACTGCAACCGGTGGCTCAAGTTAGAACAAGCGGTTCCGAGGGAACCAGAGTAGAGGCGGTCGTCAGGGTAGTTCTAAGACCCAATATTCCTACCCAGAGTGCCCCAGTTGTAAAAGGCACCATCTGGGTGAGTGTAGAGGATAGGGGTGCTTCCAGCGTGGCATGCCAGGACACTACAAGAGGGATTTCTCTCAACTTAGAGTAGAAGCACCAAAGGCTTGGGCGAGACCCAATCCAGCTAGGGTGTTCGCCATTTCTCAGGCTGATGCTGAAGCCAGCACTTTAGTGGTGACAGGTTAGCTCTCAGTTAAAAATTCTTTTCACTCCGTATTGTTTGACTCTGGGGCCACACATTCTTATGTGGTAGCCAGAATCTTTAGTAAATTGGATAGACCGCATGATAGTTATGAATCAGGGTTTGGAACCCTATTACCTGGCGGAGAGTTAGTTATCTCCAAAAGGTGGATTAGGTCTATGCCGATCAAAATTGAGGGTAGGGAGTTAAGTGCTGACCTAATAGAAATGAGCTTAGTAGATTTTGATATTATTCTAGCATTTCGATCATAGTTTGGGTCTTGTTCCAAGTCCAGGTTCGTATCCGGATCCCTATCTAAGTACAAGTCTATGTTTGGGATCGGGTCCAAGATTTAGCTCCAAGTCCGGGTCTCAATTCCGGTCTGGGTACACGACCCTGTCCGGGCCCGAGTTTCAGTCTCAGTTTGGGTCTGAGGCTAGGTCTGTGTTCGGTTCTAGGTTTGGGTCCGGGTCCTCGTCGCGGTCCTAGTCTTGTTCTAGGGTCCTGGTTCGGCGATTCTTGTTCATGTTCTAATTTTGGGGCCCAGGACTAGGTCTGGGTTCGGGTTTGGTTCTTCGTCTGGTTCTGGTCCTAGTTTGAGTCCCAGATCTAGACACCGACTACTCGTCTCTTCTAGGCCCCGTTACCCAAATCCCGAGTCAAGATCTTGATCACTGTCACGAGTCTCGTCTTTTTCTGGTTCAGGTCCCCGGTCCCATTTCTGAGTTTGGGTTCGGGATCGAGACTAGGGTGCGGTTCTAGGTCTCGACCCTGGTTCTGCGTCCCTAGTCTGGTTCCAAGTTTGGGTTTGAGTTTAGTTTCGGGTTCGGGTCTCGAGTCCAGGTTTGGGTTGGGATTCGGGTCCTTCTCCCGATTCGGGTCTAGGTCTAATTTGGAGTCCAGGTCCTGGTCCGGTTACAGTTCTGGATCTATGTCCAATTTCAGTTATGATTCCAAGTCCAAGTCCTTCTTCAAGTCCTTGTCAACTTCCAGTTTTGCTTCCAATTTTGGGTCACAAGGTACTAGTTCGGGTCCACTTTTTGGTTTGGGACTGGGTTCAGGTCCGGGTGTGGGTTTGGGTCAAGGGCTGGGTCCAAAATCTAGACACCGACTACGGGTTTTGTCAAAGCCCTTGGTCCAGATCCGAGTGGACCCGAACCCGTATCCTGTGACCCAAAATTGGAACCAAAAGCGGAAGTTGACCGAGACTGGAACTAGGACTTGGACTTGGAATCACAACTGAAATTGGACCTAGATCAAGAACTAAAACCGGACTAGGGCCTGGACTCCAAATCAGACCTATACCGAAATTGGGAGCCGGACACAGATCCCAACCAAAACCTGGACTCGGGACCCGAACCCGAACCTGAACTCAAACGCAAACATGGAACCAGACTAGGGACATAGAACCAGGGTTGGGACCTAGAATCGCACCCCAATCTCGATGCTGAACCCAAACTCTGAAATGGGACATTGGTCCAAAACCAGAACCAGACCGAGACCCTTGATAGTGATCTAGATCTTAACTCGAGATTCGGGTAACGGGGCCTAGAACAGACCAGTAGGCGGTGTCTAGATCTGGGACTCATACTAGGACCAGAACCCAGACGAAGAACCAAACCCGAACTGAGACCTAGACCTGGGAACCAAAATTAGAACGTGAACAAGAATCGCCGAACCAGGACCCTAGAACAAGACTAGGACTGTGACCAGGACCTGGACACAGACCTAGAACCGAACACGGACCTAGCCTCAGACCCAAACTGAGACTGGAATTCGGGCTCGGACACGCTCGTGTACCCAGACCGGAACGGAGACCCGGACCTTGACCTAAATCTGGGACTCGATCCCAAACACAGACTTGGACCTAGATAGGGATCCGAATACGAAACTGGACTCGGACCAAGACCCAGACAGGGATCGAAATGCTGGAACTAGATCTGGACCGAGATCCTGACCCAAACCCAAACTTAGACCCGCACTCGGGACCCGAACTTGGATCTGGACCCGAACCTAGACCCAGATCGGGGTCCAGACCTGGACACAAACCTGGCCACAGACTCCGACCCGAACTCAAACACCCACACCTAGAATAAGACCAAAAGCTAGACGGACCCGGACCCAACTCGAACCAAGACCAGGATCAAAACCAAGGACCTAGACCCAAAAATTGAATCCAGACTAAAATTGGGATTGGAACTTGGGACTCGGACCCAACCTAGACGAGGACACAGGACGCAAACCCACATTCGGAGCCTGATCTGGACCTAAACTGAAATCAGGACCCGAACACAAACTCAGGCCAGGACTCGAACTATGACCCGAACTCAAACCCAAACTCAAACTCAGAATCGCAAATGGAACTAGAACACAAGTAGGACTAGGACCAGGACTAGGACCTAAACCCAAACCCGAACCCAGATCAAAACCCAGACAGAGACGTAAACCTGAACCGAGACTAGGACTCGAACCCGAACCTAGACCGGGACCCAAACCCACACAATATCCAGGACCTTGACCCAGAATTAGGATAGGAACTTGGGAAACAGAACTAGGACCGGGACCTAGTACCCTACCCAAACCCGAACTTGAACCTAGGACCCAGCTTGTGACCCGGCACCCGAAATGGAACGAGACTGGGACCAGAGATTGGGATCCGGATCTGGACCCAGGGCTTGGACAAAACTCGTAGTCGGTGTTTGGATTTGGGACCCAGCACTGGACTCGTAGTCGGTGTCTGGATTTGGGAACCTTGACAAGGACCCAAACCCACACCCGGACCTGAACCCTGTCCCAAACCCAAAAGTGGACCCGAACACGTACCCTGTGACTCAAAAATGGAACCAAAACCGAAAGTTGACGAGGGGTGGAATCGAATTTACCAAGTAAATTCCCTAACTTATTAATTCCTTATTGAATCCACACTTAAAACTTGAAATTGCACTCTCAATTACATAGAACGCTCTATATGTTCCACGATATAGATACGCTATTAGTTATCCATTGTTATAATCCTAATTTGATCAATGACCCTCTAATAGATGATCTACATTGACTAGGCACTAAATTACCGTTACAATTTCAATGTATTTTATCTTTAAAACACTTAGCTCCGTATAAATGATATTTCAGCAAAGTGAAATGAGATCTCCACCATTTATCTCTGTTTAGCTGAGCTCAAAGGATATCATCGTTTCACTTCTAAATTCCTATAGAAGTTATAGACTCCCTATTTATCTTAGCGCTCCCACTCAATTATACTATCATGTTCCCAAAATGTACGTATCACCTTGACCCAAAAGTAGGATTAACTGAAAAATCAAAGAACATGTATAATAGTCTTGCGATCGAACCTAATCATATCAGGATTAAGATCATTTGATCTAGGATCAACGGGTGATATTGAATTGAATAGATATTACGGTAAATTTTAACAAATCTAATCAAAGTTCAATATCGGTCCCTTTTGATGTATACTCCATACATTCGATACTGGTAAACTTTGCCAATGACGTAGAAATGACATAACACTTATCCAAGGTGTAAGAATACCTATCACTGATTATCATGTCAGTCTAAATCCAGTTAACTGACAAATCAGGGAATAAACTTTCGAACATATAATTAAGATTATATTCCACTGTGCTGACAACAGTATAATCATTAACAAATTCATATGTTCTAGACTTAAATAGAATTCATACATTATATATATAATCATGAAATAAATCATGTGAACCATGCAACATAAAATGGTATTTCTGTTCTTTATTAATAAGTAAATATGATTATATTGAAATGGGTTTTATTTAGGGCACAAAACCCAACAAAATCAGGATAGACACCTGGGAAACAGAACTAGGACCGGGACCTTGTACCCGACCCGGACCCGAACTTGAACATAGGACCCAGCTCTGGACCAGGCACAAGAAATGGAACCAGACTGGGACCCGAGATTGGGATCCGGATCTGGACCCAGAAATTGGACCTTGATCCAGAACCGTAACTGTACCAGGAACCGAACTCCAAATCAGACCTAGAACCGAATTGGAGCCGGACCCGGATCCCAACCCAAACCTGGACTCGGGACCCGAATCCGAAACTGAACTCAGACCCAAACATTGAACCAGACTAGGGACACAGAACCAGGGTCAGGACCTAGAACCGCACCCTAGTCTCGATCTTGAACCCAAACTCAGAAATAGGACCTGGGACCTAAAGAGGAACCAGACCGAGACTCGAGACAGTGATCCAGATCTTGACTTGGTATTCTGGTAATGGGGCTAGGAATAGACCAGTAGTCGGTGTCTAGATCTGGGATTCAAACTAGGACCAGAACCCAGACGAAGAACCAAACCCGAACACAGACCTAAACCTGGGACCCAAGATTAGAACCTGAACAAGAATTACCTCAGACCGTGACCAGGACTACGACCTAGAACATAACGCAGACCTAGCCTCAGACCCAAACTGAGACTGGAACTCACGCCCGGACACGGTCGTGTACCTAGACCAGAACTGAGACCCGGACATGGACCTAAATCTAGGACCCGATCCCAAAAACAGACTTTGACCTAAATAGTGATTCGGATAAGAAATTGGACTCGGACCCAAACAAAGACTTGGATCGAAATGTTGTACCTAGATCTGGACCGAGATCCTGACCCAGACCCAAACTTGGACCCGCACTCGGGACCCGAACTTGGACCTGGACTCGAACCTAGACCCAGATCGGGGTCCAGACATGGACACAAACCCGGACACAGACTCGCACCCGAACTCAAACACCCACACCTAGAATCAGATCAAAAGCTAGACCCGGACCCGGCCCCAACTCGAACGCAAACCAGGATCAGAACCAAGGACTTAGACCCAGGATGGAATCCAGACTCAGATCGGGATTGGAACTTGGGACTCGGACCCAACCTAGACAAAGACACAGGAAGCGAACCACACCCGGAGCCTGATCTTGACCTAGTTTGAAATCAGGACCCGAACCCAAATTCAGACCAGGACTCAAACTCCGACTCAAACTTAAACCCAAACTCGAACTCAGAATCACAAATGGAACTAAAATCGAACTAGGACTAGGACAAGGACCTAAACCCAAACCCGAACCCAGATGAAAACCCAGACAAAGACCTAAACCCGAACCGAGACTAGCACTCGAACCCGAACCTAGACCGTGACCTAAACCCACACAATAACTCGGACTTTGACTCAGAATAAGGATAGGGACCTGGGAAACAGAACTAGGACCGGGACGTAATACTCGACCAAGACCCAAACTTGAACCTAGGACCCATATCGTGACCCTGCACCAGAAATGGAACCAGACTGGGTCCCGAGATTGGGACCTGGATCAGGACCGAGGGCTTGGACAAAACCTGTAGTCGGTGTTTGGATTTAAAACCCAGCCTTGGACCCGAACCCTAACAAGGACCCGAATCCACACCCAGACCTGAACCGAAGCCCTAACCCAAAATAGGACCCGAACCCGTACCCTGTAACCACAAATTGGAACCAAAACTGGAGGTTGGTCGGGACTGGAACTAGGACTTGGACTTGGAATCATAACTGAAATTGTACCTAGTTCCAAAACTGTAACTGGACTAGGACCCGGACTACAAATCAGAGCTAGACCCGAATTTGGAGCCGGACCCGGATCCCAACCCAAACCTTGACTTGGGACCTTAACTCGAACCTGAACTCAGACCCAAACATGGAACCAGACTAAGGACACAGAACAAGGGTCTGGACCTAGAATCGCACCCCAGTCTCGATCCTGAACCCAAACTCAAAAATGGGACATGGGACCTAAACCAGAACCAGACTGAGACCCGTGACAGTGATCCAGATCTTGACTCAGGATTCGGGTAACGGGGCCTAGAACAGACCAGTAGGCGGTGTCTAGATCTGGGACTCAGACTAGGACCAAAACCAAAACCGAACCCAGACCTTGACCTGGGACCCAAAATTAGAACCTGAACAATAATCGTCGAACCAGGAACTTGAATAAGAATCCCAAACACAGACTTGGACCTAGATAGGGATCCGGATACGAACCTGGACACGGAACAAGACCCAGACTGGGATCGAAATGCTGGACCTAGATCTGGACCGAGATCCTGACCCAGAACCAAACTTGGACCCGCACTTGGGACCCGAACCCACACCTAGTCCAAGACCCAGGAAGCGAACCCACACCTGGAGCCTAATTTGGATTTAGACTTAAATCCAGACCCGAACCCAAACCCAGACCATGACTCGAACTCCGACCCGAACTCAAACCCAAACTCGAACTCAAAATCGCAAATGGAAGTAGAACCCAACTAGGACTAGGACCAGGACCAGGACCTAAACCAAAACCTGAATCCAGATCTTAACTTGAACCTAAGACCCAGCTCGTGACCCAGCACTAGAAATGGAACATGACTGGGACCCGAGATTGGGATCCGGATCTGGACCCAGGGCTTGGACAAAACCCAAAGTTTGTGTCAGGATTTGGGACCCAGCCCTGGACCCGAACCCACACCTGGTACTGAACCCAGTCCCGAACCAAAAGTTGACCCGAACCCGTACCATGTAACCCAAAATTTGAACCAAAATCAGAAGATGAATGGGACTGGAACTAGGATTTGGACTTAGAACCACAATTGAAATTGGACCTAGATCCAGAACCGTAACCCGACCAGGACCCGGACTCCAAATAAGGCCTAGACCCGAATTGGGAGCCGGACAAAGATCCCAAGCCAATAATGGGACCCAAAATTAGAACCTGAACTAGAATCGCGGAACTAGGACTATGAACTAGAATCATAAACACAGACTTGGACTTAGATAGGGATCCAGATACGAAACTCGACTCGGACCAAGACCCAGACTGGGATCGAAATGCTGGAGCTAGATTTGGACCGAGATCTTGACCCAGACCCAAACTTTGACCCGCACTTGAGACCCGAACTTGGACCTAGACCCGAACCTAGACCCAGATGGGGGTGCAGACCTGGACACAAACCCATACACAGACTCGGACCCGAACTCAAACACCCACACCTAGAATCAGACCAAAAGCTTGACCCGGACCAGGCCCCAAACTGGAACCCAGACCAGGATTAAAACAATGCACTTAGACCCAGAACTCAATCCAGACTCAGATCGGGATTGGAACTTGGGACTCGGACCCAACCTAGACCAAGACCCGGAGCCTGATCTGGACCTAGACTGAAATCAAGACCCGAACCCAAACTCAGACCAGGACTCGAACTTTGACCAGAACTCAAACCCAAACTCGAACTCAGAATCGCAAATGGAACTAGGACCGAACTAGGACGAGGACCTAAACCCAAATCCGAACCCAGACCAAAATCCAAAAAGAGACCTAAACTCGAGCCGACACCAAGACTCGAACCCAGACCTAGACCGGGATGCAAACCGACACAATAACTGGGATCTGGAGCCAGAATTAGTATAGGGACCTGGAAAACTGAAATAGGCCTGAGACCTAGTACTTGACCCAGACCTGAACTTGAACCTAGGACCCAGCTCGTGACCTTGCAACAGAAATGGAACCAGACTGGGACCCGAGATTGGGATCTGGATCTGGACCAAGGGCTTGGACAAAACCCGTAGTCGGTGTCTGGATTTAAGACCCAGCCCTGGACCCGAATCCTCATAAGGATTCGAACCCATACCCGAACTTGAACCCAGTCCCAAACCCAAAAGTGGACCCGAACCAGTACCCTGTGACACAAAATTTGAACCAAAACTGGAAGTTGACCGGGACTTGAACTAGTACTTGGACTTGGAATCATAACTGAAATTGGACCTGGATACAGAACCGTAACCGGACCAGGACTCGGACTCAAAATCTGACCTAGACCCGAATTGGGAGCCGGACCCGGATCCCAACCCAAACTTGGACTCGGGACCCGAACCCGAACCTGCACTCAAACCCAAATATGGAACCAGACTAGGGACACAGAACCAGGGTCGGGACCTAGAACCGTGACCAGGACCCGGACCCAAACCTAGAACCGAACACAGACCTAGCCTCAGACCCAAACTGAGACTGGAACTCGGGCCCGGACACGGTCGTGTACCCAGACCGTAACTGAGACCCGGACCTGGAACTAATTCTGGGACCCGATAACAAACACAGACTTGGACCTAGATAGGGATCCGGATACAAAACTAGATTCGAACTTAGACCCAGACTGGGATAGAAATTTTGGACATAGATCTGGATCGAGATCCTGACCCAGACTTAAACTTGGACCCGCACTCGGGACCCGAACCTAGACCAAGATCGAGGTCCAGACCTGGACACTAATCCGGTCACAGACTCAGACCCGAACTAAAATACCCACGCCTAGAATCAGACCAAAAGCTAGACTCGGAGCCAGATCCAACTCAAACCAAGACCAGGATCAGAACCAAGGACTTAGACCCAGAACTTAATCAAGACTCAGATCGGGATTCGAACATGGGACTCAGACCCAACCTAGACCAAGACCCAGGACGCGAACCCACACCCGGAGCCTGATATGGACCTAGACTGAAATCAGGACCAGAACCCAAACTCAGACCAGGACTCGAACTCCGACCCGAACTCAAACCCAAACTCAAACTCAGAATCGCAAATGGAACCTAAATCGAACTAGGACTAGGACCTAAACCCGAACCTGAACCCAGATCAAAACCCAGACAGAGTCCTAAACCCGAACTGAGACTAGGACTCAAACCCGAACCTAGACCGGGACCAAAACAACCATAATAACCGGGACCTAGAGCCAAAATCAGGATAGGGACCAGGGAAACAGAACTAGGACCGGGACCTAGTACCCGACCCAGACCCGAACTTGAACCTAGGACCCAGCTCGTGACCTTGCACACGAAATGGAACCAGACAGGGACTCGAGATTGGGATTCGGATCAAGACCCAGGGCTTTGACAAAACCCGTTGTCGGTGTCTGGATTTGGGACCCAGCCTTGGACCCGAACCCTAACAAGGACACGAACACACACCCGGACCTGAACCCAGTCCAAAACCTAAAAGAGGAGCTGAACCCGTACCCTCTGACCCAAAACTGGAACCAAAACTGGAAGCTGACTGGGACTGGAACTAGGACTTGGACTTGGAATCATAACTGAAATTAGACCTAGATCAAGAACCGTAAATGGACCAGGACCCGGACTCCATATCAGACCTAAACCCGAATTGGGAGCCGGACCCGGATCCCAACCCAAACCTGGACTCGGGACTAGAACCTGAACCTGAACTCAGACCCAAACATGGAACAAGACTAGGGACATAGAACCAGGGTCGGGACCTAGAACCGCACCCTACTCTTGATCTCCAACCCAAACTCAAAAATGGGACCTGGCACCTAAACCAGAACCAGACCCAGACCCGTAACAGTGATCCAGATCTAGACTCGGGATTCGGGTAACAGGGCCTGGAACAGACTAGTAGGCGATGTCTAGATTTGGGATTCAGACTTGGACCAGAACCCAGACGAAGAACCAAACCCGAACCAAGACCTAGACTTGGTACCCTAAATTAGAACTTGAACAAGAATCGCCGAACCAGGATCCTAGAACAAGATTAGGACCGTGACCAGGACCCGGACGCAGATCTAGAACCGAACACAGACCTAGCCTCAGACCCAAACTGAGATTGGAACTCGAGCCTGGCCACGGTCGTGTACCCAGACGAGAACTGAGACCTGGACCTAGACCTAAATATGGGACCCGATCCCAAACACAGACTTGCACCTAGATAGGGATCCGGATACGAAACTGTACTCAGACCAAGACCCAGACTTGGATCGAAATGCTGGACCTAGATCTGGACTGAGATCCTCACCCAGACCCAAACTTGGACCCGCACTCGGGACCCAAACTTGGACCTAGACCCGAACCTAGACCCAGATCGAGGTTCAGACCTGGACACAAACCCAGACACAAACTCAGACCCGAACTCAAACACCCACACTTAGACTCAGACCAAAAGCTAGAACCTGACCCAGACCTAATTCGAAACCAAACTAAAAAATGGGACCTGGGACCTAAACCAGAACCAGACCGAGACCCGTGACAGTGATCCAGATCTTGACTCAGGATTCGGGTAACGGGGCCTGGAACAGACCAGTAGGCGGTATCTAGATCTGGCACTCAAACTATGACCAAAACCTAACCCGAACCCAGACCTAGACCTGGGACCCAAAATTAGAACAAGAACAATAATCACCGAACCAGGACCCTGAATAAGAATCCCAAACACAGACTTGGACCTAGATAGGGATCCGGATACGAACCTGGACACGGAACAAGACCCAGACTGGGATCGAAATGCTGGACCTAGATCTGGACCGAGATCCTGACCAATAACCAAACTTGGACCCGCACTTGGGACCCGAACCCACACCTAGTCCAAGACCCAGGAAGCGAACCCACACCTGGAGCCTAATTTGGATTTAGACTTAAATCCAGACCCGAACCCAAACCCAGACCATGACTCGAACTCCGACCCGAACTCAAACCCAAACCCGAACTCAAAATCGCAAATGGAAGTAGAACCCAACTAGGACTAGGACCAGCACCAGGACCTAAACCAAAACTTGAATCCACATCTTAACTTGAACCTAAGACCCAGCTCGTGACCCGGCACTAGAAATGGAACATGACTGGGACCCGAGATTGGGATCCGGATCTGGACCCAGGGCTTGGACAAAACCCAAAGTTTGTGTCAGGATTTGGGACCCAGCCCTGGACCCGAACCCACACCTGGTACTGAACCCAGTCCCGAACCAAAAGTTGACCCGAACCCGTACCATGTGACCCAAAATTTGAACCAAAATCAGAAGATGAATGGGACTGGAACTAGGATTTGGACTTAGAACCACAATTGAAATTGGACCTAGATCCAGAACCGTAACCCCACCAGGACCCGGACTCCAAATAAGACCTAGACCCGAATTGGGAGCCGGACAAAGATCCCAAGCCAATCCTGGGACCCAAAATTAGAACCTGAACTAGAATCGCGGAACTAGGACTATGAACTAGAATCCTAAACACAGACTTGGACTTAGATAGGGATCCAGATACGAAACTCGACTCGGACCAAGACCCAGACTGGGATCGAAATGCTGGACCTAGATTTGGACCGAGATCTTGACCCAGACCCAAACTTTGACCCGCACTTGAGACCCGAACTTGGACCTAGACCCGAACATAGACCCAGATGGGGGTGCAGACCTGGACACAAACCCATACAAAGACTCGGACCCGAACTCAAACACCCACACCTAGAATCAGACCAAAAGCTTGACCCGGACCAGGCCCCAAACTGGAACCCAGACCAGGATTAAAACCATGCACTTAGACCCAGAACTCAATCCAGACTCAGATCGGGATTGGAACTTGGGACTCGGACCAAACCTAGACCAAGACCCGGAGCCTGATCTGGACCTAGACTGAAATCAAGACCCGAACCCAAACTCAGACCAGGACTCGAACTTTGACCGGAACTCAAACCCAAACTCGAACTCAGAATCGCAAATGGAACTAGGACCGAACTAGGACGAGGACCTAAACCCAAATCCGAACCCAGACCAAAATCCAAGAAGAGACCTAAACTGGAGCCGACACCAAGACTCGAACCCAGACCTAGACCGGGATGCAAACCGACACAATAACTGGGATCTGGAGCCAGAATTAGTATAGGGACCTGGAAAACTGAAATAGGCCTGAGACCTAGTACCTGACCCAGACCTGAACTTGAACCAAAGACCCAGCTCGTGACCTTGCAACAGAAATGGAACCAGACTGGGACCCGAGATTGGGATCTGGATCTGGACCAAGGGCTTGGACAAAACCCGTAGTCGGTGTCTGGATTTAAGACCCAGCCCTGGACCCGAATCCTCATAAGGATTCGAACCCATACCCGAACTTGAACCTAGTCCCAAACCCAAAAGGGGACCCGAACCAGTACCCTGTGACCCAAAATTGGAACCAAAACTGGAAGTTGACCGGGACTTGAACTAGTACTTGGACTTGGAATCATAACTGAAATTGGACCTAGATACAGAACCGTAACCGGACAAGGACTCGGACTCAAAATCTGACCTAGACCCGAATTGGGAGCCGGACCCGGATCCCAACCCAAACTTGGACTCGGGACCCGAACCCGAACCTGAACTCAAACCCAAATATGGAACCAGACTAGGGACACAGAACCAGGGTCGGGACCTAGAACCGTGACCAGGACCCGGACCCAAACCTAGAATCGAACACAGACCTAGCCTCAGACCCAAACTGAGACTGGAACTCGGGCCCGGTCACGGTCGTGTACCCAGACCGTAACTGAGACCCGGACCTGGAACTAATTCTGGGACCCGATAACAAACACAGACTTGGACCTAGATAGGGATCCGGATACAAAACTGGATTCGAACTTAGACCGAGACTGGGATAGAAATTTTGGACATAGATCTGGATCGAGATCCTGACCCAGACTTAAACTTGGACCCGCACTCGGGACCAGAACCTAGACCAAGATCGGGGTCCAGACCTGGACACTAATCCGGTCACAGACTCAAACCCGAACTAAAACACCCACGCATAGAATCAGACCAAAAGCTAGACTCGGAGCCAGATCCAACTCGAACCAAGACCAGGATCAGAACCAAGGACTTAGACCCAGAACTTAATCAAGACTCAGATCGGGATTCGAACATGGGACTCAGACCCAACCTAGACCAAGACCCAGGACGCGAACCCACACCCGGAGCCTGATATGGACCTAGACTGAAATCAGGACCCGAACCCAAACTCAGACCAGGACTCGAACTCCGACCCGAACTCAAACCCAAACTCAAACACAGAATCGCAAATGGAACCTAAATCGAACTAGGACTAGGACCTAAACTCGAACCCGAACCCAGATCAAAACCCAGACAGAGACCTAAACCCGAACTGAGACTAGGACTCGAACCCGAACCTAGACCGGGACCCAAACCAACATAATAACCGGGACCTAGAGCCAAAATCAGGATAGGGACCAGGGAAACAGAACTAGGACCGGGACCTAGTACCTGATCCAGACCCGAACTTGAACCTAGGACCCAGCTCGTGACCTTTCACACGAAATGGAACCAGACAGGGACTCGAGATTGGGATTCGGATCAAGACCCAGGGCTTTGACAAAACCCGTTGTCGGTGTCTGGATTTGGGACCCAGCCTTGGACCCGAACCCTAACAAGGACACGAACACACACCCGGACCTGAACCCAGTCCAAAACCTAAAAGAGGAGCTGAACCCGTACCCTGTGACCCAAAATTGGAACCAAACCTGGAAGTTGACTGGAGTGGAACTAGGACTTGGACTTGGAATCATAACTGAAATTAGACCTAGATCAAGAACCGTAAATGGACCAGGACCCAGGCTCCATATCAGACCTAAACCCGAATTGGGAGCCGGACCCGGATCCCAACCCAAACCTGGACTCGGGACTAGAACCTGAACCTGAACTCAGACCCAAACATGGAACAAGACTAGGGACATAGAACCAGGGTCGGGACCTAGAACCGCACCCTAGTCTTGATCTCGAACCCAAACTCAACAATGGGACCTGGCACCTAAACCAGAACGAGACCGAGACCCGTAACAGTGATCCAGATCTAGACTCGGGATTCGGGTAACAGGGCCTGGAACAGACTAGTAGGCGATGTCTAGATTTGGGATTCAGACTTGGACCAGAACCCAGACAAAGAACCAAACCCGAACCAAGACCTAGACATGGTACCCTAAATTAGAACTTGAACAAGAATCGCTGAACCAGGATCCTAGAACAAGACTAGGACCGTGACCAGGACCCGGACGCAGATCTAGAACCGAACACAGACCTAGCCTCAGACCCAAACTGAGATTGGAACTCGAGCATGGCCACGGTCGTGTACCCAGACGAGAACTGAGACCTGGACCTAGACCTAAATATGGGACCCGATCCCAAACACAGACTTGCACCTAGATAGGGATCCGGATACGAAACTGTACTCGGACCAAGACCCAGACTTGGATCGAAATGCTGGACCTAGATCTGGACTGAGATCCTCACCCAGACCCAAACTTGGACCCGCACTCGGGACCCAAACTTGGACCTAGACCCGAACCAAGACCCAGATCGAGGTTCAGACCTGGACACAAACCCAAACACAAACTCAGACCCGAACTCAAACACCCACACTTAGACTCAGACCAAAAGCTAGAACCTGACCCAGACCTAATTCGAACCCAGACCAGGATCAGAACCAAGGAGTTAGACCCAAAACTGAATCAAGACTAAGATCGGGATTGGAACTTGGGACTCGAACCCAACCTAGACCAAGACCCAGGACGAGGAGCCTGATCTCGACCTTGACTGAAATCAGGACCCGAACCCAAACTCAGACCAGGACTCGAACTCCGACCTGAACTCAAACCCGAACTTGAACTTAGAATCACAAATGGAACTAGAACAGAACAAGGACTAGGACCAGGACCAGGACTAGGACCTAAACCCAAACTCGAACCCAGATCAAAACCCAGACAGAGACCTAAACCCGAACCGACACTAAGACTTGACCCCGAACCTAGACCGGGACAAAACCCACACAATAACCCGGACCTAGACCTAGAATCAGGATAGGGACCTGGGAAACAGAACTAGGACAGGAACCTAATACCCGACCTAGACCCGAACTTTAATCTAGGAGCTAGCTCGTGACCCGGCAACAGAAATGGAACCAGACTGGGACCCAAAATTGGAACCAAAACCGGAAGTTGACCGGGACTGGAACAAGGATTTGGACCTTGAATCATAATTGAAATTGGACCTAGATCAAGAACCGTAACCGGACCAGGACCCAGACTCCAAATAAAACCTAGACCCGAATTGGGAGCCTGACCCGGATACCAACCCAAACCTGGACTCGGGAATCGAACCCGAACCTGAACTAAGACCCAAACATGGAACCAGACTAGGGACACAGAACCAGGGTCGGGACCTAGAACCGCACCCCAGTCTCGATTCTGAACCCAAACTCAAAAACGGGAACTGGGACCTGAACCAGAACCAGAACGAGACCCGTGACAGTGATCCTGATCTTGACTCAGGATCTGGGTAACAGGGCTCTGAACAGACCAGTAGGCAGTGTCTAGATTTGGAACTCAGACTGGGACGTGAACCCAGATGAAGAACCAAATTCGAACCCACACCTAGACATGGGACCCAAAATTAGAACCTCAACAAGAATCGCCGAACCGGGACCGTAGAACAAGACTAGGACCGTGACTGTGACTAAGACCCAGACCCAGACGTAGAATCGAACACAGACCTAGCCTTAGACCAAAATTGAGACTGGAACTCGGGCCCGGACACGGTCATGTACCCAGACCAGAACTGAGACCCGGACCTAGACCAAAATCTGAGACCTGATCCCAAACACAAACTTGGACGTAGATAGGGATCCGGATAAGAAATGGGACTCAGACCTAGACCTAGACTAGAATCAAAATGTTGTACCTAGATCTGGACCGAGATCCTGAGCCAGACCCAAACTGGGACCCCCACTTGGGACCCGAACTTGGACCTGGACCCGAACCTAGACCCAGATCGGGGTTCAGACATGGACACAAACCCGGACACAAACTTGGACTCGAACTCAAACACCCACACCTAGAATCAGACCAAAAGCTAGAGCCGGACCTTGACCTAACTCGAACATAGACCAGGATCAGAACCAAGGACATAGACCCATAACTGAATCCAGACTCAGATCGGGATTGGAACTTGGGACTCGGACCCAACCTAGACAAAGACCCAGGACGCGAACCCACACCCGGAGCCTGATTTGGACTTAGACTGAACTCAAACACCCACACCTAGAATCAGACCAAAAGCTTGACCCGGACCCGGACCCAACTCGAACCCAGGCCAGGACCAGAACAATGGACCTGGACAAAACCCGTAGATGGTGTCAGGCATTGGGACCCGAACTCTGACCCGAACTCAAACCCAAATTCGAACTCAGAATCGCAAATGGAACTAGAACCGAACTAGGACTAGGACTAGGACAAGGACCTAAACCCAAACCTGGACCCAAATCCAAACCCAGATAGAGACCTAAACCCGAACCGAGACTAGTACTCGAACCTGAACCTAGACCGTGACCCAAACCCACACAATAACCGAAACCTAGACCCATAATCAGGATAGGGACCTAGGAAATAGAACTAGGATCCGGGCCTAGTACCCGACCCAGACCCGCAACCGATCACAGACCTAACCTCAAACCCAAACTGAGACTGGAACATGGGCCCGGACACGGTCGTGTACCTAGACCGGAATTGAGACCCGAACTTGGACCTAAATCTGGGACACGATCCCAAACAAAGACTTGGACCTATATAGTGATCCAGATACAAACCTGGACTCGGATTAAGACTAAGACTGGGATCGAAATACTGGATCTAAATATTGACCGAGATCCTGACCCAAACCCAAACTTGGACCTGCACTCGGGACCCAAACTTCCACCTGGACCCGAACCTAGACCCAGATCGGGGTCTAGACCTGGACACAAACCCGAACACAGACTCGCACCCGAACTCAAACACCCACACCTAGAATCAGACCCAAAGCTAGGCTCGGACCCGGACCCAAACTCGAACCAAAACTAGGATCAGAGCCAAGAACTTAGATCAAGAACTACATCCAAACCCAAATCTGGATTAGAACTTGGGACTTGGACCCAACCTAGACAAAGACCCAGGACGCGAACCCACACCCGGAACCTGATCTAGATATAGACTTAAATCCGGACCCAAACCCATACTCAGACCAGGACTCGAACTCTGACCAGAACTCAAACCCAAACTCGAATTCAGAATCGCAAATGGAACTAGAACCAAACTAGGACTGGGACCAGGAGCAGGACCTAAACCCAGACCCGAACCCAGATCAAAACCCAGGCAGAGACCTAAACCTGAACAGAGACTAGGACTCGAACGCGAACCTAGACCCGGACCCGGACCCAACTCGAACCCAGGCCAGGACCAGAACAATGGACCTGGACAAAACCCGTAGATGGTGTCAGGCATTGGGACCCACCCTTGGACCCCAACCCTGACAAGGACCCGAACCCACACCCAGACCTGAACCCTGTCCCAAACCTAAAAGTTGACCTGAACCTGTACCCTGTGACCCAAAATTAGAGCCAAAACCAGAAGTTGACCGGGACTGGAACTAGGACTTGGACTTGGAATCATAACTGAAATTGGACCTAGATCCAAAACCGTAACCGGACAAGAACACGGACTCCAAATAAGACCTAGACCCGAATTGTGAGCAGGACCCAGATCCCAAACCAAACATGGACTCGGGACCCGAACCCGAACCTAAACAAAAACCCAAACATGGAACCAGACTAGGGACATAGAACTAGGGTCGGGACCTCGAACTGCACCACAGTCTCGATCCCGAACCCAACTAAGAAATGGGACTTGGGACCTGAACCAGAACCAGACCGAGACCCGTGATAGTGATCCAGATCTTGACTCGGGTTTCGGGTAAAGGGGCCTAGAACAGACCAGTAGTCGTTGTCTAGATCTGGATCTAAGACTAGGACCAGAACCTAGACGAAGAACCAAACTGGAACCCAGACCTAGACCTGGGACACAAAATTAGAACCTGAACAAGAATCGCCGAACCAGGACAATAGAACAAGACTAGGGCTGTGACCATGACCCGGACCCAAAACTAGAACCGAACACAGAACTAGCCTGAGACCCAAACTGACACTGGCACTCGTGCCCAGACACGGTCGTGTACCCACACTTGAACTGTGACCCGGACCTGGACCTAAATCTTGGACCCGATCCCAAACACATACTTGGATCTAGATCGGGATCTGAATACGAAACTGGACTCGGACCAAGACCCAGACTGTGCTCGAAATGCTGGACCTAGATTTGGACCGAGATCCTGACCCAGACCAAAACTTGGACCCACACTAGGGACCCGAACTTGGACCTGGACCCGAACCTAGACCCAGATCGAGTTCCAGACTTGGACACAAACCCGAACACAGACTCGCACCCGAACTCAAACACTAACACCTTGAATCGGACCAAAAGCTAGACCCGGACACAGACCCAACTCAAACCCAAACCAGGATCAGAACCAAGGACTTAGACCCAGAACTGAATCCAGACTCTGATCGGGATTGGGACTTGGGACTTGGAACCAACCTAGACCAAGACCCAGGAAGTGAACCCACACCCGGTGCCTGATCTGGACCTAGACTGAAATCAGGACCTGAACCCAAACTCAGATTAGGACTCAAACTCTGACCCGAACTCAAACCCAAATTCGAACTCAGAATCGCAAATGGAACTAGCACCGAACTAGGACTAGGACTAGGACAAGGACCTAAACCCAAACCTGGACCCAAATCCAAACCCAGATAGAGACCTAAACCCGAACCGAGACTAGTACTCGAACTTGAACCTAGACCGTGACCCAAACCCACACAATAACCGAAACTTGGACCCATAATCAGGATAGGGACCTAGGAAACAGAACTAGGATCCGGGCCTAGTACCCGACCCAAACCCACAACCGATCACAGACCTAACCTCAAACCCAAACTGAGACTGGAACATGGGACCGGACACGATTATGTACCTAGACCGGAACTGAGACCCGGACTTGGACCTAAATCTGGGACACGATCCCAAACAAAGACTTGGACCTATATAGGGATCCAGATACAAACCTGGACTCAGACCAGGACTAAGACTGGGATCGAAATACTGGATCTAAATATTGACCGAGATCCTGACCCAAACCCAAACTTTGACCTGCACTCGGGACCCGAACTTCGACCTGGACCCGAACCTAGACCCAGATCCGGGTCTAGACCTGGACACAAACCCGAACACAGACTCGCACCCGAACTCAAACACCCACACCTAGAATCAGACCCAAAGCTAGGCCCGGACCCGGACCCAAACTCGAACCCAAACTAGGATCAAAGCCAAGAACTTAGACCAAGAACTACATCCAAACCCAACTCTGGATTGGAACTTGGGACTCGGACCCAACCTAGACAAAGACCCAGGACGCGAACCCACACCCGAAACCTGATTTAGATATAGACTTAAATCCGGACCCGAACCCATACTCAGACCAGGACTCGAACTCCGACCAGAACTCAAACCCAAACTCGAACTCAGAATTGCAAATGGAACTAGAACCAAACTAGGACTGGGACCAGGACCAGGACCTAAACCCAAAACCGAACCCAGATCAAAACCCAGGAAGAGACCTAAACCTGAACAGAGACTAGGACTCGAACCCGAACCTAGACCGGGACCGATACCTAAACAATAACCGGGACCTGGCCCAGAATAAGGATACGGACCTGGGAAACAGAACTAGGACCGAGACGTACTACCCGACACAGACCCGAACTTGAACTTAGGACCCAGCTCGTGACCCGGCACGAGAAATGGAACCAGACTGGGACCCTAGATTCAGATCTTTATCTGGACCCAAAAATTGGACAAACCCGTAGTCAGTGTCTGGATTTGGGACCCAACCCTGGACTCGAACCCTGACAAGGACCCGAATCCACACCCGGACCTGAACCGAGTCGCAAACCCAAAAGTGGACCCGAACCCGTACCTTGTGACCCAAAATTGGAACCAAAACTGGAAGTTGACCGGGATTGGAACTAGGACTTGGACTTGGAATCATAATTGAAATTGGACCTAGATCCAAAACCGTAACCGGACCAGGACCCGGACTCCAAATCAGACCTAGACCCGAATTGGGAGCCGGACCCGGATCCCAACCTAAACCTGGACTCGGGACCCGAACCCGAACCCGAACCTGAACTTAGTCCCAAACATGGAACAAGACTAGGGACACAGAACCAAGGTTGGGACTTAGAACCGCACCCCAGTCTTGATCCCGAACCCAACTAAGAAATGGGACTTGGGACCTGAACCAGAACCAGACCGAGACTCGTGACAGTGATCCAGATCTTGACTCGAGTTTCGGGTAAAGGGGCCTAGAACAGACCAGTAGTTGGTGTCTAGATCTGGAACTAAGACTAGGACCAGAACCTAGACGAAGAACAAAACTCTAACCCAGACCTAGACTTGGGACACAAAATTAGAACCTGAACAAGAATCGTCGAACCAGGACAATAGAACAAGACTAGGACTGTGACCATGACCCGGACCCAAAACTAGAACCGAACACAGAACTAGCGTGAGACCCAAACTGACACTGGCACTCGTGCCCAGACACGGTCGTGTACCCAGACTTGAACTGAGACCCGGACCTGGACCTAAATCTGGGACCCGATCCCAAACACATACTTGGATATAGATCGGGATGCGGATACGAAACTGGACTCGGACCAAGACCCAGACTGTGATCGAAATGCTGGACCTAGATTTGGACCGTGATCCTGACCCAGACCCAAACTTGGACCTACACCAGGGACCCGAACTTGGACCTGGACCCGAACCTAGACCCAGATCGAGTTCCAGACCTGGACACAAACCCGAACACAGACTCGCACCCGAACTCAAACACCAACACCTAGAATCAGACCAAAAGCTAGACCCGGACACAGACCCAACTCAAACCCAAACCAGGATCAGAACCAAGGACTTAGACCCAAAACTGAATCCAGACTCTGATCGGGATTGGAACTTGGGACTCGGAAGCAACCTAGACCAAGACCCAGGACGTGAACCCACACTCGGTGCCTAATCTGGACCTAGACTTAAATCAGGACCTGAACCCAAACTAAGACCAGGACTCAAACTCTGACCCGAACTCAAACCCAAATTCGAACTCAGAATCGCAAATGGAACTAGAACCGAACTAGGACTAGGACTAGGACAAGGACCTAAACCCAAACCTGGACCCAAATCCAAACCCAGATAGAGACCTAAACCCGAACCGAGACTAGTACTCGAACCTGAACCTAGACCGTGACCCAAACCCACACAATAACCGAAACCTAGACCTATAATCAGGATAGGGACCTAGGAAACAGAACTAGGATCCGGGCCTAGTACCCGACCCAGACCCGCAACCGATCACAGACCTAACCTCAAACCCAAACTGAGACTGGAACATGGGCCCGAACACGGTCGTGTACCTAGACCGGAACTGAGACCCGAACTTGGACCTAAATCTGGGACACGATCCCAAACAAAGACTTGGACCTATATAGTGATCCAGATATAAACCTGGACTCGGACCAAGACTAAGACTGGGATCGAAATACTGGATCTAAATATTCACCGAGATCCTGACCCAAACCCAAACTTGGACCTGCACTCGGGACCCAAACTTCCACCTGGACCCGAACCTAGACCCAGATCGGGGTCTAGACCTGGACACAAACCCGAACACAGACTCGCACCCGAACTCAAACACCCACACCTAGAATCAGACCCAAAGCTAGGCCCGGACCCCGACCCAAACTCGAACCAAAACTAGGATCAGAGCCAAGAACTTAAATCAAGAACTACATCCAAACCCAAATCTGGATTAGAACTTGGGACTCGGACCCAACCTAGACAAAGACCCAGGACGCGAACCCACACCCGGAACCTGATCTAGATATAAACTTAAATCCGGACCCAAACCCATACTCAGACCAGGACTCGAACTCTGACCAGAACTCAAACCCAAACTCGAATTCAGAATCGCAAATGGAACTAGAACCAAACTAGGACTGGGACCAGGACCAGGACCTAAACCCAAACCCGAACCCAGATTAAAACCCAGGCAGAGACCTAAACCTGAACAGAGACTAGGACTCGAACCCGAACCTAGACCTGGACCGATACCTAAACAATAACCAGGACCTGGCCCAGAATAAGGATAGGGACCTCGGAAACAGAACTTGGACCGAGACGTACTACCCGACCCAAACCCGAACTTGAACCTAGGACCCAGCTCGTGACCCGACACGAGAAATGGAACCAGACTGGGACCCTAGATTCGGATCTTGATCTGGACCCAAGGATTGGACAAAACCCGTAGTCAGTGTCTGGATTTGGGACCCAACCCTGGACCCGAACCCAGACAAGGACCCGAATCCACACCCGGACCTGAATCGAGTCCCAAACCCAAAAGTGGACCCGAACCCGTACCTTGTGACCCAAAATTGGAACCAAAACTGGAAGTTGACCGGGATTGGAACTAGGACTTGGAGTTGGTATCATAATTGAAATTGGACCTAGATCCAAAACCGTAACCGGACCAGGACCCGGACTCCAAATAAGACCTAGACCCGAATTGGGAGCCGTACCCGGATCCCAACCTAAACCTGGACTCGGGACCCAAACCCGAACCCGAACCCGAACCCGAACCTGAAGTTAGTCCCAAACATGGAACCAGACTAGGGACACAGAACCAAGGTCGGGACTTAGAACCGCACCCCAGTCTTGATCCCAAACCCAACTAAGAAATGGGACTTGGGACCTGAACGAGAACTAGACCGAGACCCGTGACAGTGATCCAGATCTTGACTCGAGTTTCGGGTAAAGGGGCCTAGAACAGACCAGTAGTTGGTGTCTAGATCTGGAACTAAGACTAGGACCGGAACCTAGACGAAGAACCAAACTCGAACCCAGACCTAGACCTGGGACACAAAATTAGAACCTGAATAAGAATCACCGAACCAGGACACTAGAACAAGACTAGGACTGTGACCATGACCCGGACCCAAAACTAGAACCGAACACAGAACTAGCCTGAGACCCAAACTGACACTGGCACTCGTGCCCAGACACGGTCGTGTACCCAGACTTGAACTGAGACCCGGACCTGGACCGAAATTTGGGACCCGATCCCAAACACATACTTGGATCTAGATCGGGATCCGGATACGAAACTGGACTCAGACCAAGACCTAGACTGTGATCGAAATGCTGGACCTAGATTTTGACCGAGATCCTGACCCATACCCAAACTTGGACCCACACTAGGGACCCAAACTTGGACCTGGACCCGAACCTAGACCCAGATCGGGTTCCAGACCTGGACACAAACCCGAACACAGACTCGCACCCGAACTCAAACACCAACACCTAGAATCAGACCAAAAGCTAGAAAACAGACCCAACTCAAACCCAGACCAGGATCAGAACCAAGGACTTAGACCCAGAACTGAATCCAGAATCTGATCGGGATTGGAACTTGGGACTCGGAACCAACCTAGACCAAGACCCAGGACGTGATCAAATGCTAGAATAATATCAAAATCTACTAAGCTCATATCTATTAGGTCAGCACTTAACTCCCTACCCTCAATTTTGATCGGCATAGACCTAATCCACCTTTTGGAGATAACTAACTCTCCGCCAGGTAATAGGGTTCCAAACCCTGATTCATAACTATCATGCGGTCTATCCAATTTACTAAAGATTCTGGCTACCACATAAGAGTGTGTGGCCCCAGAGTCAAACAATACGGAGTAAAAAGAATTGTTAACTGAGAGCTAACCTGTCACCAGTAAAGTGCTGGTTCAGCATCAGCCTGAGAAATGGCGAACATCCTAGCTGGATTGGGTCTCGCCCAAGCCTTTGGTACTTCTACTCTAAGTTGAGGGCAATCCCTCTTGTAGTGTCCTGGCATGCCACGCTGGAAGCACCCCTGTCCTCTACACTCACCCAGATGGTGCCTTTTACAACTGGGGCACTCTGGGTAGGAATATCAGGTCTTAGAACTACCGTGACGACCGCCTCTACTCTGGTTCCCTCGGAACAGCTTGTTCTAACCTGAGCCACCGATTGCAGTGGATGCTTTCCTTTTTTGGTCAATGGCCGAACCACTACCTCCCCTGCTATAGCCTGATGCAGGAGGGATAGGAGCCATGCCAACCATTAGAGTCCTAGCTGACTCAGTCATGCACCAGACTGCGCCCTCATCTCGCAGTGCTTTCTCCACCATCTCAGCATAGGTGGTTTTGTCGTCTGTAGTAATCATCAAATCATGCTTAATCTTCACATTCAGTCCATCCAAATACTTTTCCTTTTTACTAAAATCGGTTGGCATAATTCCCGAGGCCAACCTCGCCAACCGATCAAACTGCATTGTATACTCAGTAACGCTCATGTTCTCTTTCTAGGTCAGGTGAGTAAATTCTTTTCTCTTGGCACTTCTAACGGCCTCATTATAGTACTTCACATTGAAAAGTTCCTGAAACTTTTCCCAGGTCATCGTGGTGACATCGTGTATCAAAGACACCATGTCCCACCACACCAATGCGTAATCTTGAAACTGAAAACTGGCACACACCACTCTGTCATTCCCGGTGACACCCATTAAATTCAAAATCTTGGTGATCACAGTTAGCCACTGCTCGGCTTTCATGACGTGCGGACCTCCCAGAAAAACGGGAGGTGCCTGCTTGCGGAACCTTTCATACAGAGGTTCCATTCTATTTTCCGCTACCACTGGTTCGACCTGGACAAGAGGGGCAGGTGCCACAGGAACTTCTGGAACAGGCATTGCAGGAGCACCCTGCTGTCTCAATCGCTGGATCTCATTATCTTGTTCCTCAATTCTGGCTTGCATTTCTGCAAGCCTATTTTCCCAATTCTGAGCTTCCTGAGTGGCTTGGGCAGCCTGTGGCGGTTTAACATCACCCAAGCCACGAGCCCTGCCCTGGGGACCTCTACCTTGGCCCCTAGCATTTGGGGGAAACTGAGCTCCCTGACCTTCATTTGACCCGACTGAATTGCCTTGACTCCTGGTATTTTGCCTGGCGTCCATCTAGTCTGAACAGCCTGCGCAACCAAGAGTTTGCATATCAGATCATGATCAACGAGCTTACTAATGCCGCTTAATTTGGAAATTAAAAAATATGCGCCTATTCTACTATCAGGCTACTAACATGCTTCCTAACAGGCTTTTCTTAATTCATAATAATTAAAATAAGCTACTGAAGCAATAAAAGCTTACTGAACCGTAGAACGAGCTAACTGTTGATGATGATTGTACACGTCGTGATGATCTTCGGAAGACAACCTGACGGCTCTGATACCAAATTGTTACACTCTAACTAGCATAGGCGTGTTTACGTGATTTTTAAACGTACTTTGCCGCTCGTTGCTAATCAAGGAGGTTTATGGAAATCGTGATTAATTAAAATTTTTCTTATTTAGTTAAATACTTATAACATTTCATACAAAATACTTTGGGATCTCATTTACAAAATACTTATAAAAAAAGTCACTGTCTAGTACAAAATACTTGTCGCCCAGCGACTAATTACAGAAGCCATGATGTCCCAAGGATCGTACGCTCCAGGGCTAACCGCCCCGACATGTACAATCTTCATCGGCTCGTCCTCACCGTTCCTCAGCTTTGGCCTTGCCCTTACCTACACATAAACATAGCACTGTGAGTCGATAAACTCAGTAAGAAAAGCATAAATCATAAAACATACATAAATCCCGGGTTATGATCAGACGCCCATACCCCTGACCACAACCCTAAACCCCATGTCCCACACGGTACTGAGCCTCAAACGTTCGTACAATGGTAGTTTTGACAGAGTAACAGCCTATACTCGGTACACTAGTCATACTCCAGCCGCTAGTCATACTCTAGCCTTGCCGATGTGTTACAGTATCAGCCTATACTCGGTACGCTAGTCATACTCTAGCCTTACCGATGTGGTATAGTCAAATAGTACAATACCATCGACCATAATATCAGCCTATACTCGGTACGCTAGTCAAACTCTAGCCGTATCGATGTGATACTTTCGAATGGTACGAAGCCAAAATAAATATCTAATGTAATCTAACAGGGTTCCTAACATGCACGCTAAACATGTAAATACATATCCATACTGTTATACTAATCTTACCTCGATTCCGAATTCAGGTGTGCCGGTCAACCTGAGTGGAACGAACTGCTCGGCGAATTACAGGCTCTTAAACCATAATAATCACAACACTGATAAGTGACACGCTAAATCACTTCCCGGGGACTTAAACTAGAAACTAAAAGTTTCCCTATCGATAAAAAGCATGGCAATACCCTAAACAACACAAAAAGGGGAGAACTAGGGTTCCCAATTTTTCCCCAACCGGTAGACCGGTTCTACAACCGGAATTCCGGTTCTGGGAGGAACCCAAAATACCAACCGGAATTCCGGTTCCTACAGGCTATACTGAAACAGAATTCCGGTTCAGTGCAGGAAACTTAAAAAATTAATTTCTCATGCAACCCCAAACTTCATGCAACCTTCCAGACCTGTTCTAAATACCCCAAAGAACAAACTCAAAGCATCAAAACAACCCTATACCCTTAGAATCAAAAACCACCATTGATGAGTCAAGCTTGAGTTCAAAACTCAAAGCTTGCTCATCCAACTAATTAGCTAACAAAACCTGCTCAATTAAACATATATAATCATATAACCCCAGAAAACAAACCCAAGCACAAATAGAAATCACAGCAACTAATTTCTCATTTTACAATAAAAACCATAGTTTTTAGTTTAAAGCTTAACACAAGGTTAAATCCCACCAACTAAAAACAAAACTAGCTTGAATAAACTCAATTAAACATATCAAAGCTTCTTAAAACAACAACAATAATTAACAGCAAGCACAACACCAAAAACTAAGCATGCAACCATTTTCTTACTTAATTTACAAAAAACTAAAGAGAGAGAGCAAGAACTATACCTAGAGCTTGGATTGAACTCAAAATGGATGCAAAACACAGCTTGAAGCAGTAAAAAATTCAGAACCTTAGCTGGTTCTAGAGGTTGCGAAAGAGAGAGAGAGAGAGAGAGAGAGAGAGAGAGCGTGAGAGAAAAAATGGGATTTTTGACTTTTTCTTTAATTTTCCAACTTTTCCTTATTTTGCAATAATGACTAAAAAAGGTTTTACTAAACATAATATCAGCATAGGATAATTAAATTAACTTGTCTAAAGTCACAAAAATGGCAAACAAAACTAATGGGGCAAAATGACCATTTTGCCACTCCCACACTAAAAGGGTTAAAAAGCACTTAAGGGTATTTTTTGGAAAACTCTAAATTCCCGCCTAATCCCGACATTCCCAATGTCTAACTAAACCGTCCTAATATACTAAAATACTAAATTGTGATTCTACTGAGCCATACACCGCGTTCCATGTTGCCGGGCACCGAAATGAAAAATTATGAAATTTCACTATATGACATCAAAAGCTTTCTGAATTCAAATATAACAACATAAATAATTATTTAAATATCTATAAATAATTTTCATAATTAAATCTTAATTAACAGCTAATTTCCAAATTTAAGCTAAGCTGTCTTTACAATTCGGGTCTAGGTCTGATTTGGAGTCCGGGTCCGGTTACGGTTACGGTTATGGATCTAGGTCCAATTTCAGTTATGATTCCAAGTCCAAGTCCTAGTTCCAGTCCCGGTCAACTTTCGGTTTTGGTTCCAATTTTGGGTTATAGGGTACTTATTCGGGTCAACTTTTAGGTTTGGGACTGGGTTCAGGTCCGGGTGTAGGTTCGGCTCCTTGCCAGGGTTCGGGTCCAGGGCTGTGTCCCAAATCCAAACACCAACTATGGGTTCTGTCCAAGCCCTGGGTCCAGATCTGGATCCCAATCTCGGGTCCCACTCTAGTTCCATTTCTGGTGCCGGGTCACGAGCTGGGTCCTAGGTTCATGTTCGGGTCTGGGTCAGGTTCTAGGTCCCGGTCCTACTTCTGTTTCCTAGGTCCCTATCCTGATTCTGGGTCCAGATCCCCGTTATTGTGTGGGTTATGGTCCCGGTCTAGCTTCGGGGTTGAGTCCCAGTCTAGGTTCTGGTTTAGGTCTTTGTTTGGGTTTTGATTTGGGCTCGGGTTTGGGATGAGGTCCTGGTCCTGGTCCTAGTCCTATATCAGTTTTAGTGCCATTTGCGATTCTGAGTTTGAGTTCGGGTCAGAGTTCGAGTCCTGGTCTGAGTTTGGGTTCGGGTCCGAATTTCAGTCTAGGTGCAGAACAGGCTCTGGGTGTGGGTTCGTGTCCTGGGTCTGGGTCTAGGTTGGGTCCAATTCCCAAGATCCAATCTCGATCTGAGTCTGGATTCATTTGTACGTCTAAGTCCTTGGTTGTGATCCTGGTTTGGGTTCGAGTTTGGGTCTGGATCCGGGTCTAGCTTTGGGTCTGATTCTAGGTGTTGGTGTTTGAGTTCGGGTCCGAGTCTGTGTCCGGATTTGTGTCCAGGTCTGGACCCCGATCAAGGTCTAGGTTTGGGTCCCGAGTGCGGGTCCAAGTTTTGGTCTGGGTCAGGATCTCGGTCCTGATCTAGGTCTTGCATTTTCATCCTAGTCTGGGTCTCGGTCTGAGTCTAGGTTCGTATCCAGATCCCTATCTAGGTCCAAGTCTGTGTTTGGGATCGGGTACCAGATTTAGGTCCAGGTCCGGGTCTCAGTTCCGGTCTGGGTCCATGACCGTGTCCGGGCCAGAGTTCCAGTCTCAGTTTGGGTCTGAGGCTAGGTCTGGGTTCGGTGCTAGGTCAGGGTCATGGTCCTGGTCACGGTCCTAGTCTTGTTCTAGGGTCGCAAGTCTAGGTCTGGGTTCGGGTTAGGTTCTTCGTCTAGGTTTTGGTCCTAGTTTGAGTCCAAGATCTAGACACCAAATATTGAGTCAAGATTTGGATCCCTGTCTCGGGTCTCGGTCTGGGTCTGGTTCAGGTCCCAGGTCCCATTTCTGAGTTTGGGTTCGGGATCGAGACTAGGGTGTAGTTCTAGGTCCAAACCCAAGTTCTGTGTCCCTAATCTAGTTCCATGTTTGGGTCTGAGTTCAAGTTCGGTTTTCGGGTCCCGAGTCCAGGTTTGGGTTGGGATCCGGGTTCGGCTCCCAATTAGATTCTATGTCTGATTTGGAGTCCGGGTCCTGGTCTGATTACGGTTATGGATCTAGGTCCAATTTCAGTTATGATTCCAAGTGGAACACCTAGTTCCAATCTCGGTCAACTTCTTGTTTTTGTGCCAATTTTGGGTCACAGGATACGGGTTCGGGTCCACTTTTGGGTTTGGGACTAGGTTCAGGTCCGGGTGTGGGTTCGGGTCCTTCTCAGGGTTCGGGTCCAGGGCTGTGTCCTAGGTTCAAGTTCGGGTCTAGGTCGGGTACGAGGTCCCGGTCCTAATTCTGTTTCCCAGGTCCCTATCCTTATTCTGGTTCGAGGTCCTGGTTATTGTGTGGGTTTGGATCTCGGTCTAGGTTCGGGTTCCAGTCTTAGTCTAGGTTCGCGTTTAGGTCTCTGTCTGGGTTTTGATCTGGGTTCGGGTTTGGGTTATGGTCGTGGTCCTAGTCCTAGTCCTAGTTCAATTTTAGTTCCATTTGCGATTCTGAGTTCGAGTTCGGGTCAGAGTTCGAGTCCTATTCTGAGTTTAAAATCTGAGTTTGGGTTCGGGTCCGAATTTAAGTCTAGGTCCAGATCAGTCTCCGGGTGTGGGTTCGTGTCCTTGGTCTTGGTCTAGGTTGGGTCCGAGTCCCAAGTTCCAATCACGATCTGAGTCTTGATTCATTTCTGGGTCTAAGTCCTTGGCTGTGATCCTGGTTTGGGTTCGAGTTGGGGTCCGGGTCCGGGTCTAACTTTGTGTCTGATTCTAGGTGTGGGTGTTTGAGTTCGGGTCTGAGTATGTGTCTGGGTTTGGGTCCAGGTCTGGACCCCGATCTGGGTCGAGGTTTGGGTCCCGAGTGCTGGTCCAATTTTCGGTCTGGGTCAGGATCTCGGTCCTGATCTAGGTCCAGCATTTCGATCCCATTCTGGGTCTTGGTCCGAGTCCAGGTTCGTATTCGGATCGCTATCTAGGTGCAAGTCTGTGTTTGGGATGGAGTCCCAGATTTAGGTCCACGTCCGGGTCTCAGTTCCGGTCTGGGTACACGACCGTGTCCGGGCCTGAGTTCCAGTCTCAGTTTGGGTCTGAGGCAAGGTCTGGGTTCGGTTCTAGGTGTGGCTCAAGGTCCTGGTCACGGTCCTAGTCTTGTTCTAGGGTCCTGATTCGACGATTCTTGTTCAGGTTCTAATTTTAGGTCCCAAGTCTAGGTCTGGGTTCGGGTTTGGTTCTTCGTCTGGGTTTTGGTCCTACACTGAGTCCATGATCTAGACACCGACTACGGGTTTGTTCCAGGCCTCGTTACCTGAATCTCGAGTCAAGATCTGGATCACGTCACGGGTCTCGGTCTGGTTTTGGTTCAGGTCCCAGATCCCATTTCTGAGTTTGGGTTCGGGATCGAGACTAGGGTGGGGTTCTAGGTCCTGAACCTGGTTCTGTGTCCCTAGTCTGGTTCCATGTTTGGGTTTGAGTTCAGGTTCGGGTTCGGGTCCCTGGTCCAGGTTTGGGTTGGGATCTGGGTCCGGCTCCCAATTCGGGTCTAGGTCTGATTTGGAGTCCGGGTCCTTGTCCGATTACGGTTCTGGATCTAGGTCCAATTTCAGTTTTGATTCCAAGTCCAAAACCTAGTTTCAGTCCCGGTCAACTTCTGGTTTTTGGTCCCAGGGTACGTGTTCGGGTCCGGGTGTTGGTTCAGGTAATTGTCAGGGTTCGGGTCTAGGGATGGGTCTCGAATCCAGACACCGACTACGGGTTTTTTCCAAGACCTGTGTCTAGATCCGGATCCCAATCTCGGGTCCAAGTTTGGTTCCAATTCTGGAGCCGAGTCACAAGCTGGGTCCTAGGTTCAAGTTCGAATCTGGGTCGGTTACTAGGTCGTTGTCCTAGTTTTTTTTCCTAGGTCCCTATCCTGATTCTGGGTCCAGGTCCCTGTTATTATGTGGGTTTGGGTCCCGGTCTAGGTTCAGGTTCGAGTCCTAGTCTCGGTTCGGGTTTATGTCTCTGTCTGGGTTTTGATAAGGATTTGGGTTTGGGTTAAGGTCCTGGTCCTTGTCCTAGTCCGAGTTTCGTTCTACTTGCATTTGCGATTCTGAGTTCGAGTTTGGGTTTAAGTTCGGGTCAGAGTTCGAGTCCTGGTATGAGTTTGGGTTCGGGTCCGGGTTTCAGTCTAGGTCAAGATCAGGCTCCGGATGTGGGTTCGCGTCTTGGGTCTTGGTCTAGGTTTGATCCGAGTCCCAGGTTCCAATCCTAATCTGAGTCTGGAATAAGTTTTGGGTCTATGTCCTTGGCTCTGATGCTGGTCTAGGTTCTAGTTTAGGTTTGGGTCCGGGTCTAGCATTGGGTCTGATTCTAGGTCTGGGTTTGAGTTCGGATCCAAGTCTGTGTCCGGGTTTGTGTCCAAGTATGGACACCTATCTGGGTGTTGGTTCGGGTCCAGTTCCAAGTTCGGGTCCCGAGTGCGGGTAAGTGTTTGGATTTGGGTCAGGATCTCGGTCCAGATCTAGGTCAAGCATTTCGATCCCAGTCTGGTTCTTGGTCCGAGTCCAGGTTCGTATCCGGTTCCCTATCTAGGTCCAAGTCTGTGTTTGGGATCGGGTGCCTGATTTAGGTCCAGGTCCGGGTCTCAATTCCGGTCTTTGTACACAACCATGTCCGTGCCCGAGTTCCTGTCTCAGTTTGGGTCTGAGGCTAGGTCTGTGTTCGGTTCTAGGTCTGGGTCTGAGTCCTGGTCACGGTCCTAGTCTTGTTCTGGGGTCCTGGTTTGGCGATTCTTTTTCAGGTTCTAATTTTGGATCCAAGGTCAAGGTCTGGGTTCGGGTTTGGTTCTTTGTCTGGGTACTGGTGCTAGTCTGAGTCCAGAATCTAGACACCGACTCCTGGTCTGTTCCATGCCCATTACCCAAATCCCGAGTTAAGATGTGGATAACTATCACGGGTCTCGGTCTGGTTCTAGTTTAGGTCCCAGGTCCCATTTCTGAGTTTGGGTTCGGGATCGAGACTAGGGTGTGGTTCTAGGTCCCGACCTTAGTTCTATGTCCCTAGTCTCGTTCCATGTTTTGGTCTGAGTTCAAGTTCGGGTTCGGGTCCCAAGTCCAGGTTTGGGTTGGGATCCGGGTGCGGCTCCCAATTCGGGTCTAGGTCTGATTTGGAGTTCGGGTCCTGGTCCGGTTACGGTTCTGGATCTAGGTCCAATTTCAGTTATGATTCCAAGTCCAAGTCCTAGTTCCATTCCCGGCCAACTTCCAGTTTTGGTTCAAATTTGGGTCACAATGTACGGGTTAGGGTCCACTTTTGGGTTTGGGACTGGGTTCAGGTCCGGGTGTGGGTTCGAGTCCTTGTCAGGGTTCGGGTCCAGGCCTGGGTCCCAAATCCCAGCACTGACTACGGGTTTTGTCCAAGCCCTGTGTACAGATCTGAATCCCGATCTTGGGTCCCAGTCTGGTTGCATTTTTGGTGCCAGTTCACGAGCTGGGTCCTAGGTTCAAGTTCGGGTTTTAGTTCGAGTCCTAGTCTAGGTTTGGGTTTAGGTCTCTGTTTGGGTTTTGATCTAGGTTCAGGTTTGGGTTTAGGTCTTGGTCGTGGTCCTAGTCCTAGTTGGGTTCTAGTTCCATTTGCGATTCTTAGTTCGAGTTTGGGTTTGAGTTCGGGTCGGAGTTCGAGTCCTGGTCTCAGTTTGGGTTCGAGTCCGGATTTCAGTCTATGTCCAGATCAGGCTCCAGGTGTGGGTTCGCACCCTGGGTCTTGGTCTAGGTTGGGTCGGAGTCCCAAGTTCCAATCCCGATTGGAGTCTGGATTCAGTTCTGGGTCTAAGTCCTTTGTTCTGATCCTTGTCTTTGTTCGAGTTTGGGTTTGGGTCCTAGTCTAGCTTTGGGTCTGATTCTAGGTGTGGGTGTTTGATTTTAGGTTCGAGTCTGTGTCTGGGTTTGTGTCCAGGTGTGGACCCCGATCTAGGTCTAGGGTCGGGTCCTGGTCAAAGTTCGGGTCTCGAGGGCAGGTCCAAGTTTGGGTCTGGGTAAGGATCTCAGTCCAGATCTAGGTCAAGCATTTCGATCCCAGAATGGGTCTTGGTTCGTGTCCAGGTTCGTATCCGGATCCCTATCTAGGTCCAAGTCTGTAATTGGGATCGGGTCCTAGATTTAGGTCCAGGTCCGGGTCTCAATTCCGGTCTGGGTACACGACCGTGTCCAGGCCCTAGTTCCAGTCTTAGTTTGGGTCTGAGGCTAGGTCTGTGTTCGATTCTAGGTTTAGGTCCGTGTCCTGGTAACGGTCCTAGTCTTGTTCTAGGGTCCTGGTTCGGCGATTCTTGTTCAGGTTCTAATTTTTGGTCCCAAGTCTAGGTATGGATTCGGGTTTGGTTCTTCGTCTGGGTTCCGGTCCTAGTCTGAGTCACAGATCTAGTGTAACGCCCTGTCCAACAGGGACGCCACGTGTGTGCAATTTAATAAAATACTGATAATTATATAATATGTAATTATATTAAAAGTGTGGGTAATTAAATTATGATAATTAAAATTCAACTTTTAAATCGTTTAACAATAGATAGATAATATGGACTACGGGGTCCCCCTGTTTTAAAAATATTTACAAAATGGTTTCAAAGTATTTTACAACATAAACTTTATATTTCGTAAAATACAATCAAAATAGAGCATCCTGTTTACTGGGCTGCCTACGGCTGGTATGTACATTGCTGCTGCGACCACAAACTCATGGTTGCTCAACTTTAGCCTTCCCTTTACCTGCACCATAAAGCACCCGTGAGTCAGAGAGACTCAGCAAGAAAGTGATCAAAACATTAATTGAAAGAAAAGTGAATATCAACTTGGTCTTAGTTCAAGTTCGGGTTCGTGGTCTAGGTTGGGTTCGAGTCCCAAGTTCCAATCCCGATCTGAGTCTGGATTAAGTTTTGGGTCTAAGTCCTTGGTTCTGATCCTTGTCTGAGTTCGACTTTGGGTCCGGGTTCGGGTCTAGCTTTGGGTATGATTCTTGGTGTGGGTTTGAGTTCGGGTCTGACTCTGTGTTCAGGTTTGTGTCCAGGTCTGGACCCCGATCTGGGTGTAGGTTCGGATCTAGGTCCAAGTTCGGGTCTCGAGTACGGGTCCAAGTTTGGGTCCGGGTAACGATCTCGGTCCAGATTTAGGTCCAGCATTTCAAGTTTCTATTCGGATCCCTATCTAGGTCTCTGTGTTTGGGATCGGGTCCAAGATTTAGGTCCAAGTCCGGGTCTCAGTTCCGGTTTGGGTACACGACCGTGTGCGGGCCCGAGTTCCAATCTCAATTTGGGTCTGAGGCTAGGTCTGTGTTCGGTTCTAGATCAGGGTCCGGGTCCTGGTCACGGTCCTAGTCTTATTCTAGGGTCATCGTTCCAATCTCAACTTGGACCCAGAACCGAACACAGACCTAGCCTCAGACCCAAACTGAGACTGGAACTCGGGCTTGGACACTGTCGTGTACCTAGACCCGAACTGAGACCCGAACCTGGACCTAAATCTGGGACACGATCCCAAACACAGACTTGGACCTAGATAGGGATTCATATACGAAACTTGACTCGGATAAAGACGCAGACTTGGATCGGAATGCTGGACGTAGATCTGGACCGAGATCCTGACCCAGACCCAAACTTAAACCCGCACTCGGGACCCGAACTTGTACCTGGACCCAAACCTAGACCCAGCTCGGGGTCCAGACCTGGACACAAACCCGGACACAGACTCCCACCCGAACTCAAACACCCACACCTAGAATTGGACCAAAAGCTAGATTGGGACCCGGACCCAACTCAAACCCAGACCAGGATCGAAACCAAGGATTTAGACCCAGAACTGAATCCAAACTCAGATCGGGATTGGAACTTGGGACTTGGACCCAACCTAGACCAAGACCCAGGACGCGAAACCACACCGTGAGCCTGAATCTGACCTAGACTGAAATCACGATCCGAACCAAAACTCATACCAAGACTCGAACTCCGACCTGAACTCAAACCCAAACTCGAACTTAGAATCACAAATGGAACTAGAACCGAACTAGCACTAGGACCAGGACAAGGACCTAAACCCAAACCCGAACCCAGATCAAAACCTAGACAGAGACCTAAACCCGAACCGAGACTAGGACTCGAACCCGAACCTAGACCCGAACCCAAACCCACACAATGACCGGGACCTAGTCCCAGAATCAAGATAGGGACCCAGGAAACAGAGCTAGGACCGAGACCTAGTACCCAACCCAGACCCGAACTTGAACCTAGGACCCAGCTCGTGACCCGGCACCAGAAATGGAACCAGACGGGGACCCGAGATTGGGATTCGGATCTTGACCCAGGGCATGGACAAAACCCGTATTCAATGTCCGGATTTTGGACCTAGCCCTGGACCTGAACCCTGACAAACACCTGAACCCACACCCAGACCTGAACCCAGTCCCAAACCCAAAAGTGGACCCGACCCCATACCCTGTGACCCAAAATTTGAACCAAAACGGGAAGTTGACTGAGACCTGAACTAGGACTTGGACTTGGCAACATAACTGAAATTGGACCTAGATATAGAACCGTAACTGGACGAGGACCCGGACTCCAAATCAGACCTAGACACGAATTTGGAGCCGGACCCGGATCCCAACCAAAACCTAGACTCGGGACCCGAACATGAACCTGAACTCCGACACAAACATGAAACTAGACTAGGGACACAGAACCAGGGTCAGGACCTAGAACTGCACCCTAGTCTCGATCCCGAACCCAATCTCAGAAATGGGACTTGAGACCTAAACAGGAACCAGACCGAGACCCGCGACAGTGATCCAGATCTTGACTTGGGATTTGGGTAACGGGGCCTGGAAAAGACCAATAGGCAGTGTCTAGATTTGGGACTCAGACTAGGGCCAGAACCTAGACGAAGAACCAAACCTGAAACCAAACCTAGACTTGGGACAAAAAATTAGAACCTGAACAAGAATCGCCGAACTAGGACCCTAGAACAAGACTAGGAGCGTGACCAGGACACGGACCTAGACCTAGAACTGAACATAGACCTACCCTCAGACCCAAATTGAGACTGGAACTCGGGCCCTGACACGGTCGTGTACCTAGACCGAAACTGAGACCCGAACCTGGACCTAAAACTTGCACCCGATCCAAAACACAGACATGCAACTAAATAGGGATCCGAATACGAAACTGGACTCAGACTAAGACCCAGACTAGGGTCGAAATGCTGGACCTAGATCTAATCCGAGATCCTGACCAAGACCCAAACTTGGACCCACACTCGGAACCCAAACTTGGACCTGGACCCGAACATAAACCCAGATCGGGGTCCAGACCTAGACAAAAACCCGGACACAGACTCGTAGTCGAACTCAAACACCCACACCTAGAATCATACCAAAAGCTAGACCCGGACCCGGAGCCAACTCGAACCCAGACCAGGATCAGAACCAAGCACTTAGACCCAAAACCGAATCTAGACTCAGATCGGGATTGGAACTTGGGACTCAAACCCAACCTAGACCAAGACCCAGGACGCGAACCCACACCCGAAGCCTGATCTGGACCTCGACTGAAATAAAGACCCGAACCCAAACTAAACCCGGACTCGAACTCCGACCTAAACTCAAACCCAAACTCGAACAAAGAATCGCAAATAGAACTAGAACCGAACTAGGACTAGGACCAGGACAAGGACCTAACCCCAAACCCGAACCAAGATCAAAACCCAGACAGAGACCTAAACCCGAAACGACACTCAAACTCGAACCCGAACCTAGACAGGGACCCAAACTCACACAATAACCAGGACCTAGACTCGTAATCAGGATAGAGACCTGGAAACAGAACCAGGACCGGGAGCTAGTACCCGACTCAGACCTGAACTTCAACCTAGGACCCAGCTCGTGACCCGCCACAAGAAATGGAACCAGACTGGGACTCGAGATTGGGATCCTGATTTGGACCCAGGGCTTGGACAAAACCCGTAGTCGGTGTCTGGATATATGACCCAGCCTTGGACCCGAACCCTGACAAGGACCCGAACCCACACCCGGACCTGAACCCAGTCCCGAACCCAAAAGTGGACGCGAACCCGTACCTTGTGACCCAAAATTGGAACCAAAATTGGAAGTCGATCGGGACTGGAACTAGGACTTGGACTTGGAATCATAATTGAAATTTGACCTAGATGCAGAACCGTAACTGGACCAGGACCCAAACTCCAAATTAGACCTAGACCCGAATTGGGAGCTGGACCTGGATCCCAACCCAAACATGAACTCAGACCCAAACATGGAACAAGACTAGGGACACAGAACCAGGGTCGGGACCTAGAACCGCACCCTAGCCTCGATCCTCAACCCAAAATCAGAAATGGGACATGGGACCTAGAGAGGAACCAAACCGAGACCCGAGACAGTGATCCAGATCTTGACTCGGTATTCTGGTAATGGGGCCAGGAAAAGACCAGTAGTCGTTGTCTAGATCTGGGACTTAGACTAGGACCAGAATCCAGACGAAGAACCAAACTCGAACACAGACCTAGACCTGGGACCCAAAATTAGAACCTGAACAAGAATTACCTCAGACCGTGACCAGGACCAGGACCTAGAACCGAACACAGACCTAGCCTTAGACACAAACAAAGACTGGAACTCAGGCCCGGACACGGTCGTGTACCTAGACCAGAACTGAGACCCAGACCTGGACCTAAATCTGGGACCTGATCCCAAACAGAGACTTGGACCTAGATAGTGATTCGGATACGAAACTTGACTCGGACCCAGATCAAGACTTGGATCGAAATATTGTACCTAGATCTAGACCGAGATCATGACCCAGACCCAAACTTGGACCCGCACTCGGGACCCGAACTTGGACCTGGACCCGAACCTAGACCCAGATGAGGGTCCAGACATGGACACAAACCCGGACACAGACTCCCACCCGAACTGAAACACCCACACCTAGAATCAGACCAAAAGCTAGACCCGGACCCGGACCCAACTCGAACCCAGACCAAGATCAGAACCAAGGACTTAGACAAAGAACAGAATCCAGACTATGATCGGCATTGGAACTTGGGACTCGAACCCAACCTAGACCAAGGCCCAGGAAGCGAACCCACACCCGGACCCTGATCTAGACCTAGACCGAAATTAGGACCCGAACTCGAACTCAGACCAGGACTCGAGCTCCGACCCAAACTCAAACCCAAACTCGAACTGAGAATCGCAAATGGAACTAGAACCGAACTAGGACTAGGACCAGGACCAGGACCTAAACCCAAAGCTGAACCCAGATAGAAACCCAGACGGAGACCTAAACCCGAACCGAGACTAGGACTCGAACCCGAACCTAGACCAAGACCAAAACCCACAAAATAACTGGGACCTGGACCCAGAATCAGGATAGGGACCTGGGAAACAAAATAAGGACCGAGACCTAGTACCCGACCTAGACCCAAGCTTGAACCTAGGACCCAGCTCGTGACCCGGCACCAGAAATGGAACCAGATTGGGACCCGAGATTGGGATCCAGATCTGGACCAAGGGCTTGGACAAAACCCGTAGTCGGTGTCTGGATTTCGGACCAAGCCCTGGACCCGAACCCACACCCGGACCTGAACCCAGTCCCAATCCCAAAAGTAGACACGAACCCGTACCTTGTGACCCAAAATTGGAACCGAAACCGGAAGTTGACCGGGACTAGAACTAGGACTTGGACTTGGAATCATAACTTAAATTGGACCTAGATCCAGAATCGTAACTGGACTAGGACCCGGACTCCAAATCAGACCTAGACCCGATTTGGGAGTCGAACCCTGATCCCAACCCAAACCTGGACTCGGGACCCGAACCTCAACCTGAACTCAGACCCAAACATGGAACCAGACTAGGAACACAGAACCAGGATCGGGACCTAGAACCGCACCCCAGTCTCGATCCCGAACCCAAACTTAGAAATGGGACATGGGACCTGAACATGAACCAGACCGAGTCCCGTGAAAGTGATCCAGATCTTGATTCGAGATTCGGGTAACGGGGCCTGGAACAGACCAGTAGTCAGTATCTAGATCAGGGACTCAGACTAGGACCAGAACCCAGACGAAGAACCAAACCCGAACCAAAACCTAGACCTAGGATCCAAAATTAGAAGCTGAAAAAGAATCGCCGAACAAGGACCCTAGAACAAGACTATGCTGTGAACAGGAGCTAGACCTAGAACCGAACAATTACCTAGCCTCAGACCCAAACTGAGACTGGAACTCGGGCCAGAACACTGTCGTGTACCCAGACCGGAACTGAGACCCGAACATGGACGTAAATCTGGGACCTGATCCCAAACACAGACTTGCACCTAGATAGGGATTCAGATACGAAACTTGACTCGAACCAAGACGAAGACTTGGATCGGAATGCTGGACCTAGATCTGGACCGAGATCCTGACCCAGACCTAAACTTGGACCCGCACTCGGGACCCGATTTTTGAGCTGGACCCGAACCTAGACCCAGCTCGGGGTCCAGACCTGGACACAAACCCGGACACAGACTCCCACCCGAACTCAAACACCCGCACCTAGTATCGAACCAAAAGCTAGATGGGGACCCGAACCCAACTCGAACACAGACCAGGATCGAAACCAAGGATTTAGACCCAGAACTGAATCCAAACTAAGATCGGGATTGGAACATGGGACTTGGACCCAACCTAGACCAAGACCCAGGACGCGAACCCAAACTCATACCAAGACTCAAACCCAAACTCGAACTCAGAATCGTAAATGGAACTAGAACCAAACTAGCACTAGGACCAGGACCAGGACCTTAACCCAAACCCGAACCCATATAATGACCCAGACAGAGACCTAAACCCGAACTGAGACTAGGACTCGAACCGAACCTAGACCTCGACCCAAACCCACACAATGACCGGGACCTGGTCCCAGAATCAGGATAGGGACCTGGGAAACAGAATTAGGACCGACACCTAGTACCTGACCCAGACCCGAACTTGAACCTAGGACCCAGCTCGTGACCCGACACCAGAAATGGAACCAGACGGGGACCCGAGATTGGGATTCGGATCTAGACCCAAGGCATGGACAAAACCCGTAGTCAGTGTCTGGATTTTGGACCTAGCCCTGGAGCTGAACCCTGACAAAGACCCTAACCCACACCCGGACCTGAACCCAGTCCCAAACCCAAAAATGGACCCGACCCCATACCCTGTGACCTAAAATTGGAACCAAAACGGGAAGTTGACCGAGACCTAAACTAGGTCCTGGACTTGGCATCATAACTGAATTTGGACATAGATATAGAACCGTTACTGGACAAGGACCCGGACTCCAAATCAGACCTAGACACGAATTTGGAGCCAGACCCGGATCCCAACCAAAACGTCGACTCGGGACTCGAACATGAACCTAAACTCCGACCCAAACATGAAACTAGACTAGGGACACAGAACAAGGGTCAAGACCTAGAAGTGCACCCCAGTCTCAATCCCGAACCCAATCTCAAAAAATGGGACTTGAGACCTAAACAGGAACCAGACCGAGACCCGTGACAGTGATTCAAATCTTAACTCGAAATTCGGGTAACGGGGCCTGGAACAGACCAATAGGCAGTGTCTAGATCTGGGTCTCAGACTAGGACCAGAACCTAGGCGAAGAACCAAACCTGAACCCAAACCTAGACTTGGGACAAAAAATTAGAACCTGAACAAGAATCGCCGAACCAGGACCCTAGAACAAGACTAGGAGCGTGACTAGGACACGGATCCAAACTTAGAACCGAACATAGACCTAGCGCCAGATCCAAATTGAGACTGGAACTCGGGCCAGGACACGGTCGTGTACCCAGACTGGAACTGGGACTCGAACCTGGACCTAAATCTGGCACCCGATCCCAGACACAGACATGGAACTAAATAGGGATCCGAATACGAAACTGGACTCAGACCAAGACCCAAACTAGGATCGAAATGTTGGACTTAGATCTTGACCGAGATCCTGACCCAGACCCAAACTTGGACGCCCACTCAGGACCCGAACTTGGACCAGGACCCGAACCTAGACCCAGATCGGGGTCCAGACCTAGACAAAAACCCGGACACAGACTCAGAGCCGAACTCAAACACCCACACCCAGAATCATACCAAAAGCTAGACCCAGACCCGGAGCCAACTTGAACCCAGACCAGGATCAGAACCAAGGACTTAGACCCAGAACCGAATCCAGACTCAGATCGGGATTGGAAGTTGGGACTAGGACCCAACCTAGACCAAGACCCAGGACGCGAACCCACACCCGGAGCCTGATCTGGACCTAGACTGAAATCAAGACCCAAACCCAAACTAAGCCCAGGACTCGAACTCTGACCTGAACTCGAAATTAGAATCGCAAATGGAACTAGAACCGAACTAGGACTAGGACCAAAACCAGGACCTAACCCAAAACCTGAACCAAGATCAAAACCCAGACAGAGACCTAAACACGAAACGACACTAAGACTCGAACCCGAACCTAGACAGGGACCCAAACCCACACAATAACCAGGACCTAGAACCATAATCAGGATAGAGACCTGGAAACAGAACCAGGACTGGGACCTAGTACCCGACTCAGACCTGAAATTCAACCTAGGCCCCAGCTAGTGACCCGGCAAAAGAAATGGAACCTGACTGGGACCCGAGATTGGGATCCGTATCTGGACCCAGGGCTTGGACAAAACCCGTAGTCGGTGTCTGGATTTATGACCCAGCCTTGCACCCGAACCCTGATAAGGACCCGAACCCACACCCAGAGCTGAACCCGTACCTTGTGACCAAAAATTGGAAGTTGATCGGGACTGGAACTAGGACTTGGACTTGGAATCGTAATTGAAATTGGACCTAGATCCAGAACCGTAACCGGACCCAAACTCCAAATTAGACCTAGACCCGAATTGGGAGCTGGACCTGGATCCCAACCCAAACATGGACTTGGGACCCGAACCCGAACCTGAACTCAGACTCAAACATGGAACTAGTCTAGGGACACAGAACCAGGGTTAGGACCTAGAACCGCACCCCAATCTAAATCCAGAACCCAAACTCAGAAATGGGACCTGGGACCTGAACCAGAAAAGGATCGAGACCCGTGACAGTGATCCAGATATTGACTAGGGATTCGGGTAAGGGGGCCTTGGACAGACCAGTAGTCGGTGTCTAGTTCTGGGACTCAGACTAGGACCAGAACCCAAACAAAGAACAAAACCAGAACCCAGACCTAGACCTGGGACCCAAAATTAGAACTTGACCTAGAATCGCCGAACCAGGACCCTAGAACAAGACTAGGACTTTGACCAGGACCCGGACCTAGACCAAGAACCGAACACAGACCTAGCCTCAGACCCAAACTGAGACTGTAACTCCGATCTGAACACGGTCGTGTACCCAGACCAGAACTGAGACCCGGACCTGGACCTAAATCTGGGACCCGATCCCAAACACAGACTTGGACCTAGGTAGGGATCCGGATACGAAACTGGACTCAGACAAAGACCCAGATTGGGATCGAAATGCTAGACATAGATCTTGACCGAGATCCTAACCCAGACCCAAACTTGGACCTGCACTTAGGACCCGAACTTGAACCTGGAAACGAACCTAGACCCAGATCAGGGTCTAGACCTGGACACAAACCCGGACACAGACTCGGACCCGAACTCAAACACCCACACCCAGAATCAGACAAAAAGGTAGACTCGGACCCGGACCCAACTCGAACACAAACCAGGATTAGAACCAAGGACTTACACCCAGAACTGAATCCAACCTCAGATCGAGATTGGAAGTTGGGTCTCGGACCCAACCTAGACCAAGACCCAGGACGCGAACTCGCACTTAGAGCCTGATCCGGACCTAGACTGAAATCAGGACCAGAACCCAAACTCAGACCAGGACTGGAACTCCGACCCGAACTCACACCCAAACTCGAACTCACAATCGCAAATGGAACTAGAACCGAACTAGGACTACGACGAGGACCAAGACCTAAACCCAAACCTGAACCCAAATCAAAACCCAGACAGAGACCTAAACTCGAAACGACACTAAGAATCGAACCCGAACATAGACTGGGACCCAAACCCACACAATAACCGGGACCTGGACCCAGAATCATGATAGACACCAGGGAAACAGAACTAGAATCGAACTAGGACTAGGACCAGGACTAGGACCTAAACCCGAACGCGAACCCAGATCGAAACCCAGACAGAGACCTAAACCCGAACAGAGCCTAGCACTCGAACCCGAACCTAGATCAGGACCCAAACCCACACAATAACCGGGACTTGGACCTAGAATAAGGATAGGGACGTGGGAAACAGAATTAGGACCCGGACCTAGTACCCGACCCATACCCGAACTTCAACCTAGGACCCAGATCGTGACTCGGCACTAGAAATGGAACCAGATTGGGACCCGGATCTGGACCCAGGGCTTGGACAAAACCTTTAGTCGGTGTTTGGATTTAAAACCCAGCCTTAGACCCCAACCTTGACAAGGACCCGAACCCACAACCGGAGCTGAATCCAGTTCCTAACCCAAAAGAGGACCCGAACCCGTACCCTACGACCCAAAATTGGAAGTTGACAGAGAGTGCAATTGCAAGTTCTAAGTGTGGATTTGGGACCAAACCCTGGACCCGAACCCTGACAAGGACCCGAACCCACACCCGGACCTGAACCTTGTCCCAAACCCAAAAGTGGACCCGAACCCGTACCCTGTGACCCAAAATTGGAACCAAAATCGGAAGTTGACCGGGACTGGAACAAGGACTTTGACTTGGAATCATAACTGAATATGACCTAGATCCAGAACCGTAACCCGACCAGGACCCGGACTCCAAATCAGACCTGGACCCGAATTGGGAGCCGGACCCGGATCCCAACCCAAACCTGGACTCGAGACCCAAACTCGAACTTGCACTTAGACCCAAACATGGAGCCAGACTAGGGACACAAAATTGGACCTGGTCCCTAACCAGAACCAGACCGAAACCCGTGACAGTGTTCTAGATCTTGACTAGGTATTTGGGTAACGGGACCTGGAACAAACCAGTAGGCGGGGTCTAGATCTGGGACTCAGATTAGAACCTGAACAAGAATCACCGAACCAGGACCCTAGAACAAGACTAGGACCGTGACCAGGACCCGGAACCAGACCTAGAACAAAACACAAACCTAGCCACACAAACCTAGCCTCAGACCCAAACTGAGACTCGAACTCGGGCCCGAACACAGTCGTATTCCCACACCGGAACTCAGACCCTGACCTGGACATAAATCTGCGACCCGATCCCAAACACAGACTTGGACCTAGATAGGAATCTGAATACGAAACTGGACTCGAACCAAGAACCAAACTAGGATCGAAATGCTGCAAAAAGATCTGGACCGAGAACCCGACCCAGACCCAAAGTTGGACCCGCACTCGAGACCCGAACTTGGACCTGGACCCGAACGTAGACCCAGAAAGGGGTCCAGACCTGGAGACAAACCTGGACACAGACTCGGACCCAAACTCAAAAACCCACACCTAGAATCATACCAAAAGCTAGACCCGGACACGGACCCGGCCCAAACTCGAACCCAGACCAGGATCAGTACCAAGGACTTAGACCCATAACTGAATCCAGACTCAGATCGGGATTGGAACTTGGGACTCGGACCCAACCTAGACAAAGACCCAGGACGCGAACCAACACCCGGAGCCTGATCTTGACCTAGTTTGAAATCAGAACCCGAACCCAAACTCAGACCAGGACTCCAACTCCGACTCGAACTTAAACCCAAACTCGAACTCAGAATCGCAAATGGAACTAGAATCGAACTAGGACTAGGACAAGGACCTAAACCCAAACTCGAACCCAGATCAAAACCCAGACACAGACCTAAACCTGAACCGAGACTAGCACTCAAACCCGAACCTAGACCGTGACCTAACTTGAGCAACAGAACTAGGACCGGGACGTAGTACCCGACCAAGACCCAAACTTGAACCTAGGACACAGATCGTGACCCTGCACCAGAAATGGAACAAAACTGGGACCAGAGATCGGGACATGGATCTGGACCGAGGGCTTGGACAAAACCTGTAGTCGGTGTTTGGATTTAAAACCCAGCCTTAGACCCGAACCCTGATAAGGACCCGAACCCTGACAAGGACCCGAACCCACACCCAAACCTGAACCGAAGCCCTAACCCAAAACAGGACCCCAACCCGTACCCTGTAACCCATAATTGGAACCAAAACTGGAAGTTGGTCGGGACTGGAACTAGGGCTTGGACTTGGAATCATAACTAAAATTGTACCTAGATCCAAAACCGTAACCCGACAAGGACCCGGACTACAAATCTAAACTAGACTCGAATCGGGAGCCGGACCCGCATCCCAACCCAAACCTGGACTCGGGAACTTAACCCGAACCTGAACTCAGACCCAAACATGGAACCAGACTAAGGACACAGGACCAGGGTCGGGACCTAGAATCGACCCCAGCCTCGATCCTGAACCCAAACTAAAAAATGGGACTTGGGACCAAAACCAGAACCACACCGAAACTCGTGACAGTGATCCAGATCTTGACTCAGGATTCGGGTAACGGGGCTTGGAACAGACCAGTAGGCGTTGTCTAGATCTGGGACTCAAACTAGGACCAAAACCAAACCCGAACCCAGACCTAGACCTGGGACCCAAAATTAGAACCTGAACAATAATCACCGAACCAGGACCCTAAATAAGAATCTCAAACACAGACTTGGACCTAGATAGGGATCCGGATACGAACCTGGACATGGAACAAGACCCAGACTGGGATCGAAATACTGGACCTAGATCTGGACCGAGAACCAAACTTGGACCCGCACTTGGGACCCAAACTTGGACCTGGACTCGAACCTAGACCAAGATCGGTGTCCAAACCTGGACACAAACACGGACACAGACTCGGACCCGAACTCAAACACCCACAACTAGAATCAGACCTAAAGCTAGACCCGGACCCGGACCCAACTCAAACCCAGACCAGGATCAGAACCAATGTTTTAGACCAAGAACTGAATCCAGACTCAGATTTAGATTGGAACTTGGGACTCGGACCCAACCTAGACCAAGACCAAGGAAGCGAACCCACCCCAGGAGCCTAATTTGGACTTAGACTGAAATTCGGATCCGAACCCAAACTCAGACCATTACTCGAACTACGACCCGAACTGAAACCCAAACTCGAACTCAAAATCGCAAATGGAACTAGAAACGAACTAGGACTAGGACCAGGACCAGGACCTAAACCCAAACCCGAACCTAGATCTTAACTTGAACCTAAGACCCAGCTCGTGACCCGGCACACAAAATGGAACCAGACTGAGACCCTAGATTGGGATCCGGATCTGGACCCAGGGCTTGGACAAAACCCAAAGTTAGTGTCAGGATTTGGGACCCAGCCCTTGACCCGAACCCACACCTAGTACTGAACCCAGTCCCGAACCCAAAGTTGGACCCGAACCCGTACCATGTGACCCAAATTTTGAATCAAAATCAGAAGATGACTGGGACTGCTTGCTGCCCACAACTTTGACCAAGAGTTTTCAAGAGAAAAACTTGCTAAGATGATTGTTTTGCATGAGTATCCACTCAATATTGTTGAGCATGATGGATTTAGAAGCTTTGTCAACTATCTCCAGCCATTATTCAGACATGTATCTCGAACTACTATTAGGAGGGATATATTGAATATATATGAGAATGAAAAGACCAAGACAATAAACTCAATGAATGACAATCGTAGTAGAGTTGCGATTACAACTGACTTGTGGACATCAAATAATCAAAAGAGAGGGTTTATGGTGGTGTCTGCACATTATATTGATGATTCTTGGATTTTGCGTAATCGAATTATCAGGTAATATGATAAATTGCTTAGAATTTTTTTTATTATGTCAATATTTGATATCGATATATGCTAATATTTTTTTTTTGTGTACATTCAGGTTTATATATGTGCCCGCCCCTCATACTGCTAAACTTCTAGCAAAAGTGTTGATGGAGTGTTTGATTGAATGGTCTATTGAGCGTAAGTTGTCTACCCTTACCTTAGATAACTGTACTGTGAACATTGCCAGGATGGATCAAATGAAAGAAAAATTGAGAAATGCTTCTTTACTAATGAAAGGGGAACTACTTCACATGAAATGCTCTGCTCATATCTTGAACTTGATTGTTCAACAAGGACTAGGGGCAATTCAAGTTGCCATAGGAAACTACACGTGAGAGTGCAGTTTTTTGGACTGGCACTCCAAAAAGAGTTGAAAAGTTTGAAGAAGCTAAGAAAGGATTATCATGCTCTAGCAACAAAAGGTTAGTGCTTGATTGCAAGACTAGGTGGAATTCTACTTATTTGATGCTTACTAGTGCCATTATTTATAAAGATGTATTTAGTCGTCTAATACATACTGAGAAAAATTACAAAAAAGAACCTAGTGAGCGAGATTGGCTTTTGGCGAAAGTTATGTGTGAAGAATTGAAGTTGTTTTACAATGTAACTGTGATGTTTTTTGGAACTAAATATCCTACTGCTAATCATTTCTTCTCTAAGATTTGTGAAATTTGGTTGTTGCTTAAGGAGTGTCTTAAATCTTTCTATGATGAGATTAGGATTATGGCATTAAATATGATGGATAAATTTGAGCAGTATTGGACTTCCATTCATGGCATATTAGCCATAGCAACTGTTTTGGATCCAAGGTTCAATGCTTCTGGAGTTGGTGGAGATAATGATGGATGTGTAGATGATTTAGTTGGTTTTGACTTGTATGTTAGTAGTACTTCAAATGTGGAAACTTACAAGTCTGAGTTAGACTTATACTTGGAGGAAGCAGTTTTGCCTAGGAGTGGAGAGTTTGATATTTTAGCTTGGTGAAAGACAAATGGTCTTAAATATCCAATATTACAACAAGTTGCTAGAGATGTTTTGGCTATCCCAGTGTCTACAGTTGCATCTGAGTCTGCTTTCAGTACTAGTGGAAGACATGTGACTCCTTGTCGAAATAGGCTTCATCCGAACATGTTGGAGGCTTTAGTATGTACACAAGATTGGCTATGGGATGAGAAATTAGGTATGTTTATTCTAACCTACTCTTATTATTTAATTTTCTTTTATATTAAAAAAATATATTAATGCCAATATTGTTTATTTCATAGATGCATCACAAAATGAGGCTTCATATATTACATTTTTTGATGATGTGGAAGATGATGAAGCGGTAAGTTAGCATTTATTTATTTGTTTGTTTACTATTTTTTCTTTAAAATATCTATTTACTTATAATTGATTACATTTTTATTTTAGGGCCCAAGTTTTGTGGATTACGATGCTTGAAGAATAAAAACTCTTGAATGGTGGTGGTGACTACTACTAGATTTCAAAGTTGAAGATGAAGACATTATTACAATTTTATTAAGTTGTGTGTGTTTGTTTGGTTCTCAAGTTTATGTTTATGTTTTAAGCTTATGTTTATGGATTTTAAGTTTTACATTGAAGGATTTTTAATTTTAGAATTTATCTAATTGACTATCAATTATGGAATGAATTTAGTTTTATGTTATTGTTGTTTTTAATTTAATATTTGCAAATATTAATTTTGTATTTTTACATTTTTTTTCAATAAACGGGTCCCCGTTATGGTGTCCACCCCCGACGGGGATTCCCCACCCGTTCCCCGATGGGGAATATCCGGGGACGGGGAAATATAATAGGCGGGTACGGGGGCGGGGAATGCATTCCCCGCATTGCCCCGTCCCCATGTGCATCCCTACCTGTGACCCAAAATTGGAACCAAAATTGGAAGTTGACCGGGACTGGAACTAGGACTTGGACTTGGAATCTTAACTGAAATTTGACCTAGATCTAGAAATGTAACCGGACAAGAACCCGGACTCCAAATCCGACCTAGACCCGAATTGAGAGCCGGACCCGGATCCCAACCCAAACGTGGACTCAGGACCCGAACCCAAACCTGAACTCAGACCCAAACATGGAACCAGATAGGGACACAGAACGAGGGTCGGGACCTAGAACCGCACCTCAGTCTCGATCCCGAACCCAACTCAGAAATTGGACCTGGGACCTGAACCAGAACCAGACCGAGACCCGTGACATTGATCCAGATCTTGACTCGGGATTCGGGTAAAGGGGCCTAGAACAGACCAGTAGTCGGTGTCTAGATCTGGGACTATAACTAGGACCAGAACCTAGACGAACAACCATACCTGAACTTAGACCTAGACCTGGGACCCAAAATTAGAACCTGAACAAGAATAGCCGAACCAGGACCCTAGAACAAGACTAGGACCGTGACCAGGACCCGGACACAAAACTACAACCGAACACAGACCTCGCCTCAGACCCAAACTGACACTGGAACTCGTGCCCAAACACAGTCGTGTGCCCAAACCGGAACTGAGACTGGGACCTGGACCTAAATCTGGGACCCGATCCCAAACACAGACTTGGACCTAGAGCGGAATCCGGATACGAAACTGGACTCGGACCAAGACCCAGACTGGGATCGAAATGCTTGACGTAGATTTGGACCCAGATCCTGACCCAGACCCAAACTTGGACCCACACTAGCGACCCGAACATGGACCTGGACCCGAACCTAGACCCAGATCGGGGTCCAGACCTGGACACAAACCCGGACACAGACTCGCACCCAAACTCAAACACCAACACCTAGAATCGGACCAAAAGCTAGACTCGGACCCGGACCCAACTCGAACCCAGACCAGGATCAGAACCAAGGACTTAGACCCAGAACTGAATCCAGACTCAGATTGGGATTGAAACTTGGGACTCGGACCCAACCTAGACCGAGGCCTAGGACGGAACCCACACCAGGAGCCTGATCTGGACCTAGACTGAAAGCAGGACCCGAAACCAAACTCAGACCAGGACTCGAACTTCAACCCGAACTCAAACCCAAATTCGAACTCAGAATCGCAAATGGAACTAGAATCGAACTAGCACTAGGACCAGGACAAGGACCTAAACCAAAGACCCGAACCCAAATCAAAACCCAGACAGAGATCTAAACCCGAACCGAGACTAGTACTCGAACCTGAACCTAGACCGGGACAAAAACCCCCACAATAACTGGGACCTAGACCCAAAATCAGGATAGGGACATGGGAAACAAAACTAGGACCAGGACCTAGTACCTAACCCAGACCCGAACTTGAACCAAGGAGCTAACTCGTGACCCAACACAAGAAATGGAACCAGACTGGGACCCGAGATAGGATTTTTGATCTGGACCAAGGGCTTGGACAAAACCCATAGTCGGTGTCTGGATTTGGGACCCAGCCTTGGACCCGAACCCGTACCGTGTGACCCAAAATTGGAGCCAAAACCAGAAGTTGACCGAGACTAGAACTAGGACTTGGACTTGGAATCATAACTAAAATTGGACCCCGAACTCAAACACCCACACCTAGAATCAGACCAAAAGCTAGACGCGGACCCGGACCAAACTCGAACTCAGACCAGGATCAGAACAAAGGACTTAGACCCAAAATTGAAACCAGTCTCAGATCGGGATTGGAACTTGGGACTCGGACCCAACCTAGACGAGGACACAGGACGCGAACCCACACCCGGAGCCTAATCTTGACCTAGACTGAAATCAGGACCCGAACCCAAACTCAGGCCAGGACTCGAACTCCGACCCGAACTCAAACCCAAACTCAAACTCAGAATCGCAAATGGAACTAGACCTAAACTTAGGACCAAGACCACGACCTAAACCCAAACCTGAACCCAGATCAAAACCCAGACAGAGACCTAAACCCGAACCGAGACTAAGACTCGAACCCGAACCTAGACGGGGACCCAAACCCACACAATATCCGGGAGCTGGACCCAGAATTAGGATAGGGACTTGGGAAACAGAACTAGGACCAGGACCTAGTACTTTACCCAGACCCGAACTTGAACCTAGGACCCAGCTTGTGACCCAGCACCAGAAATGGAACGAGACTGGGACCAGAGATTGGGATCTGGATCTGGACCCAGGGCTTGGACAAAACTCGATGTCGGTGTCTGGATTTGGGACCCAGCACTGGACTCGTAGTCGGTGTCTGGATTTGGGAATCTTGACAAGGACCCAGACCTGAACCCAGTCCCAAACCCAAAAGTGGACCCGAACACGTACCCTGTGACTAGAAATTGGAACCAAAACCGAAAGTTGACAGGGAGTGGAACCCAATTTACCAAGTAAATTCCCTAACTTATTAATTCCTTATTGAATCCACACTTAGAACTTGGAATTGCACTCTCAGTTACATAGAACGCTCTATATGTTCCACGATATAGATACGCTACTAGTTATCCGTTGTTATAATCCTAATTTGATAATGACCCTCTAATAGATGATCTACATTGACTAGGCACTAAATTACCGTTACACCTTCAATGTATTTTATCCTTAAAATACTTAGCTCCGTATAAATGATATTTCAGCAAAGTGAAATGAGATCTCCACCATTTATCTCTGTTTAGCCGAGCTCGAAGGATATCATCGTTTCACTTCAAAATTCCTATAGAAGTTATAGACTCCCTATTTATCTTAGCGCTCCCACTCAATTATACTATCAAGTTCCCAAAATGTACGTATCACCCTGACCCAAAAGTAGGCTTAACTGAAAAATCAAAGAACATGTATAATACTCTTGAGATCAAACCTAATCATATCAGGATTAAGATCATTTGATCTAGGATCAACGGGTGATATTGAATTGAATAGATATTACGTTAAATTTTAACAAATCTAATCAAAGTTCAATATCGGTCCCTTCCGATGTATACTCCATACATCCGATACTGGTAAACTTTGCCAATGCCGTAGAAAGGACATAACACTTATCCAAGGTGTAAGAATACCTATTGCTGATTATCATGTCAGTCTAAATCCAGTGAACTGACAAATCAGGGAATAAACTTTCGAACATATAATTAAGATTATATTCCACTGTGCTGACAACACTATAATCATTAACAAATTCATATGTTCTAGACTTAAATAGAATTCATACATTATATATATAATCATGAAATAAATCATGTGAACCATGCAACATAAAATGTTATTTCTGATCTTTATTAATAAGTAAATATGATTATATTGCAATGGGTTTTATTTAGGGCACAAAACCCAAAAGAATCAGGATAGAGACCTGGGAAACAGAACTAGGACCGGGACCTAGTGCCCGACCCGGACCCGAACTTGAACCTAGGACCCAGCTCGTGACCAGGCACCAGAAGTGGAACCAGACTGGGACCCGAGATTGGGATCTGGATCTGGACCCAGGGCTTGGACAAAACCCGTAGTCGGTGTCTGGATTTATGACCCAGCCTTAGACCCGAACCCTAACAAGGACCCGAACCCAAACGCGGACATGAACCCAGTCCCAAACCTAAAAGTGGACCCAAACCCGTACCCTGTGACCAAAAATTGGAACCAAAAGCAGAAGTTGACCGGGACTGGAACTAGCACATGGACTTGGAATCATAATTGAAATTGGACCTTGATCCAGAACCGTAACTGTAGCAGGACCCGAACTCCAAATTAGACCTAGAACGGAATTGGAGCCGGACCCGGATCCCAACCCAAACCTGGACTCGGGACCCGAACCCGAAACTGAACTCAGACCCAAACATGGAACCAGATAGGGACACAGAACGAGGGTCGAGACCTAGAACCGCACCCCAGTCTCGATCCCAAATCCAAACTAAGAAATGGGACTTGGGACCTGAACCAGAACCAGATCGAGACCCGTGACAGTGATCCAGATCTTAACTCGGGATTCGGGTAACGATGCCTTGAACAGACCAGTAGTCGGTGTCTAGATGTGGGACTTAGAATAGGAACAAAACCCAGACGAAGAACCAAACCCGAACCCTCAACTAGGCCTGGGACCTAAAATTAGAACCTGAACAAGAATCGCCGAACAAGGACCCTAGAACAAGACTAGGACCGTGACCACGACCCGGACCCAGACTTAGACTCGAACATAGACCTAGCCTCAGACCCAAACTGAGACTGGAACTCGGGCCTGGACACGGTCGTGTACCCAGACCAAAACTGAGACAAGGACATGGACCTAAATCTGTGACCCGATCCCAAACACAGACTTGGACCTAGATAGGTATCCGGATAGGAACCTAAACTTGGACCAAGAACCAGACTGGGATCGAAATGCTGGACCTAGATCTGGACCGAGAACCTGACCAAGACCTAAACTAGGACCCGCACTCCGGACCCGAACTTGGACCTGGACTCGAACTAGACCCAGATCGGGGTCCAGACCTGGAGACAAACCCAGACACAGACTCGGACCCCAACTCAAACACCCACACCTAGGATCAGACCCAAAGCTAGACCCAGACCCGGACCAAAACTCGAACCCAGACCAGATCAGAACCAAGGACTTAGACCTAGAACTGAATCCAGACTCAGATCGGGATTGGAACTTGGGACTCGGACCAAACCTAGACCAAGTTCCAGGACGCGAACCCACACCCAGGGCCTGATTTGGACATAGACTGAAATCAGGACCCGAACCCGAACTCTCACCATGACTCGAACTCTGACCCGAACTCAAACCCAAACTCGAACTCAGAATCGCAAATGGAACTAGAACCGAACTAGGACTAGGACCAGGAACAGGACCTAAATCAAAACCCGAACCTAGATCAAAACCCAGACAGAGACCTAAACCCGAACCGAGACTAGGACTCGAACCCAAACCTAGACCGGGACTCAAACCCAAGGATAGGGACCTGAGAAACAGAACTACGACCAGGACGACCCAGCTCGTGACCCGGCAGCAGAAATGGAACGAGGCTGGGACCCGAGATTGGGATCCAGATCTGGACCTACGACTTCGACAAAACTAGAAGTCGGTGTCAGCATTTGGGACCCAGCCCTGGACCCGAACCCACACCCGGACCTGATCCCAGTCCCAAACGAACACATACCTAGCCTCAGACCCAAACTGAGACTGGAATTCAGACCAAAACTTGGACCTGGACCGGAAATTAGACCCATATCGGGGTCCAGACCTGGACACAAATCCGGACACAGACTCGGAACCGAACTTAAGCACCCACACCTAGAATCAGACCCAAAGTTAGACCCGGACCCAAACTCGAACCCAGACCAGGATCAGGACCAAGGACTTGACACAGAACTGAATCTAGACTCATAATGGGATTGGAAATTGGGACTCGGACCGTACCTAGACCAAGACCCAGGACGCGAACCCACACCCGGAGCTTCATTTGGACATAGACTGAAACCCAAACTCGAATTAGAACCGCAAATGGAACAAGAACCGAACTAGGACTAGGACCAGGACAAGGACCTAAACCCAAACCCGAACCTAGATCAAAACGTAGACAGAGAACTAAACCCGAACCGAGACTAGGACTCGAACCCGAACCTAGACCGGGACCCAAACCCGCACAATACCCGGGACCTAGACCCAGAATAAGGATAGGGACCTGGGAAACAAAACTAGGACTGGGACCTAGTACCCGACCCACACGCGATCTTGAACCTAGGACCTAGCTCGTGACCTGGCACCAGAAATGGAACCAGACTAGACCCGAGATTGGGATCCGGATCTGGATCCGAATCCAAACCTGGACTCGGGACCCGAACCTGAACCTAAACTCAGACCCAAACATGGAACCAGACTACGAACACAGAACTAGAGTCGGGACCTAGAACCGCACCCCCGTCTCGATCCTGAACCCAAACTCAGAAATGGGACCTTGGACCTAAAGAGGAACCAAACCAAGACCCGAGACAGTGATCCAGATCTTGACTCTGTATTCTGGTAATGGGGCTAGGAACAGACCAGTAGTCGGTGTCTAGATCTGGGACTCAGACTAGGACCAGAACCTAGACGAAGAACCAAACCCGAACACAGACCTAGATCTGGGACCCAAGATTAGAACCTGAAGAAGAATTACCTCAGATTGTGACCAGGACCACGACCTAGAACCGAACACAGACCTAGCCTCAGACCTAAACAGAGACTGGAACTTAGGCCCGGACACAGTCGTGTACCTAGACCGGAATTGTGACCCAGACATGGACCTAAATCTGGGACCCGATCCCAAACACAGACTTGGACCTAGATAGTGATTCGGATACGAAACTGGACTCGGACCCAGACCAAGACTTGGATCGAAATGTTGTACCTCGATCTGAACCGAGATCCTGACCCAGACCAAAACTTGGACCCGCACTCGGGACCCGAACTTGGACCTGGACCCGAACCTAGACCCAAATCGGGGTCCAGACATGGACACAAACCCGGACACAAACTTCCACCCAAACTGAAACACCCACACCTAGAATCAGACAAAAAGCTAGACCCGGACCCAGACCCTACTCGAACCCAGACCAAGATCAGAACCAAGGACTTAGACCAAGAACTGAATCCAGACTCTGATCGGCATTGGAACTTGGGACTCGAACCCAACCTTGACCAAGGCCAAGGAAGCGAACCCACACCCGGACCCTGATCTAGATTTAGACTGAAATTAGGACCCGAACTCAAACTCAGACCAGGACTCGAGCTCTGACCTGAACTCAAACCCAAACTCGAACTGAGAATCGCAAATGGAACTAGAACCTAACTAGGACTAGGACCAGGACCAGGACCTAAACCCAAAGCTGAACCCAGATAAAAACCTAGACAGAGACCTAAACCCAAACCGAGACTAGGACTTGAACCCGAACCTAGACCAGGACAAAAACCCACAAAATAACTGGGACCTGGACCAAGAATCAGGATAGGGACCTGGGAAACAAAACAAGGACCGAGACCTAGTACTCGACCCAGACCCAAACTTGAACCTAGGACCGAGCTCGTGACCCGGCACCAGAAATGGAACCAGACTGGGACCCGAGATTGGGATCCAGATCTGGACCAAGGGCTTGGACAAAACCCGTAGTCGGTGTCTGGATTTCGGACCCAGCCCTGGACCCGAACCCACACCCGGACCTGAACGCAGTCCCAATCCCAAAAGTGGACACGAACCCATACCTTGTGACCCAAAATTGGAACCAAAACCGAAAGTTGACCGGGACTTGAACTAGGCCTTGGACTTGGAATCATAACGGAAATTGGACCTAGATCCAGAATCGTAACCGGACCAGGACCCCGACTCCAAATCAGACCTAGACCCGATTTGGGAGTCGAACCCTGATCCCAACCTAAACATGAACTCAGACCCAAACATGGAACCAGACTAGGGACACAGAACCAGGGTCGGGACCTAGAACCGCACCCCAGCCTCGATCCTCAACCCAAACTTAGAAATGGGATCCAGATCTTGACTCGGTATTCTTGTAATGGGGCCAGGAAAAGACCAGTAGTCGTTGTCTAGATCTGGGACTCAGACTAGGACTAGAATCCAGACGAAGAACCAAACTCGAACACAGACCTAGACCTGGGACCCAAAATTAGAACCTGAACAAGAATTACCTGAGACCGTGACCAGGACCAGGACCTAGAACCGAACACAGACCTAGCCTTAGACCCAAACAGAGACTGGAACTCAGGCCCGGACACGGTCGTGTACCTAGACCAGAATTGAGACTCGGACCTGGACCTAAATCTGGGACCTGATCCCAAATAGAGACTTGGACCTAGATAGTGATTCGGATACGAAACTGGACTCGGATCGAGATCAAGACTTGGATCGAAATATTGTACCTAGATCTGGACCGAGATCATGACCCAGACCCAAACTTGGACCCGCACTCGGGACCCGAACTTGGACCTGGACCCGAACCTAGACCCAGATGAGGGTCCAGACATGGACACAAACCCAGACACAGACTCCCACCCGAACTGAAACACCCACACCTAGAATCAGACCAAAAGCTAGACCCGGACCCGGACCCAACTCGAACCCAGACCAAGATCAGAACCAAGGACTTAGACCAAGAACTGAATCCAGACTATGATCGGCATTGGAACTTGGGACTCGAACCCAACCTAGACCAAGGCCCAGGAAGCGAACCCACACCCAGACCTTGATCTAGACCTAGACTGAAATTAGGACCCGAACTCGAACTCAGACCAGGACTCGAGCTCCGACCCAAAATCAAACCCAAACTCGAACTGAGAATCGCTAATGGAACTAGAACCGAACTAGGACTAGGACTAGGACCAGGACCTAAACCCAAAGCTGAACCCAGATAGAAACCCAGACGGAGACCTAAACCCGAACCGAGACTAGGACTCGAACCCGAACCTAGACCAGGACCAAAACCCACAAAATAACTGGGACCTGGATCCAGAATCAGGATAGGGACCTGGGAAACAAAATAAGGACCGAGACCTAGTACCCGACCCAGACCCAAACTTGAACATAGGATCGAGCTCGTGACCCGGCACCAGAAATGGAACCAGACTGGGACCCGAGATTGGGATCCAGATCTGGACCAAGGGCTTGGACGAAACCCGTAGTCGGTGTCTTGATTTCGGACCCAGCCCTGAACCCGAACCCACACCCGGACCTGAACCCAGTCCCAATCCCAAAAGTGGACACGAACCCATACCTTGTGACCCAACATTGGAACCAAAACCGGAAGTTGACCGGGACTTGAACTAGGCCTTGGACTTTGAATCATAACTGAAATTGGACCTAGATCTAGAATCGTAACCGGACCAGGACCCCGACACCAAATCAGACCTAGACCCGATTTGGGAGTCAGACCCTGATCCCAACCCAAACCTGGACTCGGGACACGAACCCGAACCTGAACTCATACCCAAACATGGAACCAGACTAGGAACACAGAACCAGGGTCAGGACCCAGAACCGCACCCCAGTCACGATCCTGAACCCAAACATAGAAATGGGACATGGGACCTGAACCTGAACCAGACCGAGTCCCGTCAAAGTGATCTAGATCTTGATTCGAGATTCGGGTAACGGGGCCTGGAGCAGACAAGTAGTCGGTGTCTAGATCAGGGACTCAGACTAGGACCAGAACCCAGATGAAGAACCAAACCCAAACCCAGACCTAGACCTGGGATCCAAAATTAGAAGCTGAAAAAGAATCGCCGAACAAGGACCCTAGAACAAGACTATGCCGTGACCAGGACCCAGACCTAGAACCGAACAATTACCTAGCCTAATACCCAAACTGAGACTGGAACTCGGGCCAAGACACTGTCGTGTACCCAGACCGGAACTGAGATCCGAACCTGGACGTAAATCTGGTACCCGATCCCAAACACAGACTTGGACCTAGATAGGGATTCAGATACGAAACTTGACTCAGACCAAGACGCAGACTTGGATCGGAATGCTGGACCTAGATCTGGACCGAGATCCTGACCCAGACCCAAACTTGGACCCGCGCTCGGGACCCAAACTTGGACCAGGACCCGAACCTAGACCCAGCTCGGGGTCCAGACCTGGACACAAACCTGGACACAGACTCCCACCCAAACTGAAACACCCACACCTAGAATCGAACCAAAAGCTAGATTGGGACCCGGACCCAACTCGAACACAGACCAGGATCGAAACCAAGGATTTAGACCCAGAACTGAATCCAAACTCAGATCGAGATTCGAACTTGGGACTTGGACCCAACCTAAACCAAGACCCAGGACGCGAACCCACACCTAGAATCAAATAAGTAGAATTCCACCTAGTCTTGCAATCAATCACAAACCTTTTGTTGCTAGAGCATGATAATCCTTTCTTAGCCTCTTCAAACTTTTCAACTCTTTTTGGAGTGCCAGTCCAAAAAACTACACTCTCACGTATAGTTTCTATGGCACCTTGAATTGCCCCTAGTTCTTGTTGAACAATCAAGTTCAAGATATGAGCAGAGCATTTCATGTGAAGTAGTTCCCCTTTCATTAGTAAAGAAGCATTTCTCAATTTTTCTTTCATTTGATCCATCATGGCAATGTTCACAGTACAGTTATCTAAGGTAAGGGTAGACAACTTACGCTCAATAGACCATTCAATCAAACACTCCATCAACACTTTTGTTAGAAGTTTAGCAGTATGAGCGGCGGGCACATATATAAACCTGAATGTACACAAAAAAATTATTAGCATATATCGATATCAAATATTGACATAATAAAAAAAATTCTAAGCAATTTATCATATTACCTGATAATTCGATTACGCAAAATCCAAGAATCATCAATATAATGTGCAGTCACCACCATATACCCTCTCTTTTGATTATTTGATGTCCACAAGTCAGTTGTAATCGCAACTCTACTACGATTGTCATTCATTGAGTTCATTGTCTTGGTCTTTTCATTCTCATATATCTTCAAAATATCCCTCCTAATAGTAGTTCGAGATACATGTCTGAATAATGGCTGGAGAGAGTTGACAAAGCTTCTAAATCCATCATGCTCAACCATATTGAGTGGATACTCGTGCAAAACAATCATCTTAGCAATTTTTTCTCTTGAAAACTCTTGGTCAAAGTTGTGGGCAGCAAGAGAAGTACTTCCATCCTTCTTCCTACTTGGATTCAAGATTGATTGTTTTATATCACGATTCTTTCTAAGAGGACAAATCTTGAAGTGATCATGTAAATGTCTCGTTCCATTTCTGCTTGATCCTCCCAATTTCATTTGACTAGTAGTTGCAAATTGCCTTATCAACTCCTTCAATTTTTACCTTCTTGAAATGTTTCCAAACAAAAGAAGTCAATTTTCTCTTCACCTAAGTATTCTCATCATCAATAATAGTTTGAGTTTCTGAATCAATATTATTAAGAGGAGTTGATGAGTCTCCTTCCATTTGTCCATATGTTGATGGTGTGTCTTTTTCATTCTCACTCATAGTTCCACTACATATAATAATAGACATGTAAAAGGTCAATATACACATGATAAAATGCAAAAATTATTTTAAAGTACAAAAGAAAAAACAGTTATAGACTTATAAATTTATAATGTTTAAAATAGAATAACATAAAATAATAAAACATAAAAAAATATATGTAATACATAAACTTATTTTATTATATATAATATGATACACATATTTAAATACAAAATCTAATATATATATATAATATACCGCAAGATTTACAAGAATTACAACTTTACATGTAGATATAAACATAAATAACATATGTAAGACACACAAATATAAACATGCAAAAGTCGATACAAGAAAACAGTTACAACATATACTTATATACATTCCATACATCTTATTAGGAATAAAATACAAAATAATATTTTGTTCTACTATTATAATCTATCTTTATATTCATGTGAATCGTGTATGTATATATAAATTTATGTACATTCATCAATTATGCACAATTATACATATATCACATATCAATTTACGTACAAGGTAAAAATTTTCAAATCTTAATAAATATATATATATACAATATAAAATTTACCTCAAATTTTAATAAATATATATATATAGTATACATACAAGACAAAAAAAATTACTACCAAAGAAAAGAATGAATGATATTAATAATAATAATAAAAAAAATAAATTTCAGAATATTATTCAAAAAAAAAAAAATATTCTACTAAAAGTAAAATAGAGTACTACTAACATCATATTTCCTTCCATTTCAGAGCCACTATCAGTATCACACACACTACAACCTCAATCTATGCGAGAGGAATTTTAGTTTAGACTGTAAAAGAAACTGAAAAAGTGAAAACAATATATAAGATATCTGCTTGTATGTATATACTATATACTCTACTTTGTATGCAAATATACTATTAATATATAATATTCAGTAAAATCTTTTTAAATTAATAACATATAATTTATGAAATTTAATATCAATTACTATTATTATCCTCTCAAATCACCAATTACCAATCAATTGCAATTTAATATCAATTACTTTTAATATATAATAGTCGATGGGTGAGGGTGAGGTAAGGTTACTGAGGTGACTTTTTAGTTTTTATATTCATTTGCAATTTACAATACCAATCACCAATCAATCAGCAAGATTTTTAAAATCAAATTGATATGATTACAAAAAAAAAGGGTAAACCGTAAACCATATAAATGTCATATATAATTATATATGTAATTAATCAATGAATATGAAATGACATATATTGAGAAGAGGAAAAGTCCAAGGTATATATTTATTATAAGTAATTAACAATTATAATTTATATGTATTAATATACAATCGGGGATAAATCGGGGCGGATAGTACTTTCCCCGACCCCGCCCCGCCTCCGACTCGGGTACGTAAAATCAACCCCGTCCCCGCATCCGATCCCCGCTAAGTAGGGGCAGATCCACGCGGGTCCCCATCCCCGTGGTGTTTATGTGCAACACTAGTCACAGGGTACGGGTTCGGGTCCACTTTTGGGTTTGGGACTGGGTTCAGGTCCGGGTGTGGGTTCGGGTCCTTTTCAGGGTTTGGGTCAAGGTTAGGTCATAAATCCAAACACTGACTACGGGTTTTGTCAAAGCCCTGGGTCCAGATCCGAATCCCAATCTCGGGTCCCAGTTTGGTTCCATTTCTTATGCCGGGTCACGAGCTGGGTCCTAGGTTGAAGTTCAGGTCTGAGTCCGGTACTAGCTCCCGGTCCTGGTTCTGTTTCCCAGGTCTCTATCCTGATTATGGGTCTAGGTCCTGGTTATTGTGTGGGTTTGGGTCCCGGTCTAGGTTCGGGTTCAAGTCTTATTATCGTTTCGGGTTTAGGTCTCTGTCTGGGTTTTGATCTAGGTTCGGGTTTGGGGTTAGGTCCTGTTCCTGGTCCTAGTCCTAGTTTGGTTCTAGTTCCATTTGCGATTCTAAGTTCGAGTTTGGGTTTGAGTTCAGGTCAGAGTTCGAGTCCTGGTCTGAGTTTGGGTTTGGGTCCTGATTTTAGTCTAGGTCCAAATCAGGCTCCGGGTGTTTGGGATCGGGTCTCAGATTTAGGTCTAGGTCGGGGTCTCAGTTCTTGTCTTGGTACACAATCGTGTCTGGGCACGAGTTCCAGTCTCAGTTTGGGTCTGAGGCTGGGTCTGTGTTCGGTTCTAGGTCTGGGTCCAGTTCCTGGTCACGGACGTAGTCTTGTTCTGGGGTCCTGGTTCAGCATTTCTTGTTCAGGTTCTAATTTTGGGTCCCAAGTCTAGGTCTGGGTTCGGGCTTGGTTCTTCGTCTGGGTTCTGGTCCTAGTCTGAGTCCCAGATCTAGACACCGACTACTGGTCTGTTCAAGGCCCCGTTACCCAAATCCTGAGTCAAGATCTGGATCACTGTCACGGGTCTCGGTCTGGTTCTGGTTCACGTCCCAGCTCCCAATTCTGAGTTTGGGTTTGGGATCGAGACTGGGTGCGATTCTAGGTCCCGACCCTGGTTCTGTGTCCCTAGTCTGGTTCCATGTTTAGGTCTGAGTTTAGGTTCGGGTTCGGGTCTCGAGTCCAGGTTTGGGTGGGGATCCGGGTCCGGCTTCCAATTTAGGTTTAGCTCTGATTTGGAGTTTGGGTCCTGGTCCGGTTATGGTTCTGGATCTAGGTCCAATTTCAATTATGATTCTAAGTCCAAAACCTAGTTCCAGTCCCGGTCAACTTCCAGTTTTGGTTCCAATTATTGGTCACAGGGTACGGGTTCATGTCCACTTTTGGGTTTGGGACTAGGTTCAGGTCTGTTGTAGGTTCGGGTCCTTGTCCGGGTTCGGGTCCAAGGCTGGGTCATAAATCGAGACACCGACTACAGGTTTTGTCCAACCCTTGGGTCCAGATCTGGATCCCAATCTCGAGTCCCAGTCTGGTTCCATTTCTGGTGCCGAGTTACGAGCTGGGTCCTATGTTCAAGTTTGGGTCTGGGTCGGGTACTAGTTCCCTATGCTAGTTGTGTTTCCCAGGTGTCTATCCTGATTCTGGGTTTGGGTCCAGGTCCCGGTTTTTGTGTTGGTTTTTGTTCCGGTCTTGGTTTGGGTACGAGTCTTAGTGTCGTTTCGGGTTTAAGTCTCTGTTTGGGTTTTGATCTAGGTTCGGGATTGGGTTTTAGGTTCTTGTCCCGGTCCTAGTCCTAGTTCGGTTCTAGTTTAATTTACGATTCTGAGTTCGAGTTTGGGTTTCAATTCGGGTCGGAGTTCGAGTCTTGGTCTGAGTTTGGGTTCAGGTCTTTATTTCAGTCTAGGTCCAGATGAGGCTCCGGGTGTGGGTTCGTGTCCTGGGTCTTGGTCTAGATTAGGTCCGAGTCAAAAGTTCCAATCCCGATCTAAGTCTGGATTAAGTTCTGGGTCTAAGTCCTTGGTTCTGATCTTGGTCTAGGTTCGAGTTGGGTCCGGGTCCAGGTCTAGCTTTTGGTTTGATTTTAGGTGAGGGTGTTTGAGTTCGGGTACTAGTCTTTGTCCGGGTTTGTGTCCAGGTCTGCACCCCGATCTGGGTCTAGGTTCGTGTCCAGGTGCAAGTTCGGGTCCTAAGTGCGGGTCCAAGTTTTGATCTGGGTCAGGATCTCGGTCCAGATCAAGGTCCAGCATTTCGATCCCAGTCTAGGTATTTGTCCGAGTCCAGTTTCGTTTCTGGATCCCTATCTTGGTCAAAGTCTGTGTTTGGGATCGGGTCCAAGATTTAGGTCCAGGTCTGGGTCTCAGTTCCGGTCTGTGTACACGACCTTGTTCGGGCCCGAGTTCTAGTCTTAGTTTGGGTCTGAGGCTAGGTTTGTGATCGGTTCTAGGTCTGGGTCCAGGTCCTGGTCACGGTCCTTGTCTTGTTCTAGGGTCCCTGTTCGGCGATTCTTATTCAGGTTCTAATTTTGGGTCCAAAGTCTATGTCTGGGATCGGGTTTGGTTCTTCGTCTGGGTTGTGGTACTAGTCTGAGTCCCTAATCTAGACACCGCCTACCGGTTTGTTCCAGGCCCCGTTACCCGAATCCGGAGTGAAGATCTGGATCACTGTCACGGGTCTCGGTCTGGTGCTGGTTTAGGTCCCAGGTCCCATTTCTGAGTTTGGGTTCGGGATCGAGTCTGTGTCCGAGTTTGTGTCCAAGTCTGGACCCTGATTTGGGTCTAGGTTCGGGTCCCGAGTGCGGGTCCAAGTTTGGGTCTGGGTCAGGATCTCGGTCCAGATCTAGGTCCAACATTTCGATCCCAGTTTGGGTCTTCGTCTGAGTCCAGGTTCGTATTCGGATCCCTATCTAGGTCCAAGTCTGTGTGTGGGATGGGGTCCCAAATTTAGGTCCAGGTTCGGGTCTCAGTTCTGGTCTGGGTACACGACCGTGTCTGGGCCCGAGTCCCAGTCTCAGTTTGGGTCTGAAGCTAGGCCTTTGTTCGGCTCTAGGTTTGTGTCCGTGTCCTGGTCACGGTCCTAGTCTTGTTCTAGGGTCCTGGTTCGGCGATTCTTGTTCAGATTCTAATTTTTTGTCCCAGGTGTAGGTCTGTGTTCGGGTTTGGTTCTTTGTCTGGGTTTTGGTCCTAGTTTGAGTCCAAGATCTAGACAACGACTACTGGTATGTTAAAGGCCCCGTCACCCGAATCCCGAGTCAAGATCTGGATCACTGTCACGGTCTCCGTCTGGTCCTGGTTCAGGTCTCAAGTCCCATTTTAAAGTTTGGGTTCGGGATCGAGAAGGGCTTGCGTTTCTACGTCCCAACCCGGGTTCTGTATCCCTAGTCTAGTTCCATATTTAGGTCTGAGTTCTGGTTAGGGTTCGAGTCCCGAGTCAAGGTTGTGGTTGGGATCCGGGTTCAGCTCCCAATTCGGGTCTAGGTCTGATTTGGAGTCCGGGTCCTGGTCCAGTTACGGTTCTATATCTAGGTCCAATTTCAGTTATGATGCCAAGTCCAAGTCCTAGTTCAAGTCTCGGTAAACTTCAAGTTTTCGTTCCGATTTGGGTCACAGGGTTCGGGGTCGGGTCCACTTTTGGGTTTGGGACTGGGTTCAGGTCCGGGTGTGGGTTCGAGTCTTTGTCAGGGTTCGGGTCCAGGGGTAGGTCCCAAATCCAGACACCGACTACGGGTTTTGTCCAAGCCCTGGGTCCAAATCCGGATCCCTATCTCGGGTCCCCGTCTGGTTCCCTTTCTTGTGCCGGGTCACGAGCTGGGTCGTACGTTCAAGGTCGGGTCTGGGTCGGGTACTAGGTCTCGGTCCTAGTTCTGTTTCCTAGGTCCCTATCCTGATTCTGGGTCTAAGTCCCGGTCATTGTGTGGGTTTGGGCCTCGGTTTAAGTTCGGGTTCGAGTCCAAGTCTAAGTTCGGGTTTAGGTCTCTGTCTAGGTTTTGATCTGGGTTCGGGTTTGGGTTTAGGTCCTGGTCTTGGTCCTAGTCCTAGTTTGGTTCTAGTTCCATTTGCGATTCTGAAATCAAGTTTTGGTTTGAGTTCGGGTCGAAGTTCGAGTCTTGGTATGAGTTTGGGTTTGGGTGGTGATTAAAGTCTAGGTCACAATCAGGCTCCGGGTGTGGGTTCACGTCTTGGGTCTTGGTCTAGGTTGGGTCCCAGTCCCATGTTCCAATCCCGATCTGAGTTTGGATTCAGTTCTGGGTCTAAGTCCTTCGTTCTGACCCTGGTCTGGGTTCGAGTTGGGTCCGGGTCTTATCTAGCTTTTTGTCCGATTCTAGGTGTGGGTGTTTGAGTTCGGGTGTTAGTCTGTGTCCGGGTTTGTGTCCAGGTCTGGACCTCGATCTGGGTCTAGGTTCGGGTCCCTAGTGCAGGTCCATGTTTGGGTTTGGGTCAGGACCTCGGTCCAGATCTAGGTCCAGCATTCCGATCCAAGTCTGCGTCTTGGTCCGAGTCAAGTTTCGTATCTGAATCCCTATCTAGATCGAAGTATGTGTTTGGGATCGGGTCCTTTATTTAGGTCAAGGTCCAGGTCTCAGTTCCAGTCTGGGTACACGACAGTGTCCTAACCCGAGTTCTAGTCTCAGTTTGGGTCTGAGGCTAGGTCTGTGTTCAGTTCTAGGTCTGGGTCTTAGTCCTGGTCACGGCATAGTCTTGTTCTAGGGTCCTTGTTCGGCGATTCTTTTTCAGCTTCTAATTTTGTGTCCCAGGTCTAGGTCTGTGTTCGGGTTTGGTTCTTCGTCTGGGTTCTGGTCCAACTCTGAGTCCCTGATCTAGACACCGACTACTGGTCTGTTCCAGGCCCCGTTACCGGAATCTCGAGTCAAGATCTGGATCACTTTCACGGGACTCGGTTTGGTTCTTGTTCAGGTCCCATGTCCCATTTCTGAGTTTGGGTTCGGGATCGAGACTGGGGTGCGGGTCTAGGTCCCGACCCTTGTTTTGTGTTCCTAGTCTGGTTCCATGTTTGGGTTTGAGTTCAGTTTCGGGTTCGAACCCGAGTCCGGGTTTGGGTTGGGATCCGGGTCCGGCTCCCAATTCTGGTCTAGGTCTGATTTGGAGTCTGGGTCCTGGTCCGGTTACGGTTCTGGATCTAGCTCCAATTTCAGTTATGATTCCAAGTCAAAGTCCTTGTTCAAGTCCCGGTCAACTTTCTGTTTTGGTTCCAATTTTGGGTCACAGGGTACGGGTTCGTGTCCACTTTTGTGTTTGGGACTGGGTTCGAGTACAGGTGTGGGTTCGGGTCCAGGGCTGGGTCCTAAATCCAGACACCGACTACGGGTTTTGACCAAGCCCTGGGTCCTGATCTGGATCCCGATCTCGGGTCCCAGTCTGTTCCATTTCTGGTGCCGGGTCACGAGCTGGGTCCTAGGTTCAAGTTTGGGTTTGGGTCGGGTACTAGGTCTCGGTCATAGTTCTGTTTCCCAAGTCCTTATCCTGATTCTGGGTCTACATCCCGGTTATTTTTTGGGTTTGGGTCGTGGTCTAGGTTCAGGTTCGAGTCCTAGTCTCAGTTCGGGTTTAGGTCTCTGTCTAGGTTTTGATCTGGGTTCAAGTTTGAATTTAGGTCCTGGTCCTTGTCCTAGTCCTAGTTCGGTTCTAGTTCCATTTGCGATTCTGACTTAAAGTTTGGGTTTGAGTTCGGGTCGGAGTTCGAGTCCTGGTCTGAGTTTGGGTTCAGATCCTGATTTCAGTCTAGGTCCAGATCAGGCTCCGGGTGTGGGTTCGCGTCCTGGTTCTTGGTCTAGGTTGGGTCTGAGTCCCACGTTCCAATCCCGATGTGAGTCTGGATTCAGTTCTATGTCTAAGTCCTTGGTTCTGATCCTGGTCTGGGTTCGAGTTGGGTCTGGGTCCAGGTGTAGCTTTTGGTATGATTCTAGGTGTGGGTGTTTGAGTTCGGCTCCGAGTCTGTGTCCGAGTTTTTGTCTAGGTCTCGAGCCCAATCTGGGTCTAGGTTCGGGTCCAGGTCAAAGTTTGGGTCTAGGTCAGGATCTCGGTCCAGATCTAGGTCCACCATTTCGATCCCAATCAGGTTCTTGGTCCGAGTCCAGTTTCGTATTCGAATCCCTATTTAGTTCAATGTCTGTGTTTGGGATCAAGTCCTTGATATAGGTTCAGGTTCGGGTCTCAGTTCTGGTCTGGGTACACGACCGTGTCCGGGCCCGAGTTCGAGTCTCAGTTTGGGTCTGAGGCTAGGTCTTTGTTCGGCTCTAGGTTTGGGTCCGTGTTCTGGTCACGGTCCTACTCTTATTCTAGGGTCCTGGTTCGGCGATTCTTGTTCAGGTTCTATTTTTTTGTCCCAGGTCTAGGTCTGGGTTCGGGTTTGGTTCTTCATCTGGATTCTGGTCCTAGTCTGAGTCCCAGATCTAGACACCGCCTATTGGTCTGTTCCAGGCCCTGTTACCGAAATCCCGAGTAAAGATCTGGATCACTGCCACGGGTCTCGGTCTGGTTCTTATTTAGGTCTCAAGTCCCATTTCTGAGTTTGGTTTCGAGATCGAGACTGGGGTGCAGTTCTAGGTCCCGACCCTGGTTCTGTGTCCCTAGTGTGGTTCCATGTTTGGGTCGGAGTTCAGGTTCGGGTTCGGGTCCTCACTCCAGGTTTGGGTTGGGATCCGGGTCTGGCTCCTAATTCGTGTCTAGGTCTGATTTGGAGTTCGGGTCCTGGTCCAGTTACGGTTCTATATCTAGGTCCAATTTCAGTTATGATGCCAAGTCCAAGTCCTAGTTCAAGTCTCGGTCAACTTCCAGTTTTGGTTCCAATTTTAGGTCATACGGTACGGGGTCGGGTCCACTTTTGGGTTTGGGACAGGGTTCAGGTCTGGGTGTGGGTTCGGGTCTTTGTCAGGGTTCAGGTCCAGGGTTAGGTCCCAAATCCAAACACCGACTACCGGTTTTTTCCAAGCCCTAGGTCCAGATCCGGATCCCAATCTCGAGTCCCCGTCAGGTTCCAGTTCTGGTGTCGGGTCACGAGCTGTGTCCTAGGTTCTAGTTCGGGTCTAGATCGGGTACTAGGTCTCGATCGTAGTTCTGTTTCCGAGGTCCCTATCCTGATTCTTGGTCCAGGTCCCAGTCATTGTGTTGGTTTGGGTCCCGGTCTATGTTCGGGTTCAAGTCCTAGTCTTGGTTCGGGTTTAGGTCTTTGTCTGGGTTTTGATCTGTGTTCGTGTTTGGGTTTAGGTCCTGGTCCTGGTCCTAGTCCTAGTTCGGTTCTAGTTCCATTTGCGATTCTGAGTTCGAGTTTCGGTTTGAGTTCGGGTCAGAGTTCGAGTCTTGGTATGAGTTTGGGTTCGGGTCGTGATTTCATTCTAGGTCAGAATCAGGCTTCAAGTGTGGGTTCGCGTCCTGGGTCTTGTTCTAGGTTGGGTCCATGTGTTAGGTTTTATGCCCTAAATAAAACTCTTTACAATCTGATTAGTTATCAATATAAGAAATTTGAAGTGATTGATGTTTGCATGAATTTTACATGCTAGTGGTTTAACATGTTTAATATGTTTATTACATTCATACACAAAAAATCAGTTAAATCCAGATCATATGTTTATTCACAATTACAGTATCGTCAACACAGTGGAATGTGATTGTGATCATATGAATCAAAAGTTTTGGTCCCTGTTTCATCAGTGTTATTGGATTTACACTAATGTGATAATCAGTGATGATGTGTACTTACACTTGGAGTAAGTGTTATGTTCTTTCCAGGACATTACTAAAGTATACTAGTTTCGAATGTATGGAGTATACATTGGACTGGACCGATATTGCAACTAAGTTAAGATATTACAAACTTACCGTTATACATATCTTTCCAAGTCAATATCAGTAGTTGATCTTAAGATTAAAAAGAATCTAAATCCTGATATGCTTAGGCTCAACTCAGGAGTGCTATTCATGTTCTTAGATTTATTAGTTAAGCCTACTTTCGGGTCAGGGTGATACGTATATTTTGGGAACATGATAGTATGATTGAGTGGGAGTGCTGAACATAAATATGGAATCTATAGCTTCTACTGGTGTATAGAGGTCAAGTGATGATTCCCTTCGAGCTTAGCAAATAGAAGTAAATGGATGAGCTCTTGTTTAACTGACTAATTATTAGATCACTAAACACCATTTACAGGTAGCTAAGTGTTTTAAGGGGCAAAATACATTGAGGGGTGAGAACGGTAAAGAAATCCCATCTCGATGTAAATCATCTATATAGAGGATCTTTAAATCACAATAAGATTATAACAATGGTTAAATGAGATAGTATATTGGTATCGTGAAACATACAATATGCTCTATATAAGTCTGAGAGTGCAATTCTAAGTTCTAAGAGTGGATTCAACGAAGAATTAATAAGTAGGAATTTACTTGGTAAATTTGGTTCACTTATTGGAAGCTCAGCATATAGATCCATGGTCCCCATTCTAGTTGAGAACATTCTGCTTGTAAGACTCATTAATTGATTCGTGATTGATCAATTATAATTCTAAAGTTAGACTATGTCTAATTTTATGAATTTTCACTAAGCAGGGGTGAAATTGTAAGGAAAAGAGTTTTCTAGGTTTATTTATTTATTAATAGACTTTATATGTCTAATTAATAATTAAATTAAATGACAATATTATTTAATAATCTATTTTAGTTATTAAATAATTAGTTTTGGCATTTAAAAGGTTAGAATTGGAAAATTGGCATTTTTGAGAAAATAGAGATAAAATTTGATAAAATTGCAAAATTAAGTGAGGCCCATTAACACCATATGGCCGGCCACTTAAAAGGCTTTTTCAAATTAATATTTTCATTATTTTAATGCCAAATAATTCTAAACCTAGACCTAGTAGTTGCCTATAAATAGAAAGTGATGGCTCAGTCAAAACACAAGTTTTCAGATTAGCTTTCTGACAGAAATTTCTCTCTTCAGAAAACTGAGCCTTCCTCACTCTCTACCTTGGCCGAAATCTCTCTCTCTCTTTTCCCTTCATCTTTTTCGTGACCCTAGTGAAAGAGTAAGTGCCTACACACAGCAAGCACTAACTCAATCATAGATTGGAAGACTGTGAACGATCAAAACTTGAAGAAGAAGGACATTCGGACTCAGATGTTGATTATACTCTGCTACATAAAGGAATCAAGGGTTAGAGATCTGAGTGGAAGGAGACATTTATTCCGCTGCATCAATGTAACGTTTTCTTAACTTTATATGTGTTTATTTTATCGTTTTAGAAAGTTCATATTTAGGATGTTAATAAACATACTTGTGAACGATCAAAACTTGAAGAAGAAGGACATTCGGACTCAGATGTTGATTATACTCTGCTACATAAAGGAATCAAGGGTTAGAGATCTGAGTGGAAGGAGACATTTATTCCGCTGCATCAATGTAAGGTTTTCTTAACTTTATATGTGTTTATTTTATCGTTTTAGAAAGTTCATATTTAGGATGTTAATAAACATACTTGTGAGTAGATCTAAGATCCTGGTAAAATAATTCCCAACAACTGGTATCAGAGCCATGGTATTGATTTACTTACATGTAATTTGGACTTTAAAACGATTGTTTGTATGTTCTTTGGATGGTATCATGTTGTATTGGATGTTATTTAATGATTGATTGATGTTTGTGAAATTTTCGTAAAAAATAATTGTGATTTCGTTTCGGGAATTATTTTTATTGGATAGTATGAAAAAAATTAAGCAAGTTAGCCTTTTACAGAACTCAATTTGGATTTTATTTGAATTAGTTATGATTTTTTGAAGATTTGACAAAATGAGGGCTGTGCTGATATTTTCTTGCGATCGCAGAACTGTCCGTACAGTTTCGAATTTTTCCTTTTTTCTTCAATTTTTCATACTTTTTCATGGAATTAACTTCCAATTTTTTGTATGATTTTGTATATATACTATTACTATTTCTAATTCAATTCTAATTATCATTTTGAATTAATTTATTTTTTTTTAATTTAATTCAAGATATTAGTGTAATTTGAATTTGAATAGAATTAGTATTTATCTTTTTGCTTAAAAATCTATCTTATTTTTAAATTTGATTATATTTTTTTTAAATTTAAGGTCAGATTTTATAAGATATTTATAATATCTTTTAAGATATTTTAAAAATATCTTATCTTTTAAGATATTTTAAAAATATCTTATCTTTGTAAGATTTTTTAATTAAATCTTTTTAGATATTTTGACCATATTTAAATTTAAAATAAGATATTTATAATCATGTAATTTTAAATAGATATAAGATATTTTGCTAACTTTTAAATTTTGTTATTTTATTTATTTGAATTAAATTTAAAAATCTGAAAAGATATTTCATTTATCTTTTCTAATTTTTATTTAATTTTTATTTTTAAAATAACATTTAATTTTTAAAAGTAGTTAGTAAATTTTTGAAATGATATTTAGGTTGGTTGAAACCTAATTTTTCAAAATAGTAGGTTTAATTTTAAATATTTATTTTTTAATAAATTCGAAATTTAAATTTATTTTTTTATTTTATTTTCGAAATTAATTAAATTTTTTTAAATTTTATTTTTTTCGAAATTAATTAAAATATTTTTTTTATTATTTAATTATTTATTTTTCGAAATTATTTATTTAAAATTAAATAAATCCTACTTCCAACTATCCAGCTAACCTTGTTGCAGGAGTATGTGTTTTTAGCTTGTGTGTAAGTTTTAAAAACCTATTATTACTTGATTGCAAATAGCCATGGTTACTTTTTGCCAGATCTAATGATCTGATGGCTCCCTTGGTCAAGTTAATAATTTGTAACAGGTAAATTTTACAATCTTCTTTCATCTGTGTATGACCTAGCAACATGATAGGATCCATCCAAAGTGTGCCTGTGTGAGCCTATATGTTTATTTTGTTTTAATATAGATACATATAGGTTGTTGCTAAATAAAATGTCACACCATGATAGATTTTATTTAGGTCCATTTAGTTATTGGACCTATTCAATTAATAACAGTTATTCATTTTAAGGTTAAATTCCTCTCTTTTGGGCCTTGTGTGAGAGTTGGGAGCCATAGAAGTGGGTACGACATACTGAACCCAGCACCCCCTCACATGAACTACCCCAATTGTGAAGGCCCATTTGCCTGATTTGAATAACTGTACTAGGTTAATTATATTAGTTTGACCTAATAAAATTGAATTAGCAACATAATTAACTTTTAAAATATATGGAAATTTATTTTTCATTTTAATATTTTAAAGTTAATTTTAAGAAAAACACTTTTAGTTTAGATATTATTTCTAGACAAACTATTTGTATTTTTCTTGTATTTAATTAAATATAGAATTTTAACTAACTAAGATTCTTTCTGGAGCTTATTTAATTAAATATTCCTATTTAAGTTATAAATTAGTTGTATCAACTGATTTTTCTTAACTAACTTAAATTTGAATATTTGATTTAAATTTTAAATCAAGTTGAGGAATCTTAGGCATCAGTTATTAAAGATTCTTAAGATATTTTTTAAGTTAATATCTTTTCAAATATTAACTTGAAATGGAATATCTTAGATATTTTTTTGGTTAATATCTTTTCAAATATTAACTTCAAAAGATATCTTCAAATTAAGTGGTTACAACTTAATTAGTGATATTTAATTAAATTTAGATTTGAAATTATTTAAGTTTTAGATTTTTTTCTATATAACTTAAATTAGATATTTTTCAAATTTTGAAAAGATACTTAGTCAAATAAGATATTTTCTAGATAGTAATTTCTAGACTACTTATTAATTCTAATATTTAAATAGGAAAATCATACTTTGTGAAATTAATTATTTAAATAATTAATTTTGGTACAATTTTATTAAGTATATTTTTCCTAGTATTAAATAGAAATTAATAATTAAGGCTTCTCTACACTTAATTATTATTTCTTGAATTTAATACATTTAATTAAGTTGAAAAATGTAAATATCTAAGTTGATTTTCATCATGATACTTGAATATTTATTGATTTTTCATGACACTTAATTAAAATAGAAAATTATTTTTAGATTGAAATTTAATTTTTCAACTTAAATTTAAATAATTTTCAAAATATATATTTTTCTTTATTTTATTAATCAATTTAAAAAATTGCATTTTATTTATGCAATATTTTCGAATTTTTTATTTTGAAAAATAGATTGAGTTGTAAATTAATTATTTATTTTAATTAATTCTTGGACAAACTACAATCAATGATTTTTTCATCTAATTGATTAATTTAAAATAAATGAATTTAAAATATATATATATATATATTATTAGAAATTGAATTAACTAGTCAAAAGAAAATCTAGATAGGTGATATTTTTGCTTGAAGTATTTCTTTTCTATTTTTATTATTTTTCGAAAATTGTATATTTATATACTTTAAATTTTCGAACCCAATAAATATATTCTCAAAGGAAATTTTTAAGTTGCTAATTATTTATTTAATTCAACTTAAATTAATTTCCTTAATATTTATATTTAAGATTATTACTAAGATGGAAATAATTAATTTTATTTCAATCACCATCTAAGTATAATTTTATAAATATTATATTAAATTCTTATTTTTTGAATTTTAATTCTTAAATAGAATTTAATGAGATTTATTTATTAGAATAATAAAGAAAATACATTTTAAACAATGAGCTTTATTATTATTAAGATATTCGATCTCCATTGTGGGTTTTACACCGCGTTTGTTTTAGTGAGTAATCCTCCCTAATGGAGGAACGTTCATTAGCAATTTCGCACCGTTTAATCTCGCATGATAAGTGGTTTGTAAGTGTTTTATATGGTATAGATCACCCTAATGGTGGCGACCATATTTGACTTGCAAATTGCGAAACAATGGTAGAAGCTCATGAGATAGAATAGCCTTGACTCTCGCCTAAACGGGACAACGCTGGATTCTGATCTTGATCGAATAAAAGGTTGCTAGAATGTTTAACATTTTAGATGAGCTGACAACTCTAATCAATGGATGGTAGCTTTGACTCTCGCCTAAACGGGACACTGATATCAGTTTGTTGAAAACCTTGGAAATTATTTAGGATTGAATTTTTAAGTATTTTCTCATATCATTCCTACTTGCTATGTGCTTATAATTTCTGAATTGATTTTGTGTGTTAAACCATTTTTTAATTTCTATTTGTTGATTTCTATTATTTTGTAGTATCCTGTTTTGTCAAAATGAATCCCATGTTATCACTGTTGACTGAAAATAAGCTGAATGGATCTAACTTTAATAAATGGAATGAGAACATTAATATTGCTCTCATAGGAGAAAGTGCCTTGTTTGTTTTAACTGAGCCGTCACCTGAAGTGCCTAGGGATAATGCATCCAAAGCTGTGAAAGAAAAGTATGAGCGTTGGCAGAAGGCAAATGACAAAGCTCTATACTTTATGCTTTCTAGCATGGTTGACACCCTCAAAACTCGGTTTTCTAAAACTGAGAAGGCTGCTGAAGTTATGACGAAGTTAAATGAGCTATTCGGTAAGGCATCACTTTAGTCACGCTTTGACGCGACTAAGAAGTACATTAATGCACGGATGGAACCTCATCAAAACGTGCGTGATCATGTTCTCCTCATGTCCAGTTATTTCCAAGGAGCCCAGGATCATGGTGCTGAAATGGACAGTGCTACTCAAGTTAGTCTTATCTTGAATAGCCTGACTCCAGCATTTCTACCATACACATCAAATTATGTCATGAATAAGAAGGAAATTGACTTTCATGAATTAGTCAATGACCTTCAAACTTATGAAAATTTGATTGGAGGACCCAAGAAGAAAGGGAGTAAACCTCACAATCCCGGTAATGGTAATGGGACGATGAAACCTGAAGCAAATGTTGCCTCTGCTTCAAAGCCCAAATCGAAGAAGAAGTGGAAGAACACCAAGAAGCGAACAAAAGCCATGAAAAAGGCTGCTCCTTCTGGTGATGCTAAACTTAAAGGAAAGTGTTTCCACTGCAATGAAAAAGGTCATTGGAAACCCCAGTGTCCTAAACTTCTTGCAAAGAAACAAGGTATTTCCATTTATAAACTTTAAGAGTTTTAGTGAATTATTTTCCAATTGGATTTATGATTCTGGACTAAACTTTGTTTATTTGTTTTCTTCTTCCTATAGGCCAAGCTACTTGAACTCAACTGAGTTGGATGAGAAAGCTTGACCAAGGGTGAAATCGTCCAGATGAAGCTCTTCAATTTTTGAATTAATTGTTTTAGTTTAAAGACAGTTTGGATTTCAAATTTTAGTTAGGGATATTTATCCCTATTTCTCTCATATTGTTGCAATACATTTTTTTTTATTAATAAAGTTTTTTTTTTCGAAATTCCCTATTGCAAATTATGAGATTGAGCTTCATTTATTTTATCTTCATCAATTATTACCACATTATATTTGTACGTTTGTATGTGTAAGTGTTTTTATTATTGATGCAAATTCTATAATATTTACAACTCTTCATAGAGTTATATTATATAAACACTACAAATTATTTGTATGTTTATCAATAATTGTCAATTCTCATACAATTATTAAGAATTTGTTGAATAAAAGGATCTTATAATCTGATAGGGGTGGAGAAAAGTTAAGAAAACTATGCAGTTCAACGATCTTTTATACCTAATGAACTCTGGATAGTATTCAACTCCACATAAACTCTATCACACTAAGAGAATCATGATCTTTACAACCTTTAGGGGTGGATCATAATCTCTATATACTTAGGGGTGGAGGTTATCCATAGTACCCTATATGTATATTCTTAGGGGTGGAGTCTATTCCACAATTCCCTATGAAACACATATCTTGTTTAAACATAGAAGTAATATAATGAGTCAGCTATTGTCAATATAAATTCTTGATCTTGATTGTATGTTCCATTTCGATTTTACTGTTGTAAGTAAAAGTTTGATACCTTTGAAAGTTCTTTGTTAAAGTTTCACACTACCTTAATTGAGTGGGAGAATTTTAAAGTTCTATACCCATCTTCATTAGGTTGATACTTGTGATAGGTACTTAAGAACATTACTGAAAAGCAAATCTAACCATTCACATGGATAGGTATAGCTTATATGAATTATGAGAATAAGATAAAGAACTCTAGTTCAGTCCATTCGAATGACTTGAACCAAGAATTCTTAATCCTCATAAAATTTTATGGTATCTTAATTTTGATTACTTTATCTCTGGCATGTATTTTTCACTTCAAATACTAGTATGCTATGTTGATGACTTAGTATTAACTTAAAGTTTTAGACTAATACAAAAGTCATAACTAGGTAACTCTCTAAACAATCAGAGGTTAAAAGTATTATTTAACCAGACATCTGCTATTGAGTGGGAGCTATCTGAGATGTAATCGAATAGGGAACATTAGAAGATATTCAAGAAAGATTTATGAAAGTGATCTATATGTCAGATATTAAGGAACTGTGTATCAGTTATCCCTGTATCTCACCATCTAATTTCGAAATTCTATAAGATGGTGCTTACTTTGGGGGTGGAGGAATTATTGTATAATAATTCAAGCTCTACCAGAGAAGAACTATAACTTGGTCTATTCGAAAATACCAGAAAGTTAAATCACTAAAAAAAGTCTACACTGTATTATCTCAATTACATATTTTAAAATATGAGAGATATGTCTTCTGTTAATTCAGATGTACTTTTAAAACAGTAAAGATTTCAGTATCCCTTGATGAGTAAAGCATATAGTAAAGGATGTTTCATAAGAGTTTTTATGAACTAGTTTCCAGAAGTTTGGGTGGATTCAAATATACTACACTTGATCTGAAGATCGAGACATCAGATTGACCTATTTGCGCAGTTTGTTTTATATTAGTGCAAGTAGGAGTTTGTTAGGTTTTATGCCCTAAATAAAACTCTTTACAATCTGATTAGTTATCAATATAAGAAATTTGAAGTGATTGATGTTTGCATGAATTTTACATGCTAGTGGTTTAACATGTTTAATATGTTTATTACATTCATACACACAAAATCAGTTAAATCCAGATCATATGTTTATTCACAATTACAGTATCGTCAACACAGTGGAATGTGATTGTGATCATATGAATCAAAAGTTTTGGTCCCTGTTTCATCAGTGTTATTGGATTTACACTAATGTGATAATCAGCGATGATGTGCACTTACACTTGGAGTAAGTGTTATGTTCTTTCCAGGACATTAGTAAAGTATACTAGTTTCGAATGTATGGAGTATACATTGGACTGGACCGATATTGCAACTAAGTTAAGATATTACAAACTTACCGTTATACATATCTTTCCAAGTCAATATCAGTAGTTGATCTTAAGATTAAAAAGAATCTAAATCCTGATATGCTTAGGCTCAACTCAGGAGTGCTATTCATGTTCTTAGATTTATTAGTTAAGCCTACTTTCGGGTCAGGGTGATACGTATATTTTGGGAACATGATAGTATGATTGAGTGGGAGTGCTGAACATAAATATGGAATCTATAGCTTCTACTGGTGTATAGAGGTCAAGTGATGATTCCCTTCGAGCTTAGCAAATAGAAGTAAATGGATGAGCTCTTGTTTAACTGACTAATTATTAGATCACTAAACACCATTTACAGGTAGCTAAGTGTTTTAAGGGGCAAAATACATTGAGGGGTGAGAACGGTAAAGAAATCCCATCTCGATGTAAATCATCTATATAGAGGATCTTTAAATCACAATAAGATTATAACAATGGTTAAATGAGATAGTATATTGGTATCGTGAAACATACAATATGCTCTTTATAAGTCTGAGAGTGCAATTCTAAGTTCTAAGAGTGGATTCAACGAAGAATTAATAAGTAGGAATTTACTTGGTAAATTTGGTTCACTTATTGGAAGCTCAGCATATAGATCCATGGTCCCCATTCTAGTTGAGAACATTCTGCTTGTAAGACTCATTAATTGATTCGTGATTGATCAATTATAATTCTAAAGTTAGACTATGTCGAATTTTATGAATTTTCACTAAGCAGGGGTGAAATTGTAAGGAAAAGAGTTTTCTAGGTTTATTTATTTATTAATAGACTTTATATGTCTAATTAATAATTAAATTAAATGACAATATTATTTAATAATCTATTTTAGTTATTAAATAATTAGTTTTGGCATTTAAAAGGTTAGAATTGGAAAATTGGCATTTTTGAGAAAATAGAGATAAAATTTGATAAAATTGCAAAATTAAGTGAGGCCCATTAACACCATATGGCCGGCCACTTAAAAGGCTTTTTCAAATTAATATTTTCATTATTTTAATGCCAAATAATTCTAAACCTAGACCTAGTAGTTGCCTATAAATAGAAAGTGATGGCTCAGTCAAAACACAAGTTTTCAGATTAGCTTTCTGACAGAAATTTCTCTCTTCAGAAAACTGAGCCTTCCTCACTCTCTACCTTGGCCGAAATCTCTCTCTCTCTTTTCCCTTCATCTTTTTCGTGACCCTAGTGAAAGAGTAAGTGCCCACACACAGCAAGCAGTAACTCAATCATAGATTGGAAGACTGTGAAGGATCAAAACTTGAAGAAGAAGGACATTCGGGCTCAGATCTTGATTATACTCTGCTACAGAAAGGAATCAAGGGTTAGAGATCTGAGTGGAAGGAGACATTTATTCCGCTGCATCAATGTAAGGTTTTCTTAACTTTATATGTGTTTATTTTATCGTTTTAGAAAGTTTATATTTAGGATGTTAATAAACATACTTGTGAGTAGATCTAAGATCCTGGTAAAATAATTCCCCACACCATGTCCCAAGTTCCAATCCCAATCTGAGTTTGGATTCAGTTTTGGGTCTAAGTCCTTGGTTCTGATCCTGGTCTGGGTTCGAGTTGGGTTCGGGTCCGAATCTAGGTGTTGGTCCGATTCTAGGATTGGGTGTTTGAGTTCCGGTGGTAGTCTGTGTCCGGGTTTGTGTCTAGGTCTAGACCCCGATCTGGGTCTAGGTTCGGGTCCAGGTCCAAGTTCGGGTCCAGAGTGCGGGTCCAAGTTTGGGTGTGGGTCAGGATCTCGGTCCAAATCTAGGTCCAGCATTCCGATCCAAGTCTGCGTCTTGGCCCGAGTCAAGTTTCGTATCTGAATCCCTATCTAGGTCCAAGTCTGTGTTTGGGATCGGGTCCCAGATTTAGGTCCTGGTCCGAGTCTCAGTTCCTGTCCGGGTACACGACAGTGTCCTGGCCCGAGTTCCAGTCTCAGTTTGGGTCTGAGGCTAGGTCTCTTTTCGGTTCTAGGTCTGGGTCTGGGTCCTGGTCACGACATAGTCTTGTTCTAGGGTCCTTGTTCGGCGATTCTTTTTCAGCTTCTAATTTGTGGTCCCAAGTCTAGGTCTGGGTGCGGGTTTGGTTCTTCGTCTGGGTTCTGGTCCTAGTCTGAGTTCCTGATTTAGACACCGACTACTGGTCTTTTCCAAGACCCTTTACCCGAATCCCGAGTCAAGATCTGGATCACTATCACGGGTCTCGGTCCTTTTCGGGTTCAGGTCCCATGTCCCATTTTTGAGTTTGGGTTCGGGATCGAGACTGGGGTGCGGTTCTAGGTCCCGACCCTGGTTCTGTGTTCCTAGTCTGGTTCCATGTTTTGGTCTGAGTTCAGGTTCGGGTTCGGATCCTGAGTCCAGGTTTGGGTGGGGATCCGGGTCCAGCTCCCACTTCGGGTCTACGTCTGATTTGGAGTCCGGGTCGTGGTCCGGTTACGGTTCTGGATCTAGGTCCAATTTCTGTTATGATTCCAAGTCTAAGTCCTAGTTCAAGTCCTGGTCAACTTCCGGTTTTGGTTCCAATTTTGGGTCACAGGGTACGGGTTCGTGTCCACTTTTGGGTTTGGGACTGGGTGTGGGTTCGGGTGTAGGGCTGGGTCCTAAATCCAGAAACCGACTACGGGTTTTGTCCAAGCGCTGGGTCTAGATCTGGATCCCAATATCGGGTCGCAGTCTGGTTGCATTTCTGGTGTCGAGTCACGACCTGGGTCCTTGGTTCAAGTTTGGGTCTGGGTCGGGTACTAGGTGTAAGTCCTTCTTCTATTTCCCAGGTCCCTATCCTTATTCTGGGTCCAGGTCCTGGTTATTTTGTGGGTTTGGGTCCTGGTCTAGGTTCGGGTTCGAGTCCTAGTCTCGGTTGGGGTTTAGGTCTCTGTCTGGGTTTTGATCTGGGTTTGGGTTTGGGTTTAGGTCCTGGTCCTGGTCCTAGTCCTAGTTTGGTTCTAGTTCCATTTGCAATTCTCAGTTCGAGTTTGGGTTTGAGTTCGGGTCGGAGCTCGAGTCCTGGTCTGAGTTTGGGTTGAGGTCCTAATTTCAGTCTAGGTCCATATAAGGGTCCGTGTGTGGGTTGGCTTCCTGGGACTTGGTCTAGGTTGGGTTCGAGTCCCAAGTTCCAATGCCGATCTGAGTCTGGATTCAGTTCCTGGTCTAAGTCCTTGTTTCTGATCTTGGTCTGGGTTCGACTTGGGTTGTAATGACCGCTCTAGTAATGTGGATTAGTAAAGGCAATTAGCACTAATTTCTATTATTTTATTATTATTTGTGAATTAATTTAATTGTGGACCCCAATATTTAGAAATAAATATTACAGTTATAATTTCTCAATTCTGGAGATTTTATAAAACTCTAGGGGTATTATTTAGCTTATATGTGAAATATGTTATTTTTGTAATTTTTGCTTGGCGACAACGGAAAATGCGATGGATGGCTAGATTGATCACATGGGTAAGTTTAGAACCTTATGTCATAGTGGGAAATATTTTAGAGAAAATAAATTATCGGGATTGAGCGGGGTTATGGAAATTGACCATTTTACCCCTAGCTTTAGAAATACCCTAGTTTTAAGTCTAAAGGGCATTTTAGTCTTTTCCTTGGTGGGAGTAGGTGGCAGCCATGGGTGATGACACCTAATTAATTTTATTGTTGATTGAAAAATAAAGGGATTACTTTGAAGAAAAGAAAACAATTAAGAAAAGAAGGAAAATTCGAAATTTAGTTATTTCTTGAACTCTCTCTCTCTCTCTCTCTCTCTCTCTCTCTCTCTCTCTCTCTCTCTCTCTCTCTCTCTCTCTCTCTCTCTCTCTCTCTCTCTCTCTCTCTCTCTCTCTCTCTCTCTCTCTTTCGGCTGGGGCTAAGCAAGGGCAAAGATCAAATTTTCTCTTCCATTTTCTGGGATTAAGCTAGGATTCAAGGAGGTTTCATCTAAGGTAAGCCCTAGAACCATTGAAAATGTGATTTTAAGCTTTTTCATTGATTTTAAGTTATGTTTTTCCTAAACAGTGGCTGTTAGAGTGTGATGTTTGTTTAGTCTGAAAATTAGGGTTTATTTGAGTTAATCTAAGTCCCTAGCAACTGGTTTTGATGCTTGGTGTTAGTTTTATGCAACTTTGAACATAGAGTTCAAAGCTTTGGTCTTTAATGGCAAGTTGAGTATTGTTGGTTTGTTTTGTGAATTGTTGGTTGGAAATGGTTGTTTATGCATTGTATAGGTGTACTGGAGAGTTTGATAAGGTTTGGTTGAGATTTGAGGTCATGGGGGAAATTTTTGGGTTCCCAGCACAGAACCGGAATTCCGGTTCTGGGGGACCTTTACCAACCGGTCGACCGGATGGTGACCCAGAACTGGATTTCCGGTTGGGAACCGGTCTGCCTGTTGGGGGAATTTCCAGAACCCTAGTTTTGCCCAATTTTGATATATTTAGGGTATTGCCATGAGGTTTCTCGATAGGGAAACTTTTAGTTTCAAGTTTAAGTCCTGGAAAGTGATTTAGCGAGTCACTCATCTGTGTTGCAATTATTGTGATTAGGGCATCCATCTAGCACGTGAATTCCGTTCAGGTCGACCAGCACACTTGAATTCGGAAAACAGGTAAGAACTGTGTATAATGTATGATGTGATTATGTGAATGTGTGTATATGTGATTGTATATGCATGCTTGAATTATATTATGCACTACCAACACTTGTATGATTAAGTTATAGAGTGCATTGGTATAGTGATTATTGTCACTGCGAGTACGATATAGTGATACCAACACGGGCACGGGAAAATGCTAAGGTGTTACTTAGTGTTAGTCAGTGTTCGGGGTAAACCCTACCAACACTCGTACAGTGAGGTACGATGTGTATGTGGTATAGTGGTTGTACCCTGGTATTGAACGTTCATACTCATCTGTTAAGCTCTGTAAATAGGTGTATGGGCGCCTATTTACAGGTCGAAAATTATATGGTATGTTATATGCATTTCTTACTGAGTCTGTTGACTCACAGTTTCTGCTTCCATGTGTAGGTAAAGGAAAGCCGAAGGCTGAACAAGAATGAACCTGAGCTCGGGTGAGATTGTACATGTCAAGCAGCGCGACCTGGAGTGTTCGGTCTCGGGACATCTGGGAGTCGTATTTTGATAGTCGCTGTGCGACCTGGAAATTATGTATTTTGAAAAGTATATTTTATAAAGTTTGAAAACGGGATCCCGGAATCTGTAAATATTATATTATATTACAAAGTTTAATATTTAAAGCAAAAGTTTTAATTTGACACGTTTTTCGAGAAATTTCTTTGATTAGCAAAGATTGCACAATAATTGAAAAAGCACTGTAGCGTGCCTTAGCATTAGGGCGTTACAATTTTGGTATCAGAGCCGCCAGGTTTGTCTACCGAAGCTTGCTAAGACATGTACAATCTTCATCTGAGAAAGCTCGGTTCACGGTTCAGTAAGCCCGTACTTGTTTAGTACTTTACATAAATGTGAATGTAAAAGCATGTTAGGAAGCATATTAGATTTTAATTAATTAATTATAAAAGTGTGTTGCCTTTAAGTCTTTAAGAGCGGTGTTAAGTTTTGATCGCTGTCTGACCTGCTTGACTTATGGATTCGCAGGCTAAGTCCTATTAAATGGACGCCCCGCGAAATACAAGAAGTCAGGGTGGCATGGTTGAGACCAGAGGCAGTCAGAGGAATCCTCAAAATCCTCGTGGTCGCGGCCGTGGCCGTGGCAGAGCTCAGGGTGGTCGCCCTGTAAATCCACCTCAAGCTCCTCCTGATTGGGAGCAAAGATTTGCTGAAATGCAAGATAGAATCCGCCAGCAAGATGAAGAGATCCAAAGACTGAGGCAGCAGGGTCCTCCTGCCGTGCCTCCTCAAGTGGTGCAGGCCGTTGCAGTTCCTGCGGTGCCAGCAGAACAACTTGTTGTTGGCAACCGTATGGAGCCGTTGTACGAAGGATTCCGGAAACAGGAACCTCCAGTGTTTCTAGGAGGCCCTGATGTGATGAAGGCCGAGCAATGGCTTTCAGTGATTGATCGTATTCTCAATTTTATGGGAGTGGTTGGAAATAACCGGGTAACCTGCGCCACTTTTTCAGTTTCAGGAAGACGCTCTCGTGTGGTGGGAGTTGATAACCCTCACTCGAGACGTCACGCTAATGACCTGGGAAGAATTCAAGGAGTTGTTTAACTCCAAGTATTACAATGAAGCAGTCTGCAGTGCAAAGCGGAAAGAGTTCACTGATCTAGTTCAAACTGAGGGAATGTCGGTTACAAAGTATACGACAAAGTTTGACCGTTTGGCCAAGCTTGTAGTTGGGATTGTCTCAACCGACTTCAGCAAGAAAGAAAAATATTTGGGGGGTTTGAGTGCAAAGATTCGACATGATCTAGTGATTACTACCACTGAAGCAACCACATATGCGGAGATGGTTGAAAAGGCTTTGAGAGCTGAGGGGGCAGTGAAATTCCTTCAGGAGCCCCGGGTGACTCCGAGTGTTGGTGGAACCCCCACTGTTTCTACTCCTGTTTATGGTAGGGATGGTGGTGACTCCACCACTGAGCAGAAAAGAAAAGTTGTTCCAGCTTCTGGTGGCTCGGGGGCAAAGTAAGCGGTTCCGTGGGAACCAAGGCAGAGGAGGACGTCAGGGTTACTCTTACCCTGAGTGTCCACGGTGCAAGAAACATCATCCGGGAGAGTATAACCGGAAGACATGCTTCCTGTGTGGCATGGTGGGGCATTTCAAGAAAGATTTCCCCCAGGCAAAGAAAGAGGAGCCGAAAGCTGAAGTGAAACTGTAACGCCCTGACTCTCAGGAACGCCACGTGTGTGCTTTTATAACTTAATATTATTAATCTATAATTTTTAGAAAAGTGTGGTTTAATTTAAATCTTTAATTAAATTCAACATAAAGACTTTTATTTTAAATAATGTCGTAATATAGGGATCCCCTGTTTATAAAATAAAAATATTCTTTTACAATAAATTACATTTCCAAACATAGAAAGGAATTCCGATCCTGCTTTCCAGAAGCCAAGACCTCAGGCTGATATGTACATTGCTGGAGACCTCTGACTCATGGCCGAACACAGCTACCAACTTCCATACCTGCACCACGAAGCACCCGTGAGTCACAAAGACTCAGCAAGAAAAGCGACTAATTAGACTTTATGGAAAGTGCAGACAGATTTCATAACAATATAATATACATACCGGTAGGTCTTACTTATGTCAATCTACATATACAAAAAAAATAACATAATGCTTATGTAAGCAAATTTAATACATAATAAAGAATATTTATAGCTATTCATAATCAACCATCTCAGTGGTTTATTAAGTACCTTAATCACACAACATTATAAACACTCACTTTCAGTACCTCATAAATAACTCTAATTCATATATTACAGTAACCACATAATCTCAGTGCTTAATAAAACACTCAAACACATAATCTTATTGCTTCATAAAGCACTCAATTCTTACATCCCTACAGCATGTATTTTTTTCACCCCCGACAGTTACAGAGACTAATTTCATAAATAATATAACGTTCATTCAATCATACCATAACACAATAATTTAGTTACAACTCATCACATAATAACACGCTTGATCGTTCCACAACTTCATAACCACATAATTTAGGTACTTCATAAAGTACCCCTACCACTCGTTAACCACGAGCTGTATATGTCACTATCGTTGTCCGATACAACAAACGATAAGTAAGAAACCTATCCGCGGTTTCAGGAGTAATTACTCATAACGGTAATAACCGTTTCTTCTACTCGATCATAATCGAGCCACAACGATAATAATCGTGTCATAATAATTCCCTCGATCATAATCGAGTCAAACGATAATAATCGTTTCATAATACTTCCCTCGATCATAATCGAGTCAAACGATAATAATCGTTTCCTATTATTTTCCCTCGATCATAATCGAGTCACATCCAGTACATATCGTCAACCTCGATTAGGACTAAGTCACAATAACGTTTAACAAGATTTCGATCTCAATCGAATCTGTAACAATCAAAACATTAATCTTTTACAGTATTTAATACTTTTCTTACCTTAATTCAGAAGTCAAAAGTATGGCCGATCTGAGTGGAAGAACAATCTAAGCAATCCCGGTCCTATGTCACGACAATTGAAACACAATAAATACCTTAACTCAAAGTTCCGGATTAAAACCCTAATTTAGAAATCAACCGTAACCTAACTCCCAGCAACCCCAATTTAGGTCAAGCATCCCATATTTAATTTAAAACAGATAGTACACAATTTCCCCGGGTCAAAACTGAACATGAGGCAAATTCGGAAAATTCCCCTGCAAGCAACCGGTCGACCGGTTCTGGTACACCAGAACCCATCCGGTCGACCAGGTTCTGCGTACCAGAACTTAAGGTTCTCTTCTCCAATTTCGACCCAAAACTCCTCCAAACCTAACCAAACTTTCCAGAACAGTGTAATAACTATAAAACAACATATCTCAAGCTTCAAAACACAACAACTCATTCATTTAATCAAATTCACATACTCAAGTGAAGAAAAACTCTACTTTAGCCTCATCTAGCTTATTCACTCCAAACCAGCCCCCTACATCCAACCATTATAACTTCAAACAATCTCAAAACTACCCCAAGATCATACTCCATCATCCATATAACTCACAGCCCCTTGAAACTTTAAAACCCTAACCAAAACTAACCCAAAACCATAGGAAATCAAGGAGAAAAGAAAAGAAAACATAACAAAGATTACCTCAAACTTCTATGGTGTTTTATGAATTGATTCAACAAGAAAGAGATGATTTTCAGCAAAGTTTTCCACAAATTTTGGCTGGCTTCAAGGCTTGCACGAGAGAAAGAGAAAGAAGAAGAAGAAGTTGGTCATTTGAGGTTACTTGGTCCTTAAGTAATAGTAAAAAAAATTTCCTTTTCCTTTTCTTTTCTTTTTTTTTTTTTAAACAATCAGCCCACAAAATAAATATGTAGAAAAAAAACAAATGTCAAAACATTAAAATGACTAAACTATCCCTCAAAATAACCTAAGCTTAAATTATAACCTAGGGGCATTTTGGTAATTTTTTACTAATTTCCCAATCCGACATTCTAATAAAATTCTAACTTAATCCGGGATATTCTCAAAATAATTCTTTCATTTAATGTCGTGACATTACTAACCACATCGCTAAATTTCCACAATTGCTGTGCCCGAAAATATTTTATTTCGTTAAATAAATTCTCAATAATTATCCCAAGTAAGATCATAATCTTACTTCGTTTCCAAAATAATTACATATTCAATAAAATATGTCTATTTAAACATTATTTATTTTCCGGGATATTACATATGGTATCTACGATACCCACATATTCCAGTACAATCTCCGTAATTAATAAATTACGCTTTATTAATCATTAATTCATATTTCCCTAATCAACTCATGATTAGTTTAAGTAGGATTATAATCCTACTCTAATACCCACATAATCACATATTTAATAAAATATGGCCAAATAAATATCAATATAATTCTCGGGATATTACAATTATCCCCTCCTTATAGAAATTTCGTCCTCGAAATTTATTCTAACAACTCGAGACACAGCTCTCGCAACTGTGCCTTCATCTTTCAAATTGCCTCTCACTCTTATTGTTCTTTCACAGCACTGGAACTAGTGTTATAGTTTTGGTTCCGCAGCACTTTCTCTTTTCTGTTCTAAAATCTGTACCCATTGTTCCTCATATAACAAATCTGTTTGAAATTCAATATTCTCCCAGGTTTGTATATGGATTTCTTCCACTTTGTATTTCTAAAACCTTGAAGCATATGTTATAAACTCTAAATAAAACAGGGAGTATGGTTAGCTAATAAGCTACCCGACCTTCCCTTTCTGAAAACTCAAACAGGCTGATTAACCTGGGACTTAACTCCCTTTTCTGACCAATATCTGAATTTTCCCTTTTTATTGGAACCACCTGAAGAAAGATAGAATTCCCGACTTGAAATTTAATATTTCTACACTTAAGATTAGCATAGCTCTTTCATCCATTATATAAGCAATATACAAACTTGAATCTTTAAACTGCATCAGTATCACTTTAACAGTGCTCTAATAACTGTTGTTACATGAAAACTCATTTAGAACCTTCCACTCAGTATTCTTATCGGACTGATACAACAATCTGGTTTATATCGTAAAATTTCCTTCAAGCAAAATCAAAGTTCTTTGCCAATCTAGTTCCAAACCTTTCCTCGTACTTCTAAAGTTCATAATGACTCTACTGGGCCATTTTATTTCTTTCAACAGATTAAACTACCACATAATATTAGTAAGTTCTCCAATCATGAACTCAATCCCTATTCTGGTTACATTCCCAACAACCGATAGTAAAATCTTTTCGCTTTACAAACTTGTCCTAAATCTCCTCAGTTTAAGGTATTTACTACTAATTTACTTCTCCAAGTGGTAATAAATCACACAGTTCAAAATTTTCAATCAACTTTAACCGTTACCACTGCCTCCCATCTAAATTCTTTCAAAAGAAAAGTATTTGATACTTTTGTGATCCGTATAGACTTCACATTTTCACCATATAAAAAATCCACATAGAAAAACGGTGCCCAACTTTCAATGTAAAACGATTACTGCCAATCCAATATCATGGCTTAAATACCACTTCTCATATTCCTTCAGTAGCCGCGATAGTTAGGCAATAACTCTCCTAAACTGTGTTAGAGTACAATCTATTCCTTGTTTAGAAGTACCACCTTGAATCACATTTTCTTCTCACTGGCTAACAATGTTATCATTGGTACAATAGTTAACCTCTATTTTCAATTCTTTCGATCTAATTATTAAGGGTGTTAACAACCCCCAACAATTATCTGTAGCATCCTGTTAATTCCAGAAAACTTCTAACCTTTATCGTAAATTTTAGGTTCAGCGAGATTTGCATTTATCATATTTGGCATAAAACTTATGCTTCTAGAAACGTTACAACATCATCCAAAGGAATCACAATACCCTTACTGAAGACAATTATGGAGTCATCGGTACGAAAACTGTTTTAAGAATATCCTCCTTTCGAGTCTTCAACTGGTAATTACCAAATCGAGACCAATTCTAGAGAAGATGATCCTTTCCTAAAATTATTTAGCATAACATCTGTCCTTATCAAAGGATACTTAATCTTCACCAATAACATTGGCGTACTCAAGAATGAAATACTTAAACTGGTAATTTCAAGCTCAACCTTCCTACAACTAAATCTTCACTCCTTTCAATTCTACAATTACCATCCAATTCAAAATTTTAAATAAAGGTTTTACTCCCATTACAACTTTAATTCAGAATCAATTTCTTGCTTAACCAATAACCCTAGTGGCTCCTCTAAAAGCATCTAAAAACCTTGAGCCACAAGATTGTGCCCCAATCTCACTGATGTTCCCTTTATAATATTGGCCACACTAAGTAAAAAAAAATTGGTACATCCATCCCATAGTAATCCCTTCAGCCTTAAATGTTGAGATTAATGAATTTCGGGACCTTGAACCTTACCTAGGAACACAAATGGGTCCTCACTTTTAGATTCAAGAGTTGCCACCTTTCTTTTCAATCGATAGTTGCATTATACCTTGTAAATAAGTTCAACCCTAATATAATATTAGATTTCTCTAAATTCAGCACAACTGACACAACCAACTATTTCCTTGCCCTCACAATCTTGGAAGGGTTTAGACCACATACTGGAAAATAACCAGTTCTCCAGTAGACTAAAAGGTACCAAAACTACTCAGTAACACATCATTACGTTTTAACACATACTTCCAATCATCCTTCCACTCTTGCTACTATAACCAAGGATAGTTTCTTTTCCAATTCTCTACTACCCCACACTAGATGCAAGCTCTTGTATAGCTTTCACTTTACTGGTGTCTCTTACATCTCAACCCTCTGGATGGGTGTTGCAAATCTTTATTCCCACCACATCAAAAACTTGGTTACCCCAAATTCTCCTACTAGAACCCATAACTGATGAGTTGGTAACTTCCCCTTTTTTTTTTTTTTAAGATCATTAGGGTTAACACTTTTTACCCGTTTCAACACTAGACATTTACTTTCATGAATCTCCTTTCATATTATGTCTTTCGTGATCTAGTTCTTGCACCCCCAGAAGTAAGGTTTAGCTCAACCACCTGAGCATAAAACCAGACAACTTCTAGTTGCTTCGCCATTACATCTACATTTTGAATGATATACTCTTTTCCACCTTCAATTAGATTTAACCCTTCTAATGTACTTTTTAGCAACTACTCCATCAAAACGAAACTTTGCCAATCGGTCCAACTTAGTGTCAGTTTCCATCACCGCGCTGCCTGGGACCAATTATGTAAGTTCTACTACCTGGCCACTCAGGTAGTCTCTTGCTTCATAGCATTCACTTGCTCTCAGCCTTGAGGTAGTGGAAGATTAATACCCACACCACCTACCCCGAGCCTAACAGGCTCTCAATTTTTTTACTTACTAGATCACCTCAGGTACACCTCCTAGTACATTTGTGATCATTCCTTCCTCATAGTCAAAATCTTTCTAGCTAGAATTAATGCTAATAAGCATTACCGCGCATGCATAAACATAATTAACAACTTTATATCAAACTTCTCATGCTTCTCTAATAGCTTACACATTTAAAATAAGCATGCAATTCAAACAATCAACAATTACTGTATTAATCAATTATCAATTTACACTTACTAAGCCATGAGTCGAACGAATCTTCGCAGCCAATGTACATATCAAACCAGTCTTCAGGATCTTTAAACCTTGGTCGCTCTGATACCATGTTGTAACGCCCTGACTCTCAGGAACGCCACGTGTGTGCTTTTATAACTTAGTAGCTTTTCTTGCTGAGTCTTTGTGACTCACGGGTGCTTCGTGGTGCAGGTATGGAAGTTGGTAGCTGTGTTCGGCCATGAGTCAGAGGTCTCCAGCAATGTACATATCAGCAAAGTTTTCCACAAATTTTGGCTGGCTTCAAGGCTTGCACGAGAGAAAGAGAAAGAAGAAGAAGAAGTTGGTCATTTGAGGTTACTTGGTCCTTAAGTAATAGTAAAAAAAATTTCCTTTTCCTTTTCTTTTCTTTTTTTTTTTTTAAACAATCAGCCCACAAAATAAATATGTAGAAAAAAAACAAATGTCAAAACATTAAAATGACTAAACTATCCCTCAAAATAACCTAAGCTTAAATTATAACCTAGGGGCATTTTGGTAATTTTTTACTAATTTCCGAATCCGACATTCTAATAAAATTCTAACTTAATCCGGGATATTCTCAAAATAATTCTTTCATTTAATGTCGTGACATTACTAACCACATCGCTAAATTTCCACAATTGCTGTGCCCGAAAATATTTTATTTCGTTAAATAAATTCTCAATAATTATCCCAAGTAAGATCATAATCTTACTTCGTTTCCAAAATAATTACATATTCAATAAAATATGTCTATTTAAACATTATTTATTTTTCGGGATATTACATATGGTATCTACGATACCCACATATTCCAGTACAATCTCCGTAATTAATAAATTACGCTTTATTAATCATTAATTCATATTTCCCTAATCAACTCATGATTAGTTTAAGTAGGATTATAATCCTACTCTAATACCCACATAATCACATATTTAATAAAATATGGCCAAATAAATATCAATATAATTCTCGGGATATTACAGAAACCGGTTCCTCCTCGAGTGTTTGCCATTACCCAAGCTGATGCTGCAGCCAATCCTTCTGTTGTTACAGGTCAGCTTCCCGTCAACAACTTGTTATTTACAGTATTATTTGACTCGGGAGCTATGCGCTCATATGTGGCTACAAGAGTAATTGATCTTTTGGGTAGGCCTTGTGATATTTTAGAAAGAGGGTTTGGAGCCCTAATGCCTAGCGGGGAATCGGTTATCTCTAATAGGCGTATTAGGTCTATGCCAATTATGATCGAAGATAGGGAATTAAGTACTGACCTCATAGAATTGAAATTAACTGAGTTTGATATTATACTGGGAATGGATTTCCTATCCAAGTATTCGGCCAGTATAGATTGTAGGCGTAAAATGGTGACTTTTCAGCCGGAAGGTGAAGATCCATTTGTTTATGTTGGATCAGTTCAGGGGTCTCGGATCCCGGTTATTTCTGTGCTGAGGGCTAGAGATTTACTATGCAATGGTTGTGTAAGATTTCTAGCGGTGGTATTTGACTCCAGCAGACCTGAAACATTTGGGCCTGAGGAAGTTAGGGTGGTAAAAGATTTTCTTGACGTGTTTCCCGAGGAGTGGCCGGGATTGCCGCCACAGCGAGAGATTGATTTTGTAATTGATTTGGCACCTGGAGTCGAACCTGTTTCTAAAGCTCCATATAGGATGGCTCCAGCAGAACTCAAGGAGCTTAAGTTGCAGCTTCAGGGGATGCTTGACATTGGGTTTATTCGGCCTAGTGTATCGCCTTGGGGAGCTCCGGTCCTCTTTGTGAAAAAGAAGGATGGTTCCCTCAGAATGTGTATCAATTATCGGGAACTAAACAAGCTGACGATTAAGAACAAGTACCCGTTACTCAGAATCGATGATCTATTCGATCAACTTCAAGGAAAAATAGTGTTTTCAAAGATTGATTTACGGTCTGGTTATCATCAACTTAGAATTCGGGAGGAGGACATACCGAAGACTGCTTTTAGAACCAGATATGGGCACTATGAGTTTCTAGTAATGTCATTTGGATTGACTAATGCTCCTACAGCCTTTATGGATCTCATGAATAGGGTATTCAAGGATTTCCTCAATAACTGCGTTATAGTGTTTATCGATGACATTCTTGTATACTCTCAGTTAGAAGAGGAGCATGAGCATCATCTTCGAATGGTATTACAAAGTTCAAAAAGTGTGAATTCTGGTTGTCTGAGGTGTCCTTTTTGGGTCATATTGTTGGGAAGAATGGAATTATGGTTGATCCAAATAAGATAGAATCAGTGAAGAACTAGCCGAGGCCCAAGTCTGTGACGGAAGTTCGAAGTTTTCTCGGATTAGCATGGTATTATCGGCGTTTCGTTGAAGGATTTTCTAAACTTTCTATGCCCCTAACCGAATTGACCAAGAAAAATCAGAGATTTGTGTGGTCAGATAAGTGTGAGACAAGCTTTCAGGAGTTGAAGCAACGTTTGATAACAGCTCCGGTGTTAGCTTCGCCATCAGATCGAGAAAAATTTTTGGTTTATTGTGATGGCTCCAGACAGGGTCTGGGATGTGTTCTGATGCAAGCTGACCGAGTCATAGCCTATGCCTCTCGTCAATTGAAAGATTATGAGCAGCGTTATCCAACTCATGATTTAGAGCTCGCTGCTGTGGTTTTTGCTTTAAAGATATGGCGACATTATCTTTACGTTGAAAAGTGTAAAATTTATACTGATCATAAAAGTCTTAAATAGTTTTTCACCCAAAAAGATTTTAATATGAGGCAATGAAGGTGGTTGGAGTTGGTTAAGGACTACGATTGTGAAATTTTGTATCACCCCGGGAAAGCCAATGTTGTGGCCGATGCTTTAAGACAAAAGGGTCCCGGGCAAGTTTGTACTACGGTTATGATAGCTCCTCAACTAGCCTCGGAAATGGTTAGTGCAGGAATTGAGTTCGTGGTTGGGAAAATACATAATTTAACACTCCAATCTGATCTGTTGGAGAGAATCAGAAAGGCACAGTCGGAAGATCCCGAGCTAGTTAAGGTTCGAGACGAAGTAGTGGCTGGTCGGCCTAGAGGCTTTTCAGTCTCGAGCAGTGGAATGTTGTTATATAAAGCTCGAGTTTGTGTTCCTAGTGTTGATGAGCTTAAGAAAGAGATACTTGATGAAGCTCACACCACGCCTTATTCGTTGCATCCGGGAACCACCAAGATGTATCCGGATTTGAAACCCTACTTCTGGTGGTATGGGATGAAAAGAGATGTGGTGGACTACGTATCCAAGTGCTTAACCTGCCAGCAAATTAAAGCTGAACATCAGAGGCCGGCAGGATTATTGCAACCTTTAGTCCTTCCAGAATGGAAGTGGGAGGACATCGCAATGGACTTTGTAACTGGTTTACCTCGAACTACGGGGATGTATGATTCAGTATGGGTCATCGTGGACAGATTCACAAAGTCGGCTCATTTTCTACCAGTGAAAGTTACATATTCAGTGGATCAGTACGCTGAACTGTATGTGAAGGAGATAGTTCGTCTCCATGGAGCTCCTAAATCTATTGTGTCAGATAGGGATCCAAAGTTCACATCAAAGTTTTGGGTGAGTCTTCAGAAGGCTATGGGTACCAAGTTAAAGTTTAGCACATCCTTTCACCCTCAGACTGATGGTCAGTCAGAAAGAACTATTTAGATTTTGGAAGACTTACTTCGAGCCTGTGTCATGGACTTTGAGGGTTCATGGAGTAAGTACTTGCCTTTAATTGAATTCTCCTACAACAACAGCTACCAGAGTACAATAGGGATGGCTCCCTATGAGATGTTATATGGTAGGAAATGTCGTTCTCCTATTCATTGGGACGAGACGGGAGAAAGGAAGTACTTGGGTCCAGAATTAGTGCAGAGGACCAATGAAGCTATTGATAAGATCAAGGCTCGCATGCTTGCTTCTCAAAGCAGGCAGAAAAGTTATGCTGATCCGAAGCGCAGAGATGTTACATTTCAGGCAGGGGAACATGTTCTCCTGTGGGCTTCACCAATGAAGGGTATTAGACGCTTCGGGAAGAAGGGTAAGTTAAGCCCTAGGTTCATTGGGCCATTTCAGATACTCGAGAAGGTCGGGCAGGTAGCATATCGGCTAGCCTTACCACCAGCATTATCGGCTGTGCATGACGTATTTCACATTTCCATGTTAAGGAAATACGTGTCAGACCCGACTCATGTCTTGAGTTATGAAGCCCTTGAACTACAATCAGATTTATCCAATGAAGAGCAACCTGTTCAGATTTTGGAGAGAAAGGAAAAAGTTCTTCGTAACAAGACTATTGCACTGGTTAAGGTGCTCTGGAGAAACAGTAAGGTGGAAGAAGCCACCTGGGAATTGGAGTCAGATATGACAACTCAACATCCAGAGCTATTCAGGTTAGATTTCGAGGACGAAATCCTATTAACGGGGGGATAATTGTAATGACCGCACTAGTAATGTGGATTAGTAAAGGCAATTAGCACTAATTTCTATTATTTTATTATTATTTGTGAATTAATTTAATTGTGGACCCCAATATTTAGAATTAAATATTAGAGTTATAATTTCTCAATTCTGGAGATTTTACTAAACTCTAGGGGTATTATTTAGCTTATATGTGAAATATATTATTTTTGTAATTTTTGCTTGGCGACAACGGAAAATGCGATGGATGGCTAGATTGATCACATGGGTAAGTTTAGAACCTTATTTCATAGTGGGAAATATTTTAGAGAAAATAAATTATCGGGATTGAGCGGGGTTATGGAAATTGACCATTTTACCCCTAGCTTTAGAAATACCCTAGTTTTAAGTCTAAAGGGCATTTTAGTCTTTTCCTTGGTGGGAGTAGGTGGCAGCCATGGGTGATGACACCTAATTAATTTTATTATTGATTGAAAAATAAAGGGATTACTTTGAAGAAAAGAAAAGAATTAAGAAAAGAAGGAAAATTGGAAATTTAGTTATTTCTTGAACTCTCTCTCTCTGTCTCTATCTCTCTCTCTCTCTCTCTCTCTCTCTCTCTCTCTCTCTCTCTCTCTCTCTCTCTCTCTCTCTCTCTCTCTCTTTCAGCTGGGCCTAAGCAAGGGCAAAGATCAGATTTTTCTCTTCCATTTTCTGGGATTAAGCTAGGATTCAAGGAGGTTTCATCTAAGGTAAGCCCTAGAACCATTGAAGATGTGATTTTAAGCTTTTTCATTGATTTTAAGTTATGTTTTTCCTAAACAGTGGCTGTTAGAGTGTGATGTTTGTTTAGTCCGAAAATTAGGGTTCATTTGAGTTAATCTAAGTCCCTAGCAACTGGTTTTGATGCTTGGTGTTAGTTATATGCAACTTTGAACATAGAGTTCAAAGCTTTGGTCTTTAATGGGAAGTTGAGTATTGTTGGTTTGTTCTGTGAATTGTTGGTTGGAAATGGTTGTTTATGCATTGTATAGGTGTACTGGAGAGTTTGATAAGATTTGGTTGAGATTTGAGGTCATGGGGGAAATTTTTGGGTTCCCAGCACAGAACCGGAATTCCGGTTCTGGGGGACCTTTACCAACCGGTCGACCGGATGGTGACCCAGAACTGGATTTTCGGTTAGGAACCGGTCTGCCTGTTGGGGGAATTTCCAGAACCCTAGTTTTGCCCAATTTTGAGATATTTAGGGTATTGCCATGAGGTTAATCGATAGGGAAACTTTTAGTTTCAAGTTTAGGTCCCGGAAAGTTATTTAGCGAGTCACTCATCTGTGTTGCAATTATTGTGATTAGGGCATCCATCTAGCACGTGAATTCTGTTCAGGTCGGCCAGCACACTTGAATTCAGAAAACAGGTAAGAACTGTGTATAATGTATGATGTGATTATCTGAATGTGTGTATATGTGATTGTATATTCATGCTTGAATTATATTATGCACTACCAACACTTGTATGATTAAGTTATAGAGTGCATTGGTATAGTTATTATTGTCACTGTGAGTACGATACAGTGATACCAACACGGGCACGGGAAAATGCTAAGGTGTGTGGTACATCACTCAGTGTTACTCAGTGTTCGGGGTAAACCCTACCAACACTCGTACAGGGAGGTACGATGTGTATGTGGTATAGTGGTTGTACCCTGGTATTGAACGTTCATACTCATCTGTTAAGCTCTGTAAATAGGTGTATGGGCGCCTATTTATAGGTCGAAAATTATATGGTATGTTATATGCATTTCTTACTGAGTCTGTTGACTCACAGTTTCTGCTTCCATGTGTAGGTAAAGGAAAGCCGAAGGCTGAACAAGAATGAACCTGAGCTCGGGTGAGATTGTACATGTCAAGCAGCGCGACCTGGAGTGTTCGGTCTCGGTACATCTAGGAGTCATATTTTGATAGTCGCTGTGCGACCTTGAAATTATGTATTTTGAAAAGTACATTTTACAAAGTTTGAAAATGGGATCCCGGAATCTGTAAATATTACATTATATTACAAAGTTTAATATTTAAAGCAAAAGTTTTAATTTGACACGTTTTTCGAGAAATTTCTTTGATTAGCAAAGATTGCACAATAATTGAAAAAGCACTGTAGCGTGCCTTAGCATTAGGGCGTTAAATGGGTCCGGGTCCAGGTCTAGCTTTTGGTCTGATTTTAGGTGTGAATGTTTCAGTTCGGGTGCGAGTCTGTGTCCGGGTTTGTGTCCAGGTCTGGACGCCGATCTGTGTCTAGGTTCGGGTCCAGGTCCAAGTTCGGGTCCTGAGAGCGGGTCCAAGTTTGGGTTCGGGGCAGGATCTCGGTCCAGATCTAGGTACAGCATTTCGATCAAAGTCTTGGTCTGGGTCCGAGTCCAGTTTCCTATCCGAATCACTATCTAGGTCCAAGTTTGTGTTTGGGATCGGGTCCCAGATTTAGGTCCAGGTCTGGGTCTTAGTTCCGGTCTGGGTACACGACCGTGTCCGGGCCTGAGTTCCAGTCTCAGTTTGGGTCTGAGGCTAGGTCTGTTTTCGGTTCTAGGTCGTGGTCCTGGTCACGGTCTGAGGCAATTCTTGTTCAGGTTCTAATTTTGGGTCCCAAGTCTAGGTCTGTGTTCGGGTTTGGTTCTTCGTCTGGGTTCTGGTCCTAGTCTGAGTCCAAGATCTAGACACCGACTACTGGTCTGTCCTTGGCCCCGTTACTGGAACACCAAGTCAAGATCTGGATCACAGTCTCGGGTCTCCGTCTGGTTCCTCTTTACGTCCTAGGTCCCATTTCTGAGTTTGGGTTCGGGATCGAGACTGGGGTGCGGTTCTAGGTCCCGACGCTGGTTCTGTGTCCCTAGTGTGGTTCCATGTTTGGGTCTGAGTTTAGGTTCGGGTTCGGGTCTCGAGTCCAGGTTTGGTTGGGGATCCAGATTCGGATCCCGATCTCGGGTCCCAGTCTGGTTCAATTTAGGTTCAAGTTCGCGTCTGGGTCGGGTGCTAGGTCCCGGTCCTAGTTCTATTTCCCATGTCCTTATCTAGATTCTGGGTCTAGGTCCCGGTTATTGTGTGGGTTTGGGTCCCGGTCTAGGTTCGGGTTCGAGTTCTAGTCGCGGTTCGGGCTTAGGTCTCTGTTTGGGTTTTGATCTGGGTTCGGGTTTGGGTTTAGGTCCTTGTCCTGGTCCTAGTCCTAGTTCGGTTCTAGTTCCATTTGCGATTCTGAGTTCGAGTTTGGGTTTCAATTCGGGTCGGAGTTCGAGTCAGGATTTCAGTCTAGGTCCAAATCAAGCTCCAGGTGTGAGTTCGCGTCTTGGGTCTGTGCCTAGGTTGGGTCCGAGTCCCAATTTCCAATCTAGATCGGAGTCTGGATTCAGTTCAGGGTCAAGTCCTTGGTTCTGATCCTGGTCTGGGTTCGAGTTTGGGTCTGGGTCTAACTTTGGGTCTTAATCTAGGTGTGGGTGCTTGAGTTCGGGTCCGAGTCTGTGTCCGGCTTTGTGTCCGGGTCTGGACCCCGATCTGGGTCTAAGTTCGGGTCCAGGTCAAAGTTTTGGTCCGAGTTCCACTCTCAATTTGGGTCTGAGGCTAGGTCTGTGTTCAGGTCTTGGTTTGGGTCCGGGTCCTGGTCATGATCCTAGTCTTGTTCTAGGGTCCTGGTTCGGCGATTCTTGTTTAGGTTCTAATTTTTGGTCCCAGGTCTAGGTCTAGGTTCGGGTTTTGTTCTTCATCTGTGTTCTGGTCCTAGTCTGAGTCCCAGATCTAGACACCGACTACTAGTCCGTTCAAGGCCCCGTTACCAGTATCGTGAGTCAAGATCTGGATCACTGTCACGGGTCTCAGTCCGTTTCGGGTTCAGGTCCCAGGTCCCGTTTCTGAGTTTGGGTTCAGGATCGAGACTGGGGTGCAGTTCTAGGTCCCGACCCTGGTTCTGTGTCCCTACTCTGGTTCCATGTTTTGGTCTGAGTTCAAGTTCTTGTTCGGGTCCCGAGTCCAGGATTGGGTTGGGATCTAGGTCCGGCTGCCAATTCGGGTCTAGGTCTTATTAGGAATCCGGGTCCTGGTCCAGTTACGGTTCTCGATCTAGGTCCAATTTCAATTATGATTCCAAGTCCAAATCCTAATTTTTGGTCACAGGTCTAGGTCTGGGTTTTGGTTTGGTTCTTCGTCGGGGTATCTGGTCCTAGTCAGAGTCCTAGGTCTAGACACCGACTACTGGTCTGTTCCAGGCCCGGTTACCCGAATCCCGAGTAAAGATCTCAATCACTGTCACGTGTCTCATTCTAGTTCTAGTTCAGGTCCTAGGTCCCATTTCAGAGTTTTGGATCGGGATCGAGACGGGGTGTGGTTCTAGGTCTCGACCCTGGTTCTATGTCCCTAATCTGGTTCCATGTGTGAATCAGAGTTCAGGTTCAGGTTCGGGTCCCGATTCCAGGTTTGGGTAGGGATCCGGCTTCGGCTCCCAATTTGGTCTAGGTCTAATTTCGAATCCGGGTCCTGGTCCAGTTACGGTTCTAGATCTAGGTCCCATTTCAGTTATGATTCCAAGTCCAAGTCCTAGTTCCAGTCCCGGTCAACTTCGAGTTTTGGTTCCAATTTTGGGTCACAAGGTACTAGTTCGGGTCCATTTTTTGGTTTGGGACTGGGTTCAGGTCCGGGTGTGGGTTCGGGTCCTTGTCAAGGTTCGAGTCTAGGGCTGGGTGCCAAATCCAAACACCGACTACGGGTTTTATCCAAGCCCTGGGTCTAGATCTGGATCCCAATCTCGCGTCCTAGTCTGGTTCCATTTTTGGTGTCGAGTCACGAGCTGGGTCCTAGGTTCAAGTTCGGGTCTGGGTCGGGTACTAGGGCTCCCGGACAACTTCTAGTTTTTTTTCCAATTTTGGGTCACAAGGTACGGGTTCGGGTCCACTTTTGGGTTTGGGACTGGGTTCAGGTCCAGTTGTGGGTTTAGATCACAAGGTACGGGTTCGGGTCAAGGGCTGGGTCCTTGTCAGGGTTCGGGTCAAGGGCTGGGTCCCAAATCTAGACACCGACTACGGGTTTTGTCCAAGCCCTGGGTCCAGATCCGGATCCCAATCTCGGGTCCCAGTCTGGTTCCTGTTCTGGTACCGGGTCACGAGTTGGGTCCTACGTTCAAGTTCGGGTCTGGGTCGGGTACTAGGTCCCGCTTCTAGTTCTGTTTCCCAGGTCCCTATCCTGATTCTGGGTCTAGGTCCTGGTTATTGTGTGGGTTTGGGTCCCGGTCTAGGTTCGGGTTCGAGTCCTAGTCTCTGTTCATGTTTAGGTCTCTATCTGGGTTTTGATCTGGGTTCGGGTTTGGGTTTAGTGCCTGGTCCTTGTCCTAGTCCGAGTTCGGTTCTAATTCCATTAGCGATTCTGAGTTCGAGTTTGGGTTTGAGTTCGGGTCGGAGTTCAAGTCCTGTTCTGAGTTTGGGTTCGGGTACAGATTTCAGTCTAGGTCCAAATCAGGCTCCGGGTGTGGGTTCGCGTCCTGGGTCTTGGTCTAGGTTGGGTCCGAGTCCCAAGTTCCAATCCCGATCTGAGTCTGGATTCAGTTCTGGGTCTAAGTCCTTGGTTCTGATCCTGGTCTATATTCGAATTAGGTTAAGGTCCGGCTCTAGCTTTTGGTCTGATTCTAGGTGTGGGTGTTTGAGTTCGGGTCCGAGTTTTTGTCCATGTTTGTGTCCAGGTCTGAACCCCGATCTGGGGCTAGGTTCGGGTCCAGGTCGAAGTTCGGGTCCCAAGTGGAGGTCCATGTTTTGTTCTGGGTTAGGATCTCAGTCCAGATCTAGGTACAACATTTCGATCAAAGTCTAGGTCTTGGTCCGAGTCCCATTTCTTATCCGGATCCCTATCTACGTCCAAGTCTGTGTTTGGGATCTTGTCCCAGATTTTGGTCTAGGTCCGAGTCTCAGTTCTGGTCTGGGTACACGACCGTGTCCGGGCCCGAGTTCCAGTCTCAGTTTGGGTCTGAGGCTAGGTCTGTGTTCGGTTCTACGTCTGGTTCTGGGTCTTGATCACGGTCACGGTCCTAGTGTTGTTCTAGGGTCCTGGTTAGGCAATTCTTGTTCAGGTTCTAATTTTGGGTCCCATGTCTGGGTTCGGGTTTGGTTCTTCGTCTGGGTTCACGTGCTAGTCTGAGTTCCAAATCTAGACACCGCCTACTGGTCTGCTCCAGGCCCCGTTACCCGAATCCTGAGTCAAGATCTGGATCACTGTAACGAGTCTCGTTCTGGCTCTGGTTAAGGTCCCAGTTCCAATTTTTGAGTTTGGGTTCGGAATCTAGACTGCGGTGCGGTTCTAGGTCCCAACGCTGGTTCTGTGTCCCTAGTCTAATTCCATGTTTGTGTCTGAGTTTAGGTTCGGGTTCGAGTCCACTTTTGGGTTTGGGACTGGGTTCAGGTCCGGGGGTGCGTTTGGGTCCTTTTCAGGGTTCGGGTCTAGGGCTGGGTCCCAAATCCAGACACCGGCTACGGGTTTTGTCCAAGCCCTGGGTCCAGATCCGGATCCCAATCTCGGATCCCAGTCTGGTTCCATTTCTGTTGCCGGGTCACGAGCTAGGTCCTAGATTAAAGTTCGGGTCAGGGTTGGGTATTAGGTCCCTGTCCTAGTTCGGTTTCCAAGGTCCATATCCTGATTCTGGGTTTAGGTCCCAGTTATTGTGTTGGTTTAGGTCCTGGTATAGGTTCGGGGTCGAGTCTTAGTGTCGGTTCGGGTTAAGGTCTCTGTCTGGGTTTTGATCTGGGTTCGAGTTTGCGTTTATGTCCTGGTCGTGGTCCTAGCCCTTGTTCTGTTCTAGTTCAATTTGTGATTCTAAGTTCGAGTTTGGGTTTGAGTTCGGGTCGGAGTTCGAGTCCTGGTCTGAGTTTGGGTTCGGGTCGTGATTTAAGTCTAGGTCCAAATCAGGCTCCGGGTGTGGGTTCTCGTCCTGGGTCTTGGTCTAGGTTGGGTCCGAGTCCCAAGTTCCAATCCCGATCTTAGTCTTGATTCACTTCTGGGTCTAACTCCTTGGTTCTGATCCTGGTCTGGGTTCGAATTACGTCTGGGTCCGGGTCTAGCTTTTTGTCTGATTCTAGGTGTGAGTGTTTCAGTTCAGGTCTGAGTTTGTGTCCGGGTTTGTGTCCAGGTCTGAACCTCGATCTGGGTCTAGGTTCGGGTCCAGGTCCAAGTTTGTGTCCCGAGTGCGGGTCCAAGTTTGGGTCTGGGTGAGGATCTCAGTCCAGATCTAGGTCCAGCATTTCGATCCCAGTCTGGATCTTGGTTCGAGTACATTTTCGTATCCAGATCCCTATCTAGGTGAAAGTCTGTGTTTGGGATCGAGTCCCATATTTAGGTCTAGGTACAGGTCTCAGTTCTCGTCTGGGTACACCACAGTGTCCGAGCTCGAGTTCCAATCTCAGTTACGGTCTGAGCCAAGGTCTGTGTTCGGTTCTAGATCTGCGTCCGGGTCCTGGTCACGGTCCTAGTCTTGTTCTAGGGTCCTGGTTCGGCGATTCTTGTTGAAGTTCTAATTTAGGGTCCCAAGTCTAGGTCTGGGTTCGGGTTTGGTTCTTCGTCTAGGTTCTGGTCCTAGTCTGAATCCCAAATCTAGACACCGCCTACTGGTCTGTTCGAGGACCTGTTACCCGAATCCCGAGTCAAGATCTGGATCACTGTCACGGGTCTCGGTCTTGTTCTGGTTTAGGTGCCAGGTCCCATTTTTGAGTTTGGTTTCGGGATCGAGACTAGGGTGCAGTTCTAGGTCCCGACCCTAATTCTATGTCCCTAGTCTTGTTCCATGTTTGCGTCTGAGTTCAGGTTCGGGTTCTGGCCCCGAGTCCAGGTTTTGGTTGGGATCCGGGTCCGGCTCCCAATTCGGGTCTTGGTCTGATTTGGAGTCCGGGTCCTGGTCCATTTACGGTTCTTGATCTAGGTCCAATTTCTGTTATGATTTCAAGTCCAAGTCGTAGTTCCAGTCCCGGTCAACTTCTGGTTTTGGTTCCAATTTTGGGTCACAGGGTACGGGTTCAGCTCCTCTTTTGGGTTTTGGACTGGGTTCAGGTCCAGGTGTAGGTTCGGGTCCTTGTCAGGGTTCGAGTCCAAGGCTGGGTCCCAAATCCAGACACCGACTACGGGTTTTGTCCAAGCCCTGGGTCCTGATTCGGATCTCAATCTTGAGTCCCAGTCTGCTTCCATTTCGTGCGCAAGGTCACGAGCTGAATCCTAGGTTCAAGTTCGAGTCTGGGTCAGGTACTAGGTCCAGGTCCTAGTTCTGTTTCCATGGTCCCTATCCTGATTTTGGGTCCAGGTCCCGGTTATTATGTGGGTTTGGGTCCCGGTAGAGGTTCGGGTTCGAGTCCTAGTCTCGGTTTGGGTTTAGGTCTTTGTCTGGGTTTTGATCTGGGTTTGGGTTCGGGTTTAGGTCCTAGTCCTAGTTCGATTCTCGTTCAATTTGCGATTTTGAGTTTGAGTTTGGGTTTGAGTTCAGGTCGAAGTTTGAGTCCTGGTCTGAGTTTGGTTTCGGGTCCTGATTTCAGTCTAGGTCCAGATCAGGCTCTGGGTGTGGGTTCACGTCCTGGGTCTTGGTCTAGATTGGTTCCGAGTCGCAAGGTCCAATCCGGATCTGAGTCTGGATTCAGTTCTGGGTCTAAGTCTTTGGTTTTGATCCTTGTCTGGGTTCGAGTTGGGTCCGGGTTCGGGTCCAGCTTTTGGTCTGATTTTAGGTGTGGGTGTTTGAGTTCGCGTCCGAGTCTGTGTCCGGGTTTGTTTCCAAGTCTGGACCCCGATCTGGGTCTAGGTTCGTGTCCAGGTCCAAGTTCGGGTCCCGAGTGCGGGTCCCAGTTTGGGTCTGGGTTAGGATTTAGGTCCAGATCTAGGTCCAGAATTACGATCACAGTCTATGTCTTGGTCGAGACAAATTTCGTATTCGGATCCCTATCTAGGTCCAACTCTGTGCTTGGGATCGGGTCCGAGATTTAGGTCCAGGTCCGGGTATCAGTTCCGGTCTGGGTACACGACCGTGTCCGGGACCGAGTTCCAGTATAAGTTTAGGTCTGAGGCTAGGTCAATGTTTGGTTCTAGGTCTGGGTCCGAGTCCTGGTCACGGTCCTAGTCTTGTTCAAGTGTCCTAGTTCGGCGATTCTTGTGCAGGTTCTAATTTTGGGTCCTAGGTCTAGGTCTGGGTTCCGGGTTGGTTCTTCGTGTGGGTCCTAGTCCTAGTCTCAGTCCCAGATCTAGACACCGCCTACTGGTCTGGTTCTCGGTCTGGTTCTGGTTTAGGTCCCAGGTCCCATTTCTGAGTTTTGGTTCGGGATCGAGGTCCAATTTCAATTATGATTCCAAGTCCAAATCCTAGTTCCAGTCCCGGTCAACTTATGATTTTGGTTCCAATTTTGGGTCACAGGGTACGGGTTCGGGTCCACTTTTGGGTTTGGGACTGCGTTCAGGTCCAGGTGTGAGTTCGGGTCCTTGTTATGCTTCGAGTCCAGGGCTGCATCCCAAATCCGAACACCGACTTTGGTTTTTGTCCAAGCCCTGGGTCCAGATCTGGATCCCAATCTCGGGTCCTAGTCTAGTTCCCTTTCTGGTGCCGGGTCACGAGCTGGGTCCTAGGTTCAAGTTAAGATCTGGGTTCGGGTTTGGGTTTAGGTCCTGGTCCTGGTGCTAGTCCTAGTTCGATTCTAGTTCATTTTGCGATCCTGAGTTCGAGTTTGGGTTTGAGTTCGGGTCGGAGTTCAAGTCCTAGTCTCAGTTTGGGTTCGGGTCCTGATTTCAGTCTATGTCCAAATCAGGCTCCGGGTGTGGGTTCGCGTCCTGGGTCTTGGTCTAGGTTGGGTCCGAGTCCCAAGTTCCAATCCCGATCTGAGTCTTGATTCAGTTCTGGGTCTAAGTCCTTTGTTCTGATCCTGCTCTGGGTTCGAGTTGAGTTCGGGTCTGGGTCGAGCTTTTGGTCTGATTCTAGGTGTGGGTGTTCTAGTTCGGGTGAGAGTCTATGTCTGGATTTGTGTCCAGGTCTGGACCCTGATCTGGGTCTAGGTTCGGGTCCCGAGTGCGGGTCCAAGTTTAAGTCTACGTCAGGATCTCGATCCAGATCTATGTCCAACATTTCGATCCCAGTCTGGGTCTAAGTTCGAGTCCAGTTTCGTATCCGGATCCCTATCTAGGTCCGAGTCTGTGTTTGGGATCGGGTCCCACAATTAGGTCTAGGTCCGGGTCTCGGTTCCGGTCTGGGTACATGACCGTGTCCGGGCCCGAGTTCCAGTCTCAGTTTGGGTTTGAGGCTAGGTCTGTGTTCGGTTCTAGGTCTGGGTCCGGGTCCTGGTAACGGTTCTAGGTCCCGACCCTGGTTCTGTGTCCCTAGTCTGGTTCCATATTTGGGTCTGAGTTCAGGTTCGGGTTCGTGTCCCGAGTCCAGGTTTGGGTTGGGATCCGGGTCCGCTTCCCGATTCGGTTCTAGGTCAGATTTTGAGTTCGAGTCCTGGTCCGGTTACGGTTCTGTATCTTGGTCCAATTTCAGTTATGATTCCAAGTCCAAGTCCTAGTTCAAGTCCCGGTCAACTTTCAGTTTTTGTTCCAATTTTGGGTCACAGGGTACGGGTTCGGGTCCACTTTTAGGTTTGGGACTGGGTTCAAGTTCGGGTGTGGGTTCGAATCCTTATTAGGATTCGGGTCCAGGGCTGGGTCCCAAATCCAGACACCGACTACGGGTTTTGTCCAAGCCCTAGGTCCAGATCCAGATCCCAATCTCGGGTCCCAGTCTGTTTCCATTTCTGGTGCAGGGTCACGAGGTGGGTCCTAGGTTTAAGTTCAGGTCTGGGTCAGGTACTAGGTCTCAGGCCTATTTAAGTTTCCCAGGTCCCTATAGTGATTCTGGGTCCAGGTCCCAGTTATTGTGTCGGTTTGGGTCCCGGTGTAGGTCTGGGTTCGAGTCTTGGTGTCGGTTCGGGTTTAGGTCTCTTTCTGGATTTTGGTCAGGGTTCGGGTTTGGGTTTAGGTCCTCGTCTTGGTCCTAGTCTTATTTCGATCCTAGTTCCATTTACGATTCTGAGTTCGAGTCAAAGTTCGAGTCCTGGTCTGAGTTTGGGTTCGGGTCCTGATTTCAGTCTAGGTCCAGATCAGGCTCCGGGTCTTGGTTTAGGTTGGGTCCGAGACCCAAGTTCCAATCCCGATCTAAGTCTGGATTGAGTTCTGGGTCTAAGTCCATGGTTTTTATCCTGGTCTGGTATCTAGTTGGGTCCGGGTCCGGGTCAAGCTTTTGGTCTGAATCTAGGTGTGGGTATTTGAGTACGGGTTCGAGTCTGTGTCTGGGTTTGTGTCCAGGTCTGCACCCGGATCTGGGTCTAGGTTCAGGTCTATGTCCAAGTTCGGGTCTCGAGTGCGGGTCAAAGTTTGGGTCTGGGTCAGGATCTCGGTCCAGATCTAGGTCCAGCATTTCGATCCCAGTCTGGGTCTTGGTCCGAGTCCAGTTTCGTATCCGGATCCCTATCTAGGTCCAAGTCTGTGTTTAGGATTCTAGTTCATGATCCTGGTTCCGCGATTCTTGTTCTGGTTCTAATTTTCGGTCTCAAGATTGGGTTGGGATCTTGGTCCGGCTCCCAATTCGGGTCTAGGTCTTATTTGGAGTCCGGGTCCTGGTCCGGTTACGGTTCTGGATCTAGGTCCAATTTCAATTATGATTCCAAGTCCCAATCCTCGTTCCAGTCCCAGTCATCTTCTGATTTTGGTTCAAATTTTGGGTCACATGGTACGGGTTCAGGTCCACTTTTGGGTTCGGGACTGGGTTCAGTACCAGGTGTGGGTTCGGCTCCAGGGCTGGGTCCCAAATCCTGACACCAACTTTGGGTTTTGTCCAAGCCGTGGGTCCAGATCCGAATCCCAATCTCGGGTCCCAGTCTGGTTCCATTTCTGGTGCCGGGTCACGAGCTGGGTCCTAGGTTCAAGTTAAGATCTGCGTTCGGGTTTGGGCTTAGGTCCTGGTCCTGCGTTCGGATTTTGAGTTCGAGTTTGGGTTTGAGTTCGGGTCGGAGTTCGAGTAATGGTCTGAGTTTGGATTCGGATCCAGATTTCAGTCTAAGTCCAAATTAGGCTCATGGTGTGGGTTCGCTTCCTGGGTCTTGGTCTAGGTTGGGTCCGAGTCCCAAGTTCCAATCCAGATCTGAGTCTGGATTCAGTTCTTGGTCTAAGACCTTGGTTCTGATCCTGGTCTGGGTTTGAGTTGGGTCCGGGTCCGGGTCTACCTTTGGGTCTGATTCTAGTTGTGGGTGTTTGAGTTCGGGTCCGAGTCTGTGTCCGGGTTTGTGTCCAGGTCTGGACCCCGATCTGGGTCTAGGTTCGGGTCCAGGTCCAAGTTCGGGTCCCAAGTGCGGGTCCAAGTTTGGTTCTGGGTCAGGATCTCGGTCCAGATCTAGGTCAAGCATTTCAATCCCAGTCTGGGTCTTGTTCCGTGTCCAGGTTCGTATCCGGATCCCTATCTAGGTCCAAGTCTGTGTTTGGGATTCTTATTTAGGGTCCTGGTTCGGTGATTATTGTTCAGGTTCTAATTTTGGGTCCCAAGTCTAGGTCTGGGTTCGGGTTTGGTTTTGGTCCTAGTTTGAGTCCCAGATCTAGACACCGCCTACGGGTCTCGGTCTAGTTCTGGTTTAGGTCCCAGGTCCCATTTTTTAGTTTGGGTTCACGATCGAGACTGGGGTGCGATTCTAGGTCCCGACCCTGGTTCTGTGTCCCTAGTCTGGTTCCATGTTTGGGTCTGAGTTCAGGTTCGGGTTAAGGTCCCGAGTCCAGGTTTGGGTTGGGATTCGGGTACGGCTCCCGATTCGGGTCTAGTTTTAATTTGTAGTCCGGGTCCTGGTCCGGTTACGGTTTTGGATCTAGGTACAATTTCAGTTATGATTCCAAGTCCAAGCCCTAGTTCCAGTCCCGACCAACTTCCAGTTTTGGTTCCAATTTTGGGTTACAGGGTACGGGTTCGGGTCCTGTTTTGGGTTAAAGCTTTGGTTCAGGTTTGGGTCTGGGTTCGGGTCCTTGTCAGGGTTCGGGTCCTTATCAGGGTTCGGGTCCAAGGCTGGGTTTTAAATCCAACACTGACTACAGGTTTTGTCCAAGCCCTCGGTCCAAATCCAGGTCCCGATCTAGGGTCCCAGTCTGGTTCCATTTCTGGTGCAGGGTCACGATCTGGGTCCTAGGTTCAAGTTTGGGTCTTGATCGGGTACTACGTCCCGGTCCTAGTTCTGTTTCACAGGTATCTATCCTCATTTTAGGTCAAAGTCCCCGTTATTGTGTGGGTTTAGGTCACGATCTATGTTCGGGTTCGAGTGCTAGTCTCGGTTCGGGTTTAGGTCTGTGTCTGGGTTTTGATCTGGGTTCGGGTTTGGGTTTAGGTACTGGTCCTAGTCCTAGTTCGATTCTAGTTCCATTTGCGATTCTAAGTTCGATTTTGGGCTTAAGTTCGAGTCAGAGTTTGAGTCCGTGTCTGAGTTTGGGTTCGGGTCCTGATTTTAAACTAGGTCAAGATCAGGCTCCGGGTGTGGGTTCGCGTCCTGGGTCTTTGTCTAGGTTGGGTCCGAGTCCCAAGTTCCAATCCCGATTTGAGTCTAGATTCAGTTCTGGGTCTAAGTTCTTGGTTTTGATCCTGGTCTGGGTTCGAGTTGGGGCCGGGTCCGTGTCCGGGTCTAGCTTTTGGTATGATTCTAGGTGTGGGTTTTTGAGTTTGGGTCCGAGTCTGTGTCCAGGTTTGTCTCCAGGTCTTGACCCCTTTCTAGGTCTACGTTCGGGTCCAGGTCCAAGTTCGGGTCACGAGTGCGGGTCCAACTTTGGGTCTGGGTCGGGTTCTCGGTCCAGATCTTTTTGCAGCATTTCGATCCCAGTTTGGTTCTTGGTTCGAGTCCAGTTTCGTATCCGGATCCCTATTTAGGTCCAAGTCGGTGTTTGTGATCGGGTCGCAAATTTAAGTCTAGGTCAGGGTCTGAGTTCCGGTGTGGGTACACGACTGTGTCCGGGCCTGAGTTCGAGTCTCAGTTTGGGACTGAGGCTACGTCTGTGTTTTGTTCTAGGTCTGGTTCCGGGTCCTGGTCACGGTCCTAGTCTTGTCCTAGGGTCCTGGTTCGGCGATTCTTGTTCAGGTTCTAATTTTGGTTCCCACGTCTAGGTCTGGGTTCGGGTTTGGTTGTTCGTCTTGATTCTGGTCCTACTATGAGTCCCAGATCTAGACCACGCCTACTGGTTTGTTCCAGGTCCCGTTACCCAAATACCTAGTAAAGATCTGGATCACTGTCACGGGTTTCTGTCTGGTTCTGGTTTAGGTACCAGGTCCAATTTCTGAGTTTGGGTTCGGGATGGAGACTGGGGTGCGGTTCTAGGTCCAGACCCTGGTTTTGTGTCATTAGTCTGGCTCCATGTTTGGGTGTAAGTTCAGGTTCGAGTTTGGGTCTCGAGTCCAGGTTTGGGTTGGGATCCGGGTCCGGCTCCCAATTCGGGTCCAGGTCTGATTTGGAGTCCAGGTCCTAGTCGGGTTACGGTTCTGGATCTAGGTCATATTCAGTTATGATTCCAAGTCAAAGTCCTAGTTCCAGTCCCGGTCAACTTCCGATTTTGGTTCCAATTTTGGGTCACAGGGTACGGGTTCGGGTCCACTTTTGGGTTTGGGACAGGGTTCAGGTCCGGGTGTGGGTTCGGGGCCTTGTTCGGGTTCGGGTCCAGGGTTTGGTCCCAAATCCACACTTAGAACTTGGAATTGCACTCTCAGTGAACTTCCAATTTTAGGTCACAGGGTACGGGTTCGGGTCCTCTTTTGGGTTAGGGACTGGGTTCAGGTCAAGGTGTGGGTTCGGGTCCTTGTCAGGGTTCGGGTCCAAGGCTGGGTTTTAAATTCAAACACCGACTAAAGGTTTTGTCCAAGCTCTGGGTCAAGATCCGGGTCATAATCTGGTTCCATTTCTAGTGCCGGGTCACGATCTGGGTCCTATGTTGAAGTTCGGTTATGGGTCGAGTACTAGGTCCGGGTCCTAGTTCTGTTTCCCACGTCCCTAACCTTATTCTAGGTCCAAGTCCCGGTTATTGTGTGGGTTTGCGTCCCGGTCTACGTTCGGGTTCGAGTGCTAGTCTCGGTTCGGGTTTAGGTCTCTGTCTGGGTTTTGATCTGGGTTCAGGTTTGGGTTTAGGTCGTAGACCTAGTTCGATTCTAGTTCCATTTGCGATTTTGAGTTCGAGTTTGGGTTTGAGTTCGAGTCAGAGTTCGAGTACTGATCTGAGTTTGGGTTCGGGTCCTGATTTAAGTCTAGGTCAAGATCAGGCTCCGGGTGTGGGTTCGCGTCCTGGGTCTTGGTCTAGGTTGGGTCTGAGTCCCAAGTTCCAATCCCGATCTGAGTTTGGATTAAGTTCTGGGTCTAAGTCCTTGGTTCTGATCCTGGTCTGGGTTCGAGTTGTGTCCAGGTGTAGCTTTTGGTATGATTCTATGTATGGGTGTTTGAGTTCAGCTCTGAGTTTGTGTTTGGGTTTGTGTCTAGGTCTGGACCCCGATCTGGGTCTAGGTTCGGGTCTACGTCATAGTTCGGATCCCGAGTACGGGTCCAAGTTTGGGTCTAGGTCGTGATCTCGGTCTAGATCTAGGTCCAGCATTTCGATCCCAGTCTGGTCATTGTCCAAGTCAAGTTTCGTATCCGGATCCCTATCTAGGTCCAAGTTTGTTTTTGGGATCGGGTCCCAGATTTAGTTCCAGGTCCGGGTCTCAGTTTTGGTCTGAGACTAGGTCTGTGTTGGGTTCTAGGTCTGGGTCAGGGTCCTTGTCACGATCCTAATCTTGTTCTAGGGTCCTGGTTCGGCGATTCTTGCTCAGCTTCTAATTTTGGGTCCCAAGTCTAGGTCTGGGTCCTAGTTTGAGTCCCAGATCTAGACACCGCCTACTGGTCTGTTCAAGGCCTCGTTACCTAAATCGCGAGTCAAGATCTAGATCACTGTCACGGGTCTCGTGTCTCGGTCTGGTTATTGTTCAGGTCCCAAGTCAAATTTCTGAGTTTGGGTTCGGGATCGAGACTTGGGTGCGGTTCTAGATCCAGACCCTGGTTCTGTGTCCCTAGTTTGGCTCCATGTTTTGGTCTAAGTTCAGTTTCGGGTTTGGGTCTCGAGTCCAAGTTTGGGTTGCGATCCCCAATGCGGGTCTAGGTCTGATTTGGAGTCCGGGTCCTGGTCCGGTTATGGTTCTGGATATAGGTCCCATTTCGGTTATGATTCGAAGTCCAAGTCCTAGTTCCAGTCCTGGTCAACATTCGATTTTTGTTCAAATTTTTGGTCACAGGGTACGGGTTGGGTCCACTTTTGGGTTTGGGACTGGGTTCAGGTCCAGGTGTGTGTTCGGGTCCTTGTCAGGGTGCGGGTCAAGGGCTGGGTACCAAATCCACACACCAACTACGGGTTTTCTTAAAGCCTAGTTTCCAGATCCGGATCCCAATCTCGGGTCCCAGTCTAGTTCCATTTCTTGTGCCGGGTCAAGAGCTAGGTCCTAGGTTCAAGTTTGAGTATGGGTCGGGTACTAGGTCTCGGTTCTAGTTCTGTTTCCCCAGGTCCCTATCCTGATTTTAGGGCCAGGTCCCGATTATTGTGTGGGTTTGTGTCCCGGTCTAGAGTCGAATTCGAGTCCTAGTCTCGGTTCGGGTTTAGGTCGCTATCTGGGTTTTGATCTGGGTTCGGGTTTGGGTTTAGGTCCTGGTCCTGGTCCTAGTCCTGGTTCGGTTCTAGTTCCATTTGCGATTCTGAGTTCGAGTTTGGGTTTGAGTTCGGGTCGGAGTTCGAGTCCTCGTCTGAGTTTGGGTTCGGGTTCTGATTTCATTCTAGGTCCAGATGAGGCTCCGGGTTCGCGTCCTGGGTCTTGGTCTAGGTAGGGTTCGAGTCCCAAGTTCCAATCCCGATGTGAGTCTGGATTCAGTTCTGGGTCTAAGTCCTTGGTTCTGCTCCTGGTCTGGGTATGAGTTTGGGTCCGTGTCCGGGTCTATCTTTGGGTCTGATTCTAGGTGTTGGTGCTTGAGTTCGGGTCTGAGTCCGTGTCCGAGTTTGTGTCCAAGTCTGGATCCCGATCTGGGTCTACGTTCGGGTCCAGGTCCAAGTTTGGGTCCTGAGTACGAGTACAAGTTTGGTTTTGGGTCCGGATCTCGGTCCGGATCTAGGTCCAGCATTTCGATCCCAGTCTGGGTCTTGGTCCGAGTCCAGGTTTGTATCCGGATCCCTATCTAGGTCCAAGTCTTTGTTTGGGATCATATCCCAAATTTAGGTCCAAGTCCGGGTCTCAATTCCGCTATGGGTACACGACCGTGTCTGTGTTAGGGTCTCAGTCACGGTCCTAGTCTTGTTCTAGGATCCTAGTTCGGCGATTCTTGTTTAGGTTCTAATTTTTGGTCCCAGGTCAAGGTCTAGGTTCGGGTTGTGTTCTTCGTCTGGGTTCTGGTCCTAGTCTGAGTCCCAAATCTAGACACCGACTTCTGGTCTAGGTCCCATCACTGTCACGGGTCTCGGTCTTGTTCTGGTTCAGGTCCTAGGTCCCATTTCTGAGTTTGGGTTTGGGATCGAGACTGCGGTGCGGTTCGAGGTCCCGACCATGGTTCTTTGTCCCTAGCATGGTTCCATGTTTTGGTTTGAGTTCAGGTCTTGTTCTGGTTCAGGTCCTAGGTCCCATTTCTGAGTTCGGGTTCAGGTCCCGAGTCAAGGAATTGGTTTGGATCTGGGTCCGGCTCCCAATTCGGGTCTTGGTCTTATTTGGAGTCCGAGTCCTTGTCTAGTTATGGTTCTGGATCTAGGGCCAATTTCAATTATGATTCCATGTCCAAATCCTAGTTCCAATCACGATCAAATTCTCATTTTGGTTCCAATTTTGGGTCACAAGGTACGGGTTCGGGTCCTCTTTTAGGTTTTGGATTGGGTTCAGGTCCGGGTGTGGGTTCGGGTCCACTTTTGGGTTTGGGACTGGGTTCAGGTCCGGGTGTGGTTTGATCCTTGTTAGTATTTGGGTCACGGGCTGGTTCCCAAATCCTGACACCGACTTCTAGTTTTGTCAAAGCCCTGGGTCCAGATCTGGATCCCAATCTCGGGTCCCAGTCTGATTCCATTTTTGGTGCCGAGTCACGAGCTCGGTCCTAGGTTCAAGTTAAGGTCTTGGTCGGGTGCTACGTCCTGGTCGTAGTTCTGTTTCCCAGGTCCCTATCATGATTCTGGGTCCACGTCCCAGTTATTGTGTGGGTTTGGGTATCGGTCAAGGTTCGGGTGCGAGTCCTAGTCTTTGTTCGGGTTTAGGTCTCTGTCTGGGTTTTGATCTGGGTTCGGGTTTGGGTTTAGGTACTGGCGCTGATCCTTGTTCGGTTCTAGTTCTATTTGCAATTCTAAGTTCGAGTTTGGGTTTGAGTTCGGGTTGGAGTTTGAGTCATGGTCGTAGTTTGGGTTTGGGTCCGGATTTCAGTCTAGGTCCAAATCAGGCTCTGGATGTGGGTTCGCGTCCTGGGTCTTGATCTAGGTTGGGTCCGAGTCCCAAGTTCCAATCCCGATCTGAGTCTGGATTAAGTTCTGGGTCTTAGTCCTTGGTTTTAATCCTTGTCTCAATTCGAGTTTGGGTCCGCGTCCGGGTTTAGCTTTGGGTCTGATTCTAGGTGTGGGTGTTTGAGTTTGGGTCCGAGTTTGTGTCCGGGTTTGTGTCCAGGTCTGACCCTGATTTGGATCTAGGTTCGGGTCGAGGTCCAAGTTCAGGTCCCGAGTGCGGGTCCTAGTTTGGGTCTGGGTAGGGTTCTCGGTCCTGATCTAGGTCGAGCATTTTGATCCCAGTCTGGGTCTTGGTTCAGCTTCCAGGTCCCATTTCAGAGTTTGGGTTCGGGATCGAGACTGAGGTGTGGTTCTAGGTCCTGACCGTGGTTCTTTGTCCGTAGCATGGTTCCATGTTTGGGTCTGAGTTCAGGTTCGGGTTCGGGTCCCGAGTCCAGGTTTGGGTTGGGATCCGGGTCCGGCTCCCAATTCCGTTCTAGGTCTGATTTTGAGTTTGGGTCCTGGTCCAGTTACGGTTCTGGATCAAGGTCCAATTTCAATTATGATTCCAAGTCCAAGTCCAAGTTTCAGTCCTGGTCAACTTCCGCTTTTGGTTCCGATTTTGGGTCACAGGGTACGGGTTCGGGTCCACTTTTGGGTTAGGGACTGGGTTCATGTTCGGGTGGGGGTTCAGGTCCTTGTCAGGGTTCGGGTCCAAGGCTGGGTCATAAATCCAGACACCGACTACGGGTTTTGTCCAAGCCCTGGGTCCAGATCCAAATCCCAATCTCGGGTCCCAGTCTGGTTCCATTTCTGGTGCCGGGTCTGGAGCTGGGTCCTAGGTTCAAGTTCGGGTCTGTGTCGGGTAGTAGGTCCTGATCCTAGTTCTGTTTCCAGGTCTCTATTCTTATTCTGGGTCCAGGTCCTGGTTATTGTGTGGGTTTGGGTCCCATTCTAGATTTTGTGTTCGAGTCTTAGTGTCGTTTCGGGTTTAGGTCTCTGTCTGGGTTTTGATCTGGGTTCGGGTTTGGGTTTAGGTCCTGGTCCTCGTCCTAGTCCTAGTCCGGCTCTAGTTCCATTTGCGATTTTGAGTTCGAGTTTGGGTTTGAGTTCGGGTCGGAGTTCGAGTCCTAGTCTGAGTTTGGGTTTGGGTCCTGATTTCAGTCTAGGTCCAGATCAGGCTCTGAGTGTGGGTTCGCATCCTGAGTCTTGGTCTAGGTTGGGTTCGAGTCCCAAGTTCCAATCCCGATCTGAGATTGGATTTAGTTCTGGGTGTAAGTCCTTGGTTCTGATCCGAGTCTGTGTTCGAGTTGGGTCCGGGTCCAGGTCCACCTTTCGGTCTGATTCTAGGTGTGGGTGTTTGAGTTCGGGTCCGAGTTTGTGTCCGGGTTTGTGTCCAGGTCTGGACCCTGATCTAAGTCTAGGTTCGTTTCGAGGTCCAAGTTTGGGTCCTGAGTACGGGCCAAGTTTGGGTCTGGGTTAGGATCTCGGTCAAGATCTAGGTTAAGCATTTCGATCCCAGTCTAGGTCTTGGTCTGAGTCCAGTTTTGTATCCGGATCCCTATCTAGGTCCAAGTCTGTTTTTGGGATCGGTCCCAGATTTAGGTCCAGGTCCGGGTTTCAGTTTTGGTCTGGGTACATGACCGTGTCCGGGCCCGAGTTCCAGTCTCAGTTTGGGTCTGAGGCTATGTCTATGTTCGGTTCTAGGTCTGGGTCCGGACCCTGGTCACGGTCCCAGTCTTGTTCTAGGGACCTAGTTCGGCGAATTATTTTCAGGTTCTAATTTTGGGTCCCAAGTCTAGGTCTTGGTTCGGGTTTGGTTCTTAGTCTAGGTTCGATTCTTATTTTCAGTCCAAGATCTAGACACCGACTACTGGTCTGTTTGAGGCCCCGTTACCCGAATCTCGAGTCAAGATCTGGATCACTGTCACGGGTCTCGGTCTGGTTCTAGTTCAGGTCATAGGTCCCATTTCTGAGTTTGGGTTCGGGATCGAGACTGGGGTGCGGTTCTAGGTCCCGACCCTGGTTCTGTGTCCCTAGTCTGGTTCCATGTTTGGGTCTGAGTTCAGGTTCGGGTTCGGGTCCCGAGTCAAGGTTTGGGTTGGGATCCGGGTCCGGCTCCCAATTCGGTTCTAGGTCTGATTTGGAGTTTGGGTCCTGGTCCGATTACGGTTCTGGATCAAGGTCCAATTTCAATTATGATTCCAAGTCCATGTCCTAGTTCCAGTCCCAGTCAACTTCCTCTTTTGGTTCAAATTTTCAATCACAGGGTACGGGTTCAGGTCCACTTTTGAGTTTGGGACTGGGTTCATGTCCGGGTTTGGGTTTGGGTCCTTTTCAGGGTTCGTGTCCAAGGCTCTGTCATAAGTCCAGACACCGACTACATGTTTTGTCCAAGCCCTCGGTCCAGATCCGTATCCCAATCTCGAGTCCAATTTTGGTTCCATTTCTAGTGTCGGGTCACGAGCTGGGTCCTAGGTTCAAGTTCGGGTTCGAGTCGGGTAGTAGGTACCGATCCTAGTTCTGTTTCCCAGGTCTCTATCGTGATTCTGGGTCCAGGTCCCGGTTATTGTGTGGGTTTGGGTCCCAGTCTAGGTTTGGGTTCGAGTCTTAGTGTCGTTTCGTGTTTAGGTCTCTGTCTGGGTTTTGATCTGGGTTCAGGTTTGGGTTTAGGTCCTGGTCCTCGTCCTAGTCCTAGTTCGGTTCTAGTTCCATTTGCGATTTTGAGTTCGAGTTTGGGTTTGAGTTCGGGTCGGAGTTCGAGTCCTGGTCTCAGTTTGGGTTCTGGTCCTGATTTCAGTCTAGGTCCGGATCAGGCTCTGAGTGTGGGTTCGCGTCCTGGGTCTTGGTCTATGTTGGGTCCGAGTCCCAAGTTTCAATCTCGATCTGAGGTTGGATACAATTCTGGGTGTAAGTCCTTGGTTCTTATCCTGGTCTATGTTCGAGTTGGGTCCGGGTCCAGGTCTACCTTTTGGTCTGATTCTAGGTGTGGGTGTTTGAGTTCGGGTCCGAATCTGTGTCCGGGTTTGTGTCCAGGTTTGGACCCTGATCCCGGTCTAGGTTCGTTTCCAGGTTCAAGTTCGGGTCCTGAGTGCGGGTCCAAGTTTAGGTCTGGGTTAGGATCTCGGTCAAGATCTATGTCCAGCATTTCGATCCCAGTCTGGGTCTTTGTCCGAGTCCAGTTTCGTATCCGAATCCCTATCTATGTCCAAGTCTGGGTTTGGGATCGGGTCCCAGATTTAGGTTCAGGTCTAGGTCTCAGTTCTTGTCTGGGTAAACGACTGTGTCTGGGCCGGAGTTACAGTCTCAGTTTGGGTCTGAGGCTAGGTCTGTGTTCGGTTCTAGGTCTCGGTCCGGTCCTGGTCAAAGTCCTAGTCTTGTTCTAGGGTCCTGGTTCGGCGATTCTAGTTCAAGTTCTAATTTTGGGTCCCAGGTCTAGGTCTGGGTTCTGGTTTTGTTCTTTGTTTGGGTTCTGGTCCTAGTCTGAGTCCCAGAACTAGACACCGACTACTGGTCTATCCAAGGGCCCCTTACCCGAATCCCGAGTCAAGATCTAGATCACTGTCACGGGTGTCGGTCCTTTTCTGGTTCAGGTCCCAGGTCCCATTTCTGAGTTTGGGTTCTGGATCTATATTGGGGTGCGGTTCTAGGTCCTGACCCTGGTTCTGTGTCCGTAGACTGGTTCCATGTTTGGGTTTGAGTTCAGGTTCGGGTTCGGGTCCCGAGTCCATGTTTGGGTTGGGATCCAGGTCCAGCTCCCAATTCGGGTCTAGGTCTAATTTGGAGTTTTGGTCCGGTTACGGTTCTGGATCTAGGTCCAATTTCAATTATGATTCCAAGTCCAAGTCCTAGTTCCAGTCCCGATCAACTTCCAATTTTGGGTCACAAGGTACGGGTTCGCGTCCACTTTTGGGTTTGGGACTGGGTTTTGTCCAAGCCCTGGGTCCAGATACGGATCCCAATCTCGGGTCCCAGTCTGGTTCCATTTCTTGTGCCGGGTCATGAGCTGGGGCCTAGGTTGAATTTCAGGTCTGAGTCGGGTACTAGGTCCCGGTCCTGGTTCTGTTTCGAGGTCTCTATCTTGATTATGGGTCTAGGTCCTGGTTATTCTGTGAGTTTGGGTCCCTGTCAAGGTTCGGGTTCGAGTCTTAGTGTCGTTTCGGGTTTAGGTCTCTATCTGGGTTTTGATCTTGGTTCGGGTTTGGCGTTAAGTCCTGGTCCTTGTCCTAGTCCTAGTTCGGTTCTAGTTCTATTTGCGATTCTTTGTTCAAGTTTGGGTTTGAGTTCAGGTCGGAGTTCGAGTCCTGGTTTAGTTTGGGTTCGGGTCTTTATTTCAATCTAGGTCCAAATCAGGCTTCGGGTGTGGGTTCGAGTCCTGGGTCTTGGTCTAGGTTGGGTCCGAGTCCCAAGTTCCAATCCCGATCTGAGTCTGGATTCGGTTCTGGGTCTAAGTGCTTGGTTCTGATCCTGGTCTGGGTTCGAGTTGGCTCCGGGTCTGGGTCTAGCTTTTGGTATGATTCTAGGTGTGGGTGTTTGAGTTCGACTACGAGTTTGTATCCGGGTTTTTGTCTAGGTCTGGACCCCGATCTGGGTCTAGGTTCGGGTCCAGGTCCAAGTTCGGGTTCCGAGTGCGGGTCCAAGTTTGGGTCTTGGTCAGGATTTCGGATCAGATCTAGGTCCAGCATTTCGACCCTAGTCTGGGTCTTGGTCCGAGTCCAGTTTCGTATTCAGATCCCTATTTAGTTTCATGTCTGTGTTTGGGATCTGGTGCAAGTTTTAGGTCCAGGTTCGGGTCTCAGTTCCGGTCTGGGTACACGACCGTGTCCGGGCCCGAGTTCCAGTCTCAATTTGGGTCTGAGGCTAGGTCTGGGTACGTGTCCTGTTCACGCTCCTAGTCTTGTTCTAGGGTCCTAGTTCGGCGATTCTTGTTCAGGTTCTAATTTTTTGCCCCAAGTCTAGGTTTGGGTTCAGGTTTGGTTCTTCGTCTAGGTTCTGGTCCTAGTCTGAGTCCCAGATCTAGACACTGCCTATTGGTCTGTTCCAGGCCCCGTTACCCGAATCCCGAGTCAAGATCTTGATCACTGTCACGGGTCTCGGTCTGGTTCCTGTTTAGGTCTCAAGTCCCATTTCTGAGATTGGGTTCGGGATCGAGACTGGGGTGCAGTTCTAGGTCCTTACCCTGGTTCTGGGTCCCTAGTCTAGTTTCATGTTTGGGTCGGAGTTCAGATTCATGTTCGGGTCCCGAGTCCAGGTTTTGGTTGGGATCCGGGTCCGGCTCCAAATTCGTGTCTAGGTCTGATTTGGAGTCCGGGTCCTTGTCCAGTTACGGCTCTATATCTAGGTCCAATTTCAGTTATGTTGCCAAGTCCAAGTCTTAGTTCAGGTCTCGGTCAACTTCCCGTTTTGGTTCAAATTTTGGGTCACAGGGTATGGGGTCGGGTCCACTTTTGGGTTTGGGAATAGGTTCAGGTCTGGCTGTGGGTTCGGGTGTTTGTCAGGGTTCAGGTCCAGGGCTAGGTCCCAAATTCAGACATTGACTACGGGTTTTCTCCATGGCCTGGGTCCAGATCCGAATCCCAATCTCGGGTCCCCGTCTGGTTCCATTTCTGGTGTCGGGTCACGAGCTGGGTCCTAGGTTTAAGTTCGGGTCTGGGTCGGGTACTAGGTCTCGGTCTTAGCTCTGTTTCCTAGGTCCATATCCTGATTCTGGGACTAGGTCCCGGTCATTGTGTGGGTTTGGGTCCTGGTCTAGGTTCGGGTTCGAGTCCTAGTCTCGGTTCGGGTTTAGGTCTCTGTCTGGGTTTTGATCTGGGTTCGGGTTTGGGTTTAGGTCCTGGTCCTTGTCCTGGTGCTAGTTCGGTTCTAGTTCCATTTGCGATTCTGAGTTCGAGTTTGGGTTTGAGTTCGGGTCGGAGTTCGAGTCTTAGTATGAGTTTGGGTTCAGATCGTGATTTAAGTTTAGGTCAGAATCAGGCTCGGGGTGTGGGTTCGCGTCCTGGGTTTTTGTCTAGGTTGGGTCCAAGTCCCAACTTCCAATCCCGATCTGAGTTTGGATTCAGTTCTGGGTCTAAATCCTTGCTTTCGATCCTGGTCTGGGTTCGAGTTGGGTCAGGGTCCCAATCTAGCTTTTGGTCCAATTCTAGGGGTGGGTGTTTGAGTTCGGGTGGGAGTCTGTGTCCTGGTTTTTGTCCAGGTCTGGACCCCAAGCTGGGTCTAGGTTCGGGTCCAGGTCCAAGTTCGGGTCCCGAGTGCGGGTCCAAGTTTGGGTCTGGGTCAGGATCTCGGTCCAGATCTAGGTCCAGCATTCTGATCCAAGTCTGCGTCTTGGTCCGTGTCAAGTTTCGTATCTGAATCACTATCTAGGTCCAAGTCTGTGTTTGGGATCGGGTCCCTGATTTAGGTCCAGGTTCGGGTCTCAGTTCTAATCTAGGTACACGACAGTGTCCAAGCCCGAGTTCCAGTCTCAGTTTGGGTCTGAGGCTAGGTCTGTGTTCGGTTGTAGGTCTGGATCCTTGTCACGGCATAGTCTTGTTCTAGGGTCCTTGTTCGGTGATTCTTTTTCAGCTTCTTATTTTGGATCCCAGGTCTAGGTCTGGGTTCGGGTTTGGTTCTTTGTCTGGGTTCTGATCCTAGTCTGAGTACCTGATCTAGACACCGACTACTCATCTGTTCCAGCCACGTTACCCGAATCTCGAGTCAAGATCTAGATCACTTTCACGGGACTCGGTCTGGTTCAGGTTCAGGTCCAATGTCCCATTTCTAAGTTTGGGTTCAGGATCGAGACTGGGGTGCGGTTTTAGGTCCCGACCCTGGTTCTGTGTTCCTAGTTTGGTTCCATGTTTGGGTATGAGTTCAGGTTCAGGTTCGGGTACCGAGTCCAGGTTTGGGTTGGGATCAGGGTCCGACTCCCAATTCGGGTCTAGGTCATATTTGGAGTTCGGGTCCTGGTCCGGTTACTATTCTGGATCTCGGTCCAATTTCAGTTGTGATTCCAAGTCCCAGTCCTAGTTCAAGTCCCGGTCAACTTCTGGTTTTGGTTCCAATTTTGGGTCACAAGGTACGGGTTCGTGTCCACTTTTGGGATTGGGATTGGGTTCAGGTCCGGGTGTGGGTTCGGGTCCAGGGCTTGGTCCTAAATCCAGACACCGACTACGGGTTTTGTCCAAGCCCTTGGTCCAGATCTGGATCCCAATCTCGGGTCCCAGTCTCGTTCCATTTCTGGTGCCGGGTCACGAGTTGGGTCCTAGGTTCAAGTTTGGGTCTGGGTCGGGTACTAGGTCTCGGTCCTTGTTTTGTTTCCCAGGTCCCTATCCTGATTCTGGGTCCAGGTCCCAGTTATTTTGTGGATTTGGGTCCTGGTCTAGGTTCGGGTTCGAGTCCTAGTCTCGGTTCGGGTTTAGGTCCCTGTTTGGGTTTTTAACAGGGTTCAGCTTTGGGTTTAGGTCCTGGTCCAGGTCCTAGTCCTAGTTCAGTTCTAGTTCCATTTGCGATTCTCAGTTCGAGTTTGGGTTTGAGTTCGAGTCGGAGCTCGAGTCCTGGTCTGAGTTCGGGTTAAGGTCCTAATTTTAGTCTAGGTCTAGATCAGGGTTTGGGTGTGGGTTCGCTTCCTGGGTCTTTGTCTAGGTTGGGTCCGAGTCCCAAGTTCCAATGCTGATCTGAGTCTGGATTCAATTCTTGGTCTAAGTCCTTGGTTCTGATCTTGGTCTGGGTTCTAGTTGGGTCTGGGTCCGGGTCCGGGTCTAGTTTTTGGTGTTATTCTAGGTGTGGGTGTTTCAGTTCGGGTGCGAGTCTGTGTCCGAGTTTGTGTCCATGTCTGGACCCCGATCTGGGTCTTGGTTCGGGTCTAGGTTCAAGTTCGGGTCCCGAGTGCGTGTCCAAGTTTGGGTCTGGGTCAGGATCTCGGTCCAGATCTAGGTACAACATTTCGATCCAAGTCTTGGTCTAGGTCCAAGTCAAGTTTTGTATCCGAATCACTATCTAGGTCCAAGTCTGTGTTTGAGATCGGGTCCCAGATTTAGGTCCATGTCCGGGTCTCAGTTCCGGTCTAGGTACACGACTGTGTCCGGGCCTGAGTTTCAGTCTCTGTTTGGGTATGAGGCTACGTCTGTGTTCGGTACTAGGTCGTGGTCCTGGTCACGGTCTGAGGTAATTCTAGTTTAGGTTCTAATCATGGGTCCCAATTCTAGGTTTCTGTTCGAGTTTGGTTCTTCGTCTAGGTTCTGGTCCTAGCCTGAGTCTCAGATCTAGACACCGACTACTGGTCTGTTCCTGGCCCCATTACCAGAATACCGAGTCAAGATCTGGATCACTGTCTCGGGTCTCGGTCTGGTTCCTCTTTAGGTCCCAGGTCCCATTTCTGAGTTTGGGTTCAGGATCGAGACTGGGGTGCGGTTCTAGGTCCCGACCCTAGTTCTGTGTCCGTAGTCTGGTTCCATGTTTGGGTCTGAGTTCAGGTTCGGGTTCGGGTCCCGAGTCCAGGTTTGGGTTGGGATCCAGATCCGAATCCCAATCTCGGGTCCAGTCTGGTTCCATTTTTGGTGCCAGGTCACGAGCTAGGTCCTAGGTTCAAGATCGCGTCTGGGTCGGGTACTATGTCCCGGACCTAGTTTTGTTTCCTAGCTCCCTATCCTTATTCTGGGTCTAGGTCCCGGTTATTGTGTGGGTTTTGGTCCCGGTCTAGGTTCGGGTTCGAGTCCTAGTCTCGGGTCGGGTTTAGTTGTCTGTCTAGGTTTTGATCTGGGTTCGGGTTTGGGTTTAGGTCCTTGTCCTGGTCCTAGTCCTAGTTCGGTTCTTGTTCCATTTGCGGTTCTGAGTTCGAGTTTGGGTTTCAGTTCGGGTCGGAGTTCGAGTCATGGTCTGATTTCGGGTTCGGGTCCGGATTTCAGTCTAGGTCCAAATCAGGCTCCGGGTGTGGGTTCGCGTCCTGGGTCTTGGTCTAGGTTGGGTCCGAGTCCCAATTTCCAATCCCAATCTGAGTCTGGATTCAGTTCTGGGTCAAGTCCTTGGTTCTGATCCTGGTCTGGGTTTGAGTTTGGGTCCGGGTCTAACTTTGGGTCTGATTCAAGGTGTGGGTGCTTAAGTTCGGTTCCGAGTCTGTGTCCGGATTTGTGTCCAGGTCTGGACCTCGATTTGGGTCTAAGTTCTGGTCCAGGTCCAAGTTTTGGTCTGAGTTCCAGTCTCAGTTTGGGTCTGAGGCTAGGTCTATGTTCGTTTAGGACTGGGATCAGGTTCGGATGTGGGTTCGGGTCCAGGGCTGGGTCCCAAATGCTGACACTGACTTCTAGTTTTGTCAAAGCCGTAGGTTTAGATCTGGATCCAAATCTCGGGTCCCAGTTTGGTTCCATTTCTGGTGCCGGGTCACGAGCTGGGTCCTAGGTTCAAGTTAAGGTCTGGGTCGGGTTCTACGTCCTGGTCGTAGTTATGTTTCCCAGGTCCCTATCCTTGGGTTTGGGTCCCGGTCTAGGTTTGGGTTCGAGTCCTAGTCTCGGTTCGGGTTTAGATCTCAGTCTAGGTTTTGATCTGGGTTTGGGTTTCGGTTTAGGTCCTGTTCCTCGTCCTAGTCCTAGTTCGGTTCTAGTTCCATTTGCGATTCTAAGTTCGAGTTTGGGTTTGAGTTCGGGTCGGAGTTCGAGTCATGGTCTGAGTTTGGGTTCGGGTCCTGATTTCAGTCTAGGTCCAAATCAGGCTCCGGGTGTGGGTTCGCGTCCTGGAACTTGGTCTAAGTTGGGTCCGAGTCCCAAGTTCCAATCCCGATCTGAGTCTGGATTCAGTTCTGGGTCTAAGTCTTTGGTTCTGATCTGGTCTGGGTTCGAGTTTAGGTCCGGGTCTGGGTCTAGCTTTGGGTCTGATCCTAGTTGTGGGTGTTTGAGTTTGAGTCCGAGTCTGTGTCCGGGTTTGTGTCCAGGTTTGGACCCCGATCTGGGTCTAGGTTCGGGTCCAAGTCCAAGTTCAGGTCGGGAGTGCGGGTCCTAGTTTTGGTCTGGGTCAAGTTCTCGATCCAGATCTAGGTCCAGCATTTCGATCCTAGTCTGGGTCTTGGTCCAAGTCCAGGTTCCTTTCCGGATCCCTATCTAGGTCCAAGTCTGTGTTTGGGATCGAGTCCCAGATTTAGGTCTAGGTCCGGGTCTCAGTTTTGGTCTGGGTACGCAACCGTGTCCGGGCCCGAGTTCCAATCTCAGTTTGGGTCTGAGGCTAGGTCTATGTTCGGGTCTAGGTCATGGTCCGGGTCCTGGTCACGGTCCTAGTCTTGTTCTAGGGTCCTTGTTCGGCGATTCTTGTTCAGGTTCTAATTTTTGGTCCCAGATCTAGACACCGACTACTGGTCTGTTCAAGGCATCGTTACCCGAATCCCGAGTTAAGATCTGGATCACTGTCACGGGTCTCGGTCTTGTTCTGGTTCAGGTCCCAGGTTCCATTTCTGAGTTTGGATTCGGGATCGAGACTGGGGTGCGGTTCTAGGTCCCGACCCAGGTTGTGTGTCCCTAGTCTGGTTCCATGTTTGGGTCAGAGTTCAGTTTCCGGTTCGGGTCCCGAGTCCAGGTTTGGGTTGGGATCCGGGTCCGGCTCCAGTTCGGTTCTAGGTCTGATTTGGAGTTTGGGTTCTGCTACAGTTACGGTTCTGGATCGAGGTCCAATTTCAATTATGATTCCAAGTCCATGTCCTAGTTCCAGTCCCGATCAACTTCCGCTTTTGGTTCCAATTTTTGGTCACAGGGTACGGGTTTGGGTCCACTTTTGGGATTGGGACTGGGTTCATGTCCGGGTTTGGGTTCGGGTCCTTGTCAGGGTTCGGCTCCAAGGCTGGGTCATAAATCCAGACACTGACTACGGGTTTTGTCCAAGCCCTGGGTCCAAATCCGGATCCCAATCTCGGGTCCCAGTCTGGTTCCATTTCTGGTGCCTGGTCACGAGCTGTGTCCTAGGTTCAAGTTCGGGTCCGGGTCGGCTACTAAGTCCCGGTCCTAGTTCTGTTTCCCAGGTCGCTATCCTGATTCTTTTGGGTTTTGTGCCCTAAATAAAACCCATTTCAATATAATCATATTTACTTATTAATAAAGATCAGAATTAACATTTTATGTTGCATGGTTCACATGATTTATTTCATGATTATATATATAATGTATGAATTCTATTTAAGTCTAGAACATATGAATTTGTTAATGATTATAGTGTTGTCAGCACAGTGGAATATAATCTTAATTATATGTTCGAAAGTTTATTCCCTGATTTGTCAGTTCACTGGATTTAGACTGACATGATAATCAGCGATAGGTATTCTTACACCTTGGATAAGTGTTATGTCCTTTCTACGACATTGGAAAAGTTTACCAGTATCGAAAGTATGGAGTATACATCGGAAGGGACTGATATTGAACTTTGATTAGATTTGTTAAAATTTAACGTAATATCTATTCAATTCAATAGCACCCGTTTATCCTAGATCAAATGATCTTAATCCTGATATGATTAGGTTCGATCTCAAGAGTATTATACATGTTCTTTGATTTTTCAGTTAAGCCTACTTTTGGGTCAGAGTGATACGTACATTTTGGGAACATGATAGTATAATTGAGTGGGAGCGCTAAGATAAATAGGGAGTCTATAACTTTTATAGGAATTTAGAAATGAAACGATGATATCCTTCGAGCTCGGCTAAACAGACATAAATGGTGGAGATCTCATTTCACTTTCCTGAAATATCATTTATACGGAGCTAAGTATTTTAAGGATAAAATACATTGAAGGTGTAACGGTAATTTAGTGCCTAGTCAATGTAGATCATCTATGAGAGGGTCATTTATCAAATTAGGATTATAACAATGGATAACTAGTATCGTATCTATATCGTGGAACATATAGAGCGTTCTATGTAACTGAGAGTGCAATTCCAAGTTCTAAGTGTGGATTCAATAAGGAATTAATAAGTTAGGGAATTTACTTGGTAAATTCGGTTCCCCTCCCCGTCAACTTTCGGTTTTGGTTCCAATTTTGAGTCACAGGGTACGTGTTCGGGTCCACTTTTGGGTTTGGGACTGGGTTCAGGTCCGGGTGTGGGTTCGGGTCCTTGTCAAGGTTCCCAAATCCAGACACCGACTACGAGTCCAGTGCTGGGTCCCAAATCCAGACACCGACTACGAGTTTTGTCCAAGCCCTGTGTCCAGATCCGGATCCCAATCCATGGTCCCAGTCTCGTTCCATTTCTGGTGCCGAGTCACAAGCTGGGTCCTAGGTTCGAGTTCGGGTCTGGGTAGGGTACTAGGTCTCGGTCCTAGTTCTGTTACCCAAGTCCCTATCCTAATTCTAGGTCCAGGTCCCGGATATTGTGTGGGTTTGGGTCCCGGTCTAGGTTCAGGTTCGAGTCTTAGTCTCGGTTCGGGTTTAGGTCTCTGTTTGGGTTTTGATCTGGGTTCGGGTTTGGGTTTAGGTCCTGGTCCTGGTCCTAGTACTACTTTAGGTCTAGTTCCATTTGCGATTCTGAGTTTGAGTTTGGGTTTGAGTTCGGGTCGGAGTTCAAGTCCTGGCCTGAGTTTGGGTTCGGGTCCTTATTTCAGTCTAGGTCAAGATCAGGCTCCGGGTGTGGGTTCGCGTCGTGTGTCCTCGTCTAGGTTGGGTCCGAGTCCCAAGTTCCAATCCCGATCTGAGTCTGGATTCAGTTTTGGGTCTAAGTCCTTGGTTCTGATCCTGGTCTGGGTTCGAGTTTGTTCCGTGTCTGGGTCTAGCTTTTGGTCTGATTCTAGGTGTGGATGTTTGAGTTCGGGGTCCAATTTTAGTTATGATTCCAAGTCAAGTTCGAGTTCTAGTCTCGGTCAACTTCTGGTTTTGGCTCCAATTTTGGGTCACACTGTACGGGTTCGGGTCAACTTTTGGGTTTGGGACTGGGTTCAGGTTCGGGTCCTTGTCAGGGTTCGGGTCTAGGGCTGGATCCCAAATCCAGACACCGACTATGGGTTTTGTCCAAGCCCTTGGTCCAGATCCAGATCCCTATATCGAGTCCCAGTCTGGTTCCATTTCTGGTGCTGGGTCACGAGTTAGGTCCTTGGTTCAAGTTCGGGTCTGGGTCAGGTACTCGGTCCCGGTCCTAGTTCTGTTTCCCATGTCCCTATACTGATTCTGGGTCCAGGTCCCAGTTATTGTGGGGGTTTTGGTCCCGGTCTAGGTTCAGGTTTGAGTACTAGTCTCGGTTCGGGTTTAGGTCTCTTTCTGGGTTTTGATTTGGGTTCGGGTTTGGGTTTAGGTCCTTGTCCTGGTCCTAGTGCTAGCTCGATTCTAGTTCCATTTGCGATTCTGAGTTCGAATTTGGGTTTGAGTTTGGGTCGAAGTTCGAGTCCTGGTCTGAGTTTGGGTTTGGGTCCTGATTTCAGTGTAGGTCCAGATCAGGCTCTGAGTGTGGGTTCCCATCCTAGGTCTCGGTCTAGGTTGGGTCCGAGTCCCATGTTCCAATCCCGATCTGAGTCTGGATTCAGTTCTGGGTTTAAGTCCTTGGTTCTGATCCATGTCTGGGTTCGAGTTGGGTCCGGGTCCGAGTCTAGCTTTTGGTCCGATTCTAGGTGTTGGTGTTTGAGTTCGGGTGCGAGTCTGTGTCCGGGTTTGTGTCCAGGTCTGGACCCCGATCTGGGTCTAGGTTCTGGTCCAGGTCCAAGTTCGGGTCGCTAGTGTGGGTCCAAGTTTGGGTCTGGGTCAGGATCTCGGTCAAAATCTAGGTCTAGCATTTCGATCCCAGTCTGGGTCTTGGTCCGAGTCCAGTTTCGTATCCGGATTCCGATCTAGGTCCAAGTCTTTGTTTGGGGTCGGGTCCCAGATTTAGGTCCAAGTGCGGGTCTCAGTTCCGGTCTGGGCACACGACCGTGTTTGGGCACGAGTTCCAGTGTCAGTTTGGGTCTGAGGCGAGGTCTGTGTTAGGTTGTAGTTTTGTGTCCGGGTCCTGGTCACGGTCCTAGTCTTGTTCTAGGGTCCTAGTTCGGCTATTCTTGTTCAGGTTCTAATTTTGGGTCCCAGGTCTAGTTCTAAGTTCAGGTATGGTTCTTCGTCTGGGTTCTGGTCCTAGTCTGAGTCCCAGATGTAGACACCAACTACTGGTCTGTTCTAGGCCCCTTTACCCGAATCCCGAGTCAAGATCTGGATCACTGTCACGTTTCTCGGTCTGTATCTGGTTCAGGTCCCAGGTCCAATTTCTGAGTTGGGTTCGGGATCGAGACTGGGGTGCGGTTCTAGGTCCCGACCCTCATTCTGTGTCCCTAGTCTGGTTCCATGTTTGGGTCTGAGTTCAGGTTTGGGTTCGGGTCCTGAGTCCAGGTTTGGGTTGGGATCCGGGTCCGGCTCCCAATTCGGGTCTAGGTCTGATTTGGAGTCCGGGTTCTTGCCGGTTACATTTCTGGATCTAGGTCCAATTTCAGTTATGATTCCAAGTCCAAGTCCTAGTTCCAGTCCCGGTCAACTTCAAATTTTGGTTCCAATTTTGGATCACAGGTAGCGATGCACATGGGGAGGGGCAATGAAGGGAATGCATTCCCCGCCCCGTACCCGCCTATTATATTTTTCCCCGTCCCCGCCCCGTCCCCACATATTCCCCATCGGGGAACGGGGCGGGAATCCCCGTCGGTGATGGACACCATAACGGGGACCCGCTTATTGAAAAAAATGTAAAAATACAAAATTTATATTTGCCAATATTAAATTAAAGACAACAATAACATAAAACTAAATTCATTCCATAATTGATAGTCAATTAGATAAATTCTAAAATTAAAAATCCTTCAATGTAAAACTTAAAATCCATAAACATAAGCTTAAAACATAAACATAAACTTGAGAACCAAATAAACACACACAACTTAATAAAATTGTAATAATGTCTTCATCATCAACTTTGAAATCTAGTAGTAGTCACCACCACCATTCAAGAGTTTTTAATCTTCGAGCATCGTAATCCACAAAACTTGGGCCCTAAAATAAAAATGTCATCAATTATAAGTAAATAGATATTTTAAAGAAAAAATAGTAAAAAAACAAATAAATAAATGCTAACTTACTGCTTCATCATCTTCCACATCATCAAAAAATGTACTATATGAAGCCTCATTTTGTGATGCATCTATGAAATAAACAATATTGGCATTAATATATTTTTTTAATATAAAAGAAAATTAAATAATAAGAGTAGGTTAGAATAAACATACCTAATTTCTCATCCCATAGCCAATCTTGTGTACATACTAAAGCCTCCAACATGTTCGGATGAAGCCTATTACGACAAGGAGTCACATGTCTTCCACTAGTACTGAAAGCAGACTCAGAAGCAACTGTAGACACTGGGATAGCCAAAACATCTCTAGCAACATGTTGTAATATTGGATATTTAAGACCATTTGTCTTTCACCAAGCTAAAATATCAAACTCTCCACTCCTAGGCAAAACTGCTTCCTCCAAGTATAAGTCTAACTCAGACTTGTACGTTTCCACATTTGAAGTACTACTAACATACAAGTCAAAACCAACTAAATCATCTACACATCCATCATTATCTCCCCCAACTCCAGAAGCATTGAATAAAGGTTCAAGACGATTTTCTTTTCCATCATTCGATTTATGTTCTTTCACTTAATCATAGCACAACATTCTAATTCGCTTAACTTCATTTTGATATTCACCAACATAAACTTTAGGAAAGTAATACTCAATCAATTTCATCTTGAACCTTGGATCCAAACAGTTGCTATGGCTAATATGCCATGAATGGAAGTCCAATACTGCTCAAATTTATCCATCATATTTAATGCCATAATCCTAATCTCATCATAGAAAGATTTAAGACACTCCTTAAGCAACAACCAAATTTCACAAATCTTAGAGAAGAAATGATTAGCAGTAGGATATTTAGTTCCAAAAAACATCACAGTTACATTGTAAAACAACTTCAATTTTTCACACATAACTTTTTTGTAATTTTTCTCAGTATGTATTAGGCGACTAAATACATCTTTATAAATAATGGCACTAGTAAGCATCAAATAAGTAGAATTCCACCTAGTATTGCAATCAAGCACTAACCTTTTGTTGCTAGAGCATGATAATCCTTTCTTAGCTTCTTCAAACTTTTCAACTCTTTTTGGAGCGCCAGTCCAAAAAACTACACTCTCACGTATAGTTTCTATGGCACCTTGAATTGCCCCTACTCCTTGTTGAACAATCAAGTTCAAGATATGAGCAGAGCATTTCATGTGCAGTAGTTCCCCTTTCATTAGTAAAGAAGCATTTCTCAATTTTTCTTTCATTTGATCCATCATGGCAATGTTCACAGTACAGTTATCTAAGGTAAGGGTAGACAACTTACGCTCAATAGACCATTCAATCAAACACTCCATCAACACTTTTGCTAGAAGTTTAGCAGTATGAGGGGCAGGCACATATATAAACCTGAATGTACACAAAAAAAATTATTAGCATATATCGATATCAAATATTGACATAATAAAAAAAATTCTAAGCAATTTATCATATTACCTGATAATTCGATTACGCAAAATCCAAGAATCATCAATATAATGTGCAGTCACCACCATAAACCCTCTCTTTTGATTATTTGATGTCCACAAGTCAGTTGTAATCGCAACTCTACTACGATTGTCATTCATTAAGTTTATTGTCTTGGTCTTTTCATTCTCATATATCTTCAATATATCCCTCCTAATAGTAGTTTGAGATACATGTCTGAATAATGGCTGGAGATAGTTGACAAAGCTTCTAAATCCATCATGCTCAACAATATTGAGTGGATACTCATACAAAACAATCATCTTAGCAAGTTTTTCTCTTGAAAACTCTTGGTCAAAGTTTTGGGCAGCAAGAGAAGTACTTCCATCCTTCTTCCTACTTGGATTCAAGATTGATTGTTTTATATCACGATTCTTTCTAAGATGACAAATCTTGAAGTGATCATGTAAATGTCTCGTTCCATTTCTGCTTGATCCTCCCAATTTCTTTTGACTAGTAGTTGGAAATTGTCTTATCAACTCCTTCAAATTTTACCTTCTTGAAATGTTTCCAAACAAAAGAAGTCAATTTTCTCTTCACCTGAGTATTCTCATCATCAATAATAGTTTGAGTTTCTGAATCAATATTATTTAGAGGAGTTTATGAGTCTCTTTCCATTTGTCCATATGTTGATGGTGTGTCTTTTTCATTCTCACTCATAGTTCCACTACATATAATAATAGACATGTAAAAGGTCAATATACACATGATAAAATGCAAAAATTATTTTAAAGTACAAAAAAAAAAAACAGTTATGGACTTATAAATTTATAATGTTTAAAATAGAATAACATAAAATAATAAAACATAAAAAAATATATGTAATACATAAACTTATTTTATTATATATAATATGATACACGTATTTAAATACAAAATCTAATATATATATATAATATACCGCAAGATTCACAAGAATTACAACTTTACATGTAGATATAAACATAAATAACATATGTAAGACACAAAAATATAAACATGCAAAAGTCGATACAAGAAAACAGTTACAACATATACTTATATACATTCCATACATCTTATTAAGAATAAAATACAAAATAATATTTTGTTCTACTATTATAATCTATCTTTATATTCATGTGAATCGTGTATGTAGATATAAATTTATGTACATTCATCAATTATGCAGAATTATACATATATCACATATCAATTTACATACAAGGTAAATATTTCAAATCCTAATAAATATATATATGTACAATATAAAATTTACCTCAAATTTTAATATATAAAATTTACCTCAAATTTTAATAAATATATATATAGTACACATACAAGACAAAAAAAATTGCTACCAAAAAAAAAAGAATGAATGATATTAATAATAATAATAAAAAAAATCAGTTTCAGAATATTATTCAAAAAAAAATATTCTACTAAAAGTAAAGTAGAGTACTACTAACATCATATTTCCTTCCATTTCAGAGCCACTATCAGTATCACACACACCACAACCTCAATCTATGCGAGAGGAATTTTAGTTTAGACTGTAAGAGAAACTGAAAAAGTGAAAACAATATATAAGATATCTACTTGTATGTATATACTATATACTCTACTTTGTATGCATAAATACTATTAATATATAATATTCAATAAAATCTTTTTAAATTAATAACATATAATTTATGAAATTTAATATCAATTACTATTATTAGCCTCTCAAATCACCAATCACCAATCAATTGTAATTTAATATCAATTACTATTAATATATAATAGTCGGTGGGTGAGGGTGGGGTAAGGTTACTGAGGTGACTTTTTAGTTTTTATATTCATTTGCAATTTACAATACCAATCACCAATCAATCAGCAAGATTTTTAAAATCAAATTGATATGATTACAAAAAAAAAGGGTAAACCGTAAACCATATAAATGTCATATATAATTGTAAATGTAATTAATCAATGAATATGAAATGACATAGATTGAGAAGAAGAAAAGTCCAAGGTATATATTTATTATAAGTAATTAACTATTATAATTTATATGTATTAATATATAATCAGGGATAAATCGGGGCGGATAGTACTTTCCCCGACCTCGCTCCGCCTCCGACTCGGGTACGTAAAATCAACCCCGTCTCCGCATCCGATCCCCGCTAAGTCGGGGAATCCCCGCCCCATAAGGGGCGGATCCCTGTGGGTCCTCGCCCCCGTGGTGTTTATGTGCAACACTAGTCACAGGGTACGGGTTCAGGTCCACTTTTGGGTTTGGGAGTGGGTTCAGGTCCTGGTGTGGGTTTGGGTCCTTTTCAGGGTTTGGGTCCAAGGCTGGGTCATAAATCCAAACACTGACTACGGGTTTTGTCCAAGCCCTGGGTCCAGAATCGAATCCCAATCTCGGGTCCTAGTCTGGTTCCATTTCTTGTGCCGGGTCACGAGCTGGGTCCTAGGTTGAAGTCAGGTCTGAGTCGGGTACTAGCTCCCGGTCCTGGTTTTGTTTCCAAGGTCTCTATCCTGATTATGGGTCTAGGTCCTGGTTATTGTGTGGGTTTGGGTCCCGGTCTAGGTTCGAGTTCGAGTCTTAGTGTCGTTTCGGGTTTAGGTCTCTGTCTGGGTTTTGATCTTGGTTCGGGTTTGGGGTTTGGTCCTAGTCCTTGTCCTAGTCCTAGTTCGGTTCTAGTTCCATTTGCGATTCTAAGTTTGAGTTTGGGTTTGAGTTCGGGTCGGAGTTTGAGTCCAGCTCCGGGTGTGGGTTCGCGTCCTGGGTCTTGGTCTAGGTTGGGTCCGAGTCCCAAGTTCCAATCCCGATCTGAGTCTGGATTCGGTTCTGGGTCTAAGTCCTTGGTTCTGATCCTGGTCTGGGTTCGAGTTGGCTCTAAGTCCGGGTCTACCTTTTTGTCCTATTCTAGGTGTGGGAGTTAGAGTTCGGGTCCAAGTCTGTGTCCGGGTTTGTGTCTAGGTCTAGACCCCGATCTGGGTCTAGGCTCTTGTCAAGTTCCAAGTTCGGATCCCGAGTGCGGGTCAAAGTTTTGGTGTGGGTCAGTGTCTCGGTCCAGATCTAGGTCCAGCATTTCGATCCCAGTCTGGGTCTTGGTGTGAGTCCAGTTGCGTATCCAGATCAACACCCACTACTGGTCTATTCAAGGCCCCGTTACCCAAATCCCTAGTCAAGATCTGGATCACTGTCACGGGTCTCGGTCTGGTTCTGGTTCACGTCCGAGGTCCCATTTTTGAGTTTGGGTTCGGGATCGAGACTGGGGTGCGGTTCTAGGTCCCGACCCTTGTTCTGTGTCCCTAGTCTGGTTCCATGTTTAGGTCTGAGTTCAGGTTTGGGTTCGGGTCCCGAGTCGAGGTTTGGGTGGGGATCCGGGTCCGGCTCCCAATATGGGTTTAGCTCTGATTTGGAGTTTGGGTCCTGGTCTGGTTACGGTTCTGGATCTAGTTCCAATTTCAATTATGATTCCAAGTCCAAGTCCTAGTTCCCATCCCGGTCCACTTCCAGTTTTGGTTCCAATTATGGGTCATAGGGTACGGGTTCGGGTCCACTTTTGGGTTTGGGACTGGGTTCATGTCTGGGTGTAGGTTCGGGTCCTTGTCAGGATTCGGGTCCAAGGCTGGATCATAAATCGAGACATCCACAACGGGTTTTGTCCAAGCCCTGGGTCCAGATCCGGATCCCAATCTCGGGTTCCAGTCTAGTTCCATTTCTGGTGCCGGGTCACGAGCTGGGTCCTAGGTTCAAGTTCGGGTTTTGGTTGGGTACTAGGTCCCTATCCTAGTTCTGTTTCCCAGGTGTCTATCCTGATTCTGGGTCTGGGTCCTGGTCCCGGTTATTGTGTTGGTTTGGGTTCCAGTCTAGGTTCGGGTTCGAGTCTTATTGTCGTTTTGGGTTTAAGTCTCTGTCTGGGTTTTGATCTAGGTTCGGGTTTGGGTTTAGGTCCTTGTCCCTGTCCTAGTCCTAGTTCGGTTCTAGTTCCATTTGCGATTCTGAGTTCGAGTTTTGGTTTCAGTTCGGGTCGGAGTTCCAGTCCTGGTCTGAGTTTGGGTTCAGGTCCTGATTTCAGTCTAGGTCCAGATCAGGCTCCGGGTGTGGGTTCGCGTCCTGGGTCTTGGTCTAGGTTGGGTCCGAGTCCAAAGTTCCAATCCCGATCTGAGTCTGGATTAAGTTCTGGGTCTAAGTCCTTGGTTCTGATCCTGGTCTATGTTCGAGTTGGGTCCGGGTCAGGTCTAGCTTTCAGTTTGATTTTAGGTGTGGGTGTTTGAGTTTGGGTCCGAGTCTTTATCCGGGTTTGTGTCCAGGTCTGGACCCCGATCTAGGTCTAGGTTTGTGTCCAGGTGCAAGTTCGGGTTCGAAGTGCGGGTCCAAGTCTGGATCTGGGTCAGGATCTCGGTCCAGATCTAGGTCCAGCATTTCGATCCCAGTCTACGTATTTCTCCGAGTCCAGTTTCGTTTCCGGATCCCTATCTAGGTAAAAGTCTGTGTTTGGGATCGGGTCCAAGATTTAGGTCCAGGTCTGGGTCTGCGTTTCGGTTTGGGTACACGACCTTGTCCGGGCCCGAGTTCCAGTCTCAGTTTGGGTCTGAGGCTAGGTCTGGGTCCGGGTCCTGGTCACGGTCCTTGTCTTGTTCTAGGGTCCCTGTTCGACGATTCTTATTCAGGTTCTAATTTTGGGTCCCAAGTCTAGGTCTGGGTTGGGGTTTACTTCTTCGTCTGGGTTGTGGTACTAGTCTGAGTCCCAGATCTAGACACCACCTACTGGTTTGTTCCAGGCCCCGTTACCCGAATCCAGAGTGAAGGTCTGGATCACTATCACGAGTCTCGGTCTGGTTCTGGTTTAGGTCCCAGGTCCCATTTCTGAGTTTGGGAACGGGATCGAGACTGGGGTGCGGTGCTAGGTCTCGACCCTTGTTCTATGTCCCTAGTTTTGCTCCGTGTTAGGGTTTAAGTTCAAGTTTGGGTTTGGGTCTCGAGTCCAGGTTTGGGTTAGGATCTGGATCCGGTTCCCAATTCGGGTCTAGGTCAGATTTTGAGTCTGCGACCTGGTCCAGTTACGGTTCTGGATTTAGGTCCAATTTCAGTTATGATTTTAAGTCCAAGTCCTAGTTCAAGTCCCGGTCAACTTCCGATTTTGGTTCCAATTTTGGTTCACAGGGTACAAGTTCGGGTCCACTTTTGGGTTTCGGTCTGGGTTAAGGTCTGGGTGGGTTTGGGTCCTTGTCAAGGTTCGGGTCCGGGGTTGGGTCCCAAATCGACACACCGACTACGGGTTTTGTAAAAGCCCTGCGTCCAGATCCGGATCCCGATCTCGGGTGCTAGCCTGGTTCAATTTCTGATGCCGGGTCACGAGCTGGGTCCTAGGTTCAAATTCGGGTCTGGGTCGGGTACTAGCTCCCGGTCCTAGTTCTGTTTCCCAGGTCCCTATCCTGATTTTGGGGCCAGGTCCCGATTATTGTGTGGGTTTGGGTCGCGGTCTAGGTTCGAATTCGAGTCCTAGTCTCGGTTCCAGTTTAGGTCTCTGTTTGGGTTTTGATCTGGGTTCGGGTTTGGGTTTAGATCCTGGTCTGGGTCCTAGTCCTAGTTCGGTTCTAGTTCAATTTGCGATTCTAAGTTCGAGTTTGGGTTTGAGTTCGGGTCGGAGTTCGAGTCCTGGTCTGAGTTTGGGTTCGGGTATGATTTCAGTCTAGGTCAAGATCAGGCTCCGGGTGTGGGTTCGCGTCCTCGGTCTTGGTCTAGGTTGGGTTCATGTCCCAAGTTCCAATCCCGATCTGAGTCTGGATTCATTTCTGGGTCTAAGTCCTTGGTTCTGATCCTGCTCTGGGTTCGAGTCTGGGTCAGTGTTCGGGTCTAGCTTTGGGTCTGATTCTAGGTGTGGGTGTTTGAGTTCGGGTCCGAGTCTGTGTCCGAGTTTGGGTCCAGGTCTGGACCCCGATCTGGGTCTAGGTTCGGGTCCCGAGTGCGGGTCCAAGTTTGGGTCTGGGTCAGGATCTTGGTCCAGATCTAGGTCCAGCATTTCGATCCCAATCTGGGTCTTCGTCTGAGTCCAGGTTTGTATCCGGATTTCTATCTAGGTCCAAGTCTGTGTGTGGGATGGGGTCTCAAATTTAGGTCCAGGTCCGGGTCTCAGTTCTGGTCTTGGTACACGACCGTGTCCGGGCACAAGTCCCAGTCTCAGTTTGGGTCTGAGGCTAGGCCTTTGTTCGGCTCTAGGTTTGGGTCCGTGTCCTAGTCACGGTCCTAGTCTTGTTCAAGGGTCCTGGTTCGGCGATTCTTGTTCAGGTTCTAATTTTTTGTCCCAGGTCTAGGTCTAGGTTCGGGTTTGGTTTTTTGTCTGGGTTGTGGTCCTAGTCTGAGTCCCATATCTAGACACCGACTACTGGTCTGTTAAAGGCCTCATTACTCAAATCCCGAGTCAAGATTTGGATCACTTTCACGGTCTCGGTCTGCTCCTGGTTCAGGTCCCAAGTCCCATTTCTGAGTTTGGGTTCGGGATCGAGAAGGGCGTGCGGTTCTATGTCCCAACCCTGGTTCTGTGTTCCTAGTCTGGTTCCACGTTTAGGTCTGAGTTCTTGTTCGGGTTTTAGTCCTGAGTCCAGGTTTGGGTTGGGATCCGGGTCCGGCTCCCAATTCGGGTCTAGGTCGGATTTGGAGTCCGGGTCCTGGTCCAGTTAAGGTTCTATATCTAGGTCCAATTTCAGTTATGATGCCAAGTCCAAGTCCTAGTTCAAGTCTCGGTAAACTTCCAGTTTTCGTTCCAATTTTGGGTCACAGGGTTCGGGATCGGATCCACTTTATGGTGTGGGTTCGGGTCTTTCTCAGGGTTCGGGTCCAGGGCTAGGTCCCAAATCCAAACACCGACTACGGGTTTTGTCCAAGCCCTGGGTCCAGATCTGGATCCCAATCTCGGGTCCCCGTCTAGTTCCATTTCTTGTGCCGGGTCACGAGCTGGGTCCTAGGTTCAAGTTCGGGTCTGGGTCGGGTACTAGGTCTCGGTCCTAGTTCTGTTTCCCATGTCCCTATCCTTATTCTTGGTCCAGGTCCAGGTCATTGTGTGGGTTTGGGCCCCGGTATAGGTTTGGGTTTGAGTCCTAGTCTCGGTTTGGGTTTAGGTCTTTGTCTGGGTTTTGATCTAGGTTCAGGTTTGGTTTAGGTCCTGGTCCTGGTCCTAGTCCTAGTTCGGTTCTAGTTCCATTTACGATTTAGAGTTCGAGTTTGGGTTTGAGTTCGGGTCGGAGTTTGAGTCTTGGCATGAGTTTGGGTTCAGGTCATGATTACAGTCTAGGTCAGAATCAGGCTCCGGGTGTGGGTTCGCGTCCCTGGTCTTGGTCTAGGTTGGGTCCAAGTCCCAAGTTCAAATCCCGATCTGAGTTTGGATTCATTTCTGGGTCTAAGTCCTTGGTTCTGATCCTGGTCTGGGTTCGAGTTGGGTTCGGGTCCGAATCTAGCTTTTTGTCCGATTTTAGGTGTGGGTGTTTGAGTTCGGGTGGGAGTCTGTGTCCGGGTTTGTGTCCAGGTCTGGACCCAGATCTGGGTCTAGGTTCGGGTCCAGGTCCAAGTTCGGGTCCCGAGTGCAGGTCCAAGTTTGGGTTTGGGTCAGGATCTCGGTCGAGATCTAGGTCCAACATTCCGATCCAAGTCTGCGTCTTGGTCCGAGTCAAGTTTCGTATCTGAATCCCTATCTAGGTCCAAGTCTGTGTTTGGGATCGGGTCCTTTATTTAGGTCTAGGTCCGGGTCTCAGTTCCGGTCTGGGTACACGACAGTGTCCTGGCCCGAGTTCCAGTCTCAGTTTGGGTCTGAGGCTAGGTCTGTGTGTTGGGTTTTATGCCCTAAATAAAACTCATTTCATATAATCAGATTTACTTATTAATAAAGATCAGAAATAACATTTTATGTTGCATGGTTCACATGATTTATTTCATGATTATATGTATATAATGTATGAATTCTTTTTATGTCCAGAACATATGAATTTGATAAGATTATAATGTTGTCAGCACAGTGGAATATAATCTTAATTATATGTTCAAAAGTTTATTCCCTGATTTGTCAGAACACTGGATTTAGACTGACATGGTATAATCAGCGATAGGTATTCTTACACCTTGGAAAAGTGTTATGTCCTTTCCAGGACATTGGCAAAGTTTACCAATATCGGATGTATGGAGTATACATCGGAAGGGACCGATATTGAACTTTGATTAGATATGTTAAAATTTACCGTAATATCTATTCAATTCAATATCACTAAGTTGATCCTAGATCACATGATCGAAAACCTGATATGGTTAGGCTTAATCTCAAGAGTGTTATTCGTGTTTTTTGATTTGTTAGTTAAGCATAATTTTTGGTCAGTGCAATACATACATTTTGGGAACACGGTAGGGCAATTGAGTGGGAGCGCTAACATAAATATGGAATCTATAGCTTTTATTTGGCAAATAGAAGTAAAGGATGATTTCCTTCGAGCTTAACCAAACGAAGATAAATGGTGGAGATCTCATTTCACTTAGGTGAAATATCATTTGTACAGGGTTAAGTGTTTTAAGGATAAAATACATTGAAGGTGTAGCGGTAACAGTAGTGCCTGTTCAATGTAGATCATCTATATAGAGGATCATTGATCACATTAGAGTTATAACAATGGATAACTGATGACGTGTCTATATCATGGAACATATAGAGCGTTTCTATATGACTGAGAGTGCAATTCCAAGTTCTAAGTGTGGATTCAATGAGGAATTAATAAGTTAGGGAATTTACTTGGTAAATTCGGTTCGACTTATTGGAAGCTTGGTTATATAGACCCATGGTCCCCATACTAGTTGAGACCATACTGCTTGTAAGACTCAGTTAATTGATTTTAATTAATCAATTATAATTCTAAAAGTTAGACTATGTCTACTTTATGAATTCTCACAGTTTAAGGATGAAATCGTAAAGAAAAGGGTTTCTAGGTTTAATTATTAATTAATAGACTTTGTATGTCTAATTAATAATTATTTTAAATGACAATATTATTTAATAATCTATTTTAGTTATTCAATAATTAGTTTTGGCATTTAAATGATTAGAATTTGAAAAATGGCATTTTTGGAGAAATAGAAATAAAATTGAGGAAACTGCAAAATCCAAGTGAGGCCCATTTCCCCCTATGGCCGGCCACATGGTTTGAGTTTCCCAATTATTATTTTCAATTTTAATTGCCATGTAATTTCTAATCAAAGCCTAGCAATAATAGGAAAGTGGTGGATCACACTAAATAAGGCAGTTAATCAATTACACAGTAATTAAGGAAACTGTTTATTTGGAAAGTTGTGCTCTCCCTTTTCCCTATATAAAGCAACCTTGTTATCTTCTCTTGTATGGATGATAAGCCACGAAATTCAAGAGAGAAAAAGAGAGAAAATTTCGAACTCCTTGTGAGATGAGTAGTGCCCACACACATCAAGTGGTATCTCAATCATAGTATGTAAGACTATGGAAATTCTGCATCAAAGAAGGAGAAAAGAAGATCCAGGTTCGGATCTTGGTGATGCTCTGCTACAGAAAGGAATCAAGGGCTAGAAATCTGAACGGAAGGAGTCATATTATTCCGCTGCACCCACTGTACGGTTTTCTAACTTTATATGTGTTTATTTTCATTGTTTTAGAATTCATATTAGGTTGTTAATCCAACATACTTGTTAGTAAATCTAGATCCTGGTAAAATAATTTCCAACAACTGGTATCAGAGCCATGGTAATGATTTACTTTCATGTAATATGAATTAAAACGATGATTTGCATGTTTTTGTGTTGATATGGATGGTTTCATGTTGGTTTATGTGTTTATGTGATGAATGTTAATGTTGTACGAAATTTTTCCATGAAATATATTTTTTCAATTTTTGAAAATATTTTATTTGGATTCCTTGTGAAAAATTAAGCAATTTTCATTTTACGGAACTCGATTCCGATAAAAATAAAAAAAGATATGAATTTTTGAAAATCGGGATTTCATGGTGTCGAGGGTGGTGCTCATGCGCACCAGACCCTCGGACACCTTCCCTTTCCGCGTGTGTGACTAGCCTAGAGGACCCTGCAGCACGCCCGTGCGTCTCGCCGAGGATCCCAGCAGCCCGCCGAGATTTCTCGGTAGATAGGGCTGCTCACCACTTGCTCCGCGTGCGTTTTGGGTGTCATGCAACCTATTTTGGCTGCAGTTGCAGCCTACTCGCAGCAAAAACCCAAAATTGCGATTTTTGGGATTTTTCCCAAAAATCCAATTTTTTCATGGGTTTGTTTCCCAAAAATTTATTTTTCCTTTTTTAAATATTTCTAAATTAAAATGTTTCCAATTTTAAATATTTTCAATTTGGAATTTTTCGAATTTTTAAATATTTCTATTTTGGAATCTTTCCAATTTTAAATATTTCCTATTATGGTCAGATTTCAAATTTTGTTAACTTCTTTAATATTTATTTGTTATTTAATTATAAGATTAGATATTTTGATATTTAAGATATTTTAAATTAAAAGATAACTATGTCTTTTTATTTAAAATATTATATTAGAATTATCTTATATGGCAAATTAAATAATTAATAAATTTGAAATTAACATAGATATTTTTATAGATATACTTACCATAATATTTTTCAAATTCAAAAATTTGTTATTTTGTTAAATATTTAATTATTTATAAATTATAAGTTTAAAAATGATATTTTTTCTATATATATATCATTTTTTCCTTATTAGAAATTTATAAATCATATCTTAAATATTTAAATAACATAGATATTTTTGTAGAGGTTTGAATATTGCTTAATTTGAGATATTTTGACATATAATTATGGTAATTATTATTCATTTATTATTTTATTTCTAAAATAATAATTATCTAACCAAATCTATTTTAAAATTGGTTTATTTTATTATATTATAAGATCTGAAAGTGATATTGAAGATTCTTTCCTTTCAAATCATTGATCTTATTAGATATTTAATTTGATTCAAATAAACCTAGATATTTTAAAATTAGTTTCCTTTATTTGGTTAGTTTAAGAATAATAATTTAATTATATTAATATCTTATTTTCACATCTGTTACATGGACAATGTTTGTTTATTTATATTGTTTATTCAAAAACTCTTTTTAACAAACCTATTATTTATCTGATCTAAATTGCAATGATTAACTTGTTGACAGATCCAATGATCTGATTTTAATCATAGTTCAATTGACGATAGATCTTATAAATAATTTGTAACAGGTAAATTTTGTACTTCTTTCATCTGTGTAAACCTAGTAACATGATAGGGCCCATCTAAATCATTTGACCTGTGTGAGCCTATATGTTTGCTTTTGGGCTTAGATGCATATAGGAAGCCCATTTAAGTTTTTACTAAGTAAATGGACTAGGTTGCTAAAATAAATTTTGACATAAGGAAATTTATTTAGGGCTTATTCAATGAATAACAATTGTTTATTTTAAGGTTAAATTCCTCTCTTTTGGGCCTTGTGTGAGAGTTGGGGGCCATAGAAGTGGGTACCACATACTGAACCCAGCTCCCCCTCACATGAACTACCCCAATTGTGAAGGCCCATTTGCCTTATTTAAATAATTGTATTAGGTTAATTATATTAGTCTAACCTAATTAAAATTGAATTAGCAACATAATTAACTTTTAAAATATATGAAATTTATTTTTCATGTAATATTTTAAAGTTAATTTTAGAAAAACACTTAGTCAATGATATATTCTAGATAGTTATTTCTAGTACTAGTTATTATTTCTAATATTAAATAAGGAAATATCATTGATTGTAAAATTAATTGTTTCCTACTTAATTTTGGCACGATCTAAGTTTAGTATATTTTCCTAGTATTAAACTAGAATTAATAATTAAGTTTCCTCTTTACTTAATTATTTATTTCTTGAATTTAATACATTTAATTAAATTGAAAATTTCAATATCCAAGTTGATTTTCATCATGATACTTAGATATTGTTATTTTCATGTTATTTAATTAAAGTTGAAAATTATTTTAAGTTTGGAATATTATTTCAGAATAACTTAAGTTTGAATAATTTTCAAAATATATTTTATTTTATTTTATTAATCATTTCCCAAAATTTTGAAATTACATTTCTTTAATGCAGAAATTTTGAATTTTATTTGAAAAATAGATTAAAGTTGAAAATTATTTATTTAATTTTGGACCAACTTAAATCATTGATTTTTTCATTTAATGATTAATTAAAATAAATGAACTAAAATATATTATAATTACAAATTGGATTAATTAGTCTATGAAAGTCTGGATAGTTATTATCTGTTTTGCTTGAAGTATTTTTCTAGTGTATTTAATTAAATAGAAAATTAATATTTAAGTTGATTTTTTAATCATGATACTTAAATATTTGAAATTTTTCCTAGATATTTAATTAAATACGGAAATTATATTTTTTGTTGAAAATTAATTTTTATTAATTTTGGGCCAACATAAAATTAGAGTAATTTTCCAGGATTTATTTTATTTTATTTTAAAGCATTTTCGAAATGCAATATATATTTAAACAAACTTAAATTTGAGTTGTAAATTAATATAAATTAATTTTGAAACAACTTAAATTGAATAATTTTCTAAATATTTATGAAAATTATTACTAAGATGGAAATAATTAACGTTATTTATCCATCTAAGTATAATTTATAAATATTAAATTAAAATTTATATTTGGAATTTTTCATTCTAAATTGGAAATTTTAATTAAATAAATATATATTCAAAATAAATGGATTAAAATAAATGTTAGAAGAAAAAACAACCCTTCATTAAATAATGAGCTTTATTATTATAAGGGTATTCGATCTCCATTGTTGGTTTTGCATAGCTATTGTTTTAGTGAGTAGTCCTCCCTAATGGAGGAACGTTCATTAGCAAGTTAGCACCGTTTAATCTCGAAAGATAAGTAATCTTGTAAGTTTTTTATATAGTTCATGCTCACCCTAATGGTGGCGACTGTATAAGACTTGCAAGAATATGAAACAATGGTGGAAGCTCATAAGATAGAATAGCCTTGACTCTCGCCTAAACGAGACAACGCGGATTCACTTCTTGATCGAATAAAAGGTTGCTAGAATGTTTGACATTTTAGATGAGCTGACAACTCTATTCAATGAATGGTAGCTTTGACTCTCGCCTAAACGGGACACTGATATCAGTTTGTTGAAAACCTTGGAAATTATTTAGGATTGTATGTTTTAGTATTTTCACTTGTCATTCCTACTTGCTATGTGCTTAATAATTTCTGAATTGTGTATGAATTTGTATTGAACCATGTTATTTTCTGTTATTAAATTGTAGTTTAATTTCGAATCTTCATTGTTGGTCTAACTTGATTTGTTTTTCTAATGAGATAAATCCCTTATGGATTTTCACCATTAGACTAACATAATAGTGTTAGATCTCGAAAGATAAATATTGTATATGCAACATCTAGCTGTTCATCAATTGATGACACCTTAGACTAGTGTTTTACAATATGAAACAAGAAGATTGAATAAATAAGATTACTTTGACTCTCGCTAATCGGAGCATCGTTGGATTCTTATTTAAAACGAAATTATCCTAATTCCTCTTAGCTTATTCATTTAGAATTAGCTTAATGACATATCATTGGATGAATGGTCTATAAATCATATAAAGTCTTATTTTCTCTTAAGAAATTAGATGACGCATATGATTATATTCCCGGCATTCTATCCCAAAATGATATATATCCTCAATCTTAGATATCTCCTACTTGTATAGGCAAATCATAGAGTTAGATTAGTAGTGGTGGTCCAAGAGAGAATTACTAATTATACAGTTACACTTTCACAAGTGTTTAATAACCATTTTCTTTCAATGGATTCAAACTGTATGAGTTTAGTATTCTGTGACCAGAATCCACTTGCACTATTCTATGAACTCTTTGATGTAACTAAATTTAAGTCATCAAAAGATTCAACCACATATTTTATAAATCTATGGCATTTGTATCTTGTTCATAGTGGTTTTGACAAGATCATTCTCTGCAAAGAGTTAATATGCCTATATCCACTGAAAGAAATTTTATCTCATTCGCAGATGGATGTACATTCAGGGGTGGATATGAGTTCTCATTGTATTCTTAAAACGATCACTCTAGATTTTACCTTACGCAAAAGAAATTTGAAATGTTTGAAAAATTTCATGAATTTTTAACAATGGTAAGTGGTTAAAGATCTTGCGAACTGATAGGGGTGGAGAAAAAGTTAGTAGATATGCAGTTCAAAGATCATTAATTTGATTTTGAATTATCTCCAAACTTACCTCCCCAGAAATTCGAGTTGCATATTGATGATTAGTTACTAGTCGTTGCCTAAATCCTTATATGGTAATTTCAGAATGATGTAATGGTTGTATACTTAATGTAAATCATTACTAGATTCATGGATGACCTAATCGAAATCTCAAAAGAGCTAGAACTGCTAACCCTGGTTTGCATGTTTGTTAGCTATTCTAAGTGATTAGGGGTGGAGCATCCCATAGTCATTAGATAAGAAAGTGTTTGTTTAAACAAATACTACTTTTCTAAGAAAATGACTAAGTCTGAAAATAAAGTAGCAAATAAAGGATATATTTTTTTTCTTGATTCCATAAGTGTTCTATCATCTTATTCGTTACAAGATGATCCCACTGCCTCTGTTGTCTTAACACAACTGAAGAGGTCTATACCATTTAGTTTTCTTAGACATAGTTCACGGTACCTTGTTGTAGTGGGAGAGTTTCTAGGAACTCACCTTCTTATAACTTGGAAGACACTAGTGATTAAAATCCATTGTGAGTTTAAACAAGTAATGGATTGTCAAGATAAGAAACTAAGAAGAAAGCCAATAGAACTATGGTTTGATCCATTCACATGGAGTAACCTAAAGTTTTCTATTACAAGGACATGAAAGGAAATTTTTGTTAATAAGTCTATTCAATGGACTTAACAAAACTTCCTGTTCCTAGTATTATAGGTTTGAGTTTATCTAAACCTATGGCTTGTGGTATACCTGGTAATTACTTACTCTAATGCAAGCAACTTACTTTAGTAAGATGCTGAGCATTTTTCTTTCCAATGGCAATCTATAGAAGCTTCACAACTTCTTAGATATAGATTTTATTTATCTAAGGAAAAGTCTCAACTATTCCAGAAAAGATAAAGCCATGAAAGAATTTCTTGAATCAACAGTGAGAGGTCTCAGATATGCTTTAGTATGCCTTAGACCAGACACCTGCTGTTGAGTGGGAGTAATGAGTAAGTATCAGATTAATCTAGGAGAGGAACATTGGAAGACAATCAAGTAAATTTTTAAGATTAAGAAGAGGAACTATATGTTAGTCGATAAGGGTGTGTTTTGAAACTCTTAGACTACACCACATCAGATTTCGAGACTTGCCTGTGTGCTAGAAAGTCTGCTGATGACATGGTGATTACTTTGGGGGTCGAGTAGTGATTTTGGAAAAGTGTAAAAACCTATCTGAAATCTCTTGGTCTACTAGAGAGAGACTGAATGTTAAAAGTTGCAGGAAAGATACTTATTCAGTCTAAGGAAAGTTCTATACATTTGTGGCACTGTTCCAAATTGCTTTAACTACTAGGGTTACTTCCTGAATAACCAAAGAGTAGTTGCCCAAAAGTATAGAATCCAGTATCCCAAGAGAGTAGACATATAGAGAGGAATTTCACATTATCAAGGATTTTGTGATTAAGGAAGAGTAATGGTGGAGAAGAGGTTGTGTTTAATTCAGCCTATCAGATCCTATTATGAGGAGTTTACTACTATTACACTTGATTGGTATATCAAGGTGTTAATGATTATTTGAAATGCACTTTTTGTTTTATATTAGTGCAAGTGGGAGTTTGTTGGGTTTTATGCCCTAAATAAAACTCATTTCATATAATCAGATTTACTTATTAATAAAGATCAGAAATAACATTTTATGTTGCATGGTTCACATGATTTATTTCATGATTATATGTATATAATGTATGAATTCTTTTTAAGTCCAGAACATATGAATTTGATAAGATTATAGTGTTGTCAGCACAGTGGAATATAATCTTAATTATATGTTCAAAAGTTTATTCCCTGATTTGTCAGAACACTTGATTTAGACTGACATGGTATAATCAGCGATAGGTATTCTTACACCTTGGAAAAGTGTTATGTCCTTTCCAGGACATTGGAAAAGTTTACTAGTATCGGATGTATGGAGTATACATCGGAAGGGACCGATATTGAACTTTGATTAGATATGTTAAAATTTACCGTAATATCTATTCAATTCAATATCACTAAGTTGATCCTAGATCACATGATCGAAATCTTGATGTTGTTAGGCTCAATCTCAAGAGTGTTATTCGTGTTCTTTGATTTGTTAGTTAAGCCTAATTTTTGGTCAGGGAAATACATACATTTTGGGAACACGGTAGGGCAATTGAGTTGGAGCGCTAACATCAATATGGAATCTATAGCTTCTATTTGGAAAATAGAAGTAAAGGATGATTTCCTTCGAGCTTAACCAAACGAAGATAAATGGTGGAGATCTCATTTCACTTAGGTGAAATATCATTTATACATGGTTAAGTGTTTTAAGGATAAAATACATTGAAGGTGTAGCGGTTACAGTAGTGCCTGTTCAATGTAGATCATCTATATAGAGGATCATTGATCACATTAGGGTTATAACAATGGATAACTAATGACGTGTCTATATCATGGAACATATAGAGCGTTTCTATATGACTGAGAGTGCAATTCCAAGGTCTAAGTGTGGATTCAATGAGGAATTAATAAGTTAGGGAATTTACTTGGTAAATTCGGTTCGACTTATTGGAAGCTCAGTTATATAGACCCATGGTCCCCATTCTAGTTGAGATCATACTGCTTGTAAGACTCAGTTAATTTATTTTAATTAATCAATTATAATTCTAAAAGTTAGACTATGTCTACTTTATGAATTCTCACAGTTTAAGGATGAAATCGTAAAGAAAAGGGTTTCTAGGTTTAATTATTAATTAAGAGACTTTGTATGTCTAATTAATAATTATTTTAAATGACAATATTATTTAATAATCTATTTTAGTTATTAAATAATTAGTTTTGGCATTTAAATGATTAGAATTGGAAAAATGGCATTTTTGGAGAAATAGAAATAAATTTGAGGAAACTTCAAAATCCAAGTGAGGCCCATTTCCCCCTATCGCTGGCCACATGGTTTGAGTTTCCCAATTATTATTTTCAATTTTAATTGCCAGGTAATTGCTAATCAAAGCCTAGCAATAATAGGAAAGTGCTGGATCACACTAAATAAGGCAGTTAATCAATTACACAGTAATTAAGGAAACTGTTTATTTGGAAAGTTGTGCTCTCCCTTTTCCCTATATAAAGCAACCTTGTTCTCTTCTCTTGTATGGATGATAAGCCACGAAATTCAAGAGAGAAAAAGAGAGAAAATTTCGAAATCCTTGTGAGATGAGTAGTGCCCACACACATCAAGTGGTATCTCAATCATAGTATGTAAGACTATGGAAATTCTGCATCAAAGAAGGAGAAAAGAAGATCCAGGTTCAGATCTTGGTGATGCTCTGCTACAGAAAGGAATCAAGGGCTAGAGATCTGAACGGAAAGAGTCATATTATTCCGCTGCACCCACTATAAGGTTTTCTAACTTTATATGTGTTTATTTTCATTGTTTTAGAATTCATATTAGGTTGTTAATCCAACATACTTGTTAGTAAATCTAGATCCTGGTAAAATAATTTCCAACACTGTGTTCGGTTCTAGGTCTGGGTCTGGGTCCTGGTCACGGCATAGTCTTGTTCTAGGGTCCTTGTTCAGCTATTCTTTTTCAGCTTCTAATTTGTGGTCCCAAGTCTAGGTCTGGGTTCGGGTTTGCTTCTTCGTCTAGGTTCTGGTTTGAGTCCTAGTCTCGGTTCGGGTTTAGGTCTTTGCCTGGGTTTTGATCTGTGTTCGTGCTTGGGTTTAGGTCCTGGTCCTGGTCCTAGTCCTAGTTCGGTTCTAGTTCCATTTGCGATTCTGAGTTCGAGTTTGGATTTGAGTTCGGGTCGGAGTTCGAGTCATCGTATGAGTTTGGGTTCGGGTCGTGATTTTAGTCTAGGTCAGAATCAGGCTCCGCGTGTGGGTTTGTGTCCTGGGTCTTGGTCTAGGTTGGGTCTAAGTCCCAAGCTCCAATCCCAATCTGAGTTTGGATTTAGTTCTTGGTCTAAGTCCTTAGTTCTGATCCTGGTTTGGGTTCGAGTTGGGTCCGGGTCCGAATCTAGATGTTGGTTCGATTCTAGATGTGGGTGTTTGAGTTCGGGTGGGAGTCTGTGTCCGGGTTTGTGTCTAGGGCTAGACCTCGATCTGGGTCTAGGTTCAGGTCTAGGTCCAAGTTCGGGTCCAAGTTTGGGTCTGTGTAAGGATCTCGGTCCAGATCTAGGTCCAGCATTCCGATCCAAGTCTGCGTCTTGGTCCGAGTCAAGTTTCATATCTAAATCCCTATCTAGGTCCAAGTCTGTGTTTGGGATCGGGTCCCAGATTTAGGTCAAGGTCCGGGTCTCAGTTGCGGTCTGGGTACACGACAGTGTCGTGGCCCGAGTTCCAGTCTCAGTTTGGGTCTGAGGCTAGGTCTGTGTTCGGTTCTAGGTCTAGGTCTGGGTCCTGGTCACGGCATAGTCTTGTTCTAGGGTCCTTGTTCGGCGATTCTTTTTCAGCTTCTAATTTGTGGTGCCAAGTCTAGGACTGGGTTCGGGTTCTGTTCTTCGTCTAGGTTCTGGTCCTAGTCTGAGTCCCTGATCTAGACACCGACTACTGGTCTGTTCCAAGCCCCTTTACCCGAATCTCCAGTCAAGATCTGGATCAGTTTCCCAGGACTAGGTTTGGTTCTTGTTCAGGTCCCATGTCCCATTTCTGTGTTTGGGTTCGGGATCGAGACTGGGGTGCGGTTCTAGGTCCCGACCCTGGTTCTGTGTTCCTAGTCTGGTTCAATGTTTGGGTCTGAGTTCAGGTTCGGGTTCGGGTCCCGAGTCCAGGTTTAGGTGGGGATCCGGGTCCAACTCCCACTTCGGGAATACGTCTGATTTGGAGTCCAGGTCCTAGTCCGGTTACGGTTCTTGATCTAGGTTCAATTTCTGTTATGATTCCAAGTCCAAGTCCTAGTTCAAGTCCCGATCAACTTCCGGTTTTGGTTCCAATTTTGGGTCACAGGGTACGGATTCGTGTCCACTTTTGGGTTTGGGACTGGGTTCAGGTCAGGGTGTGGGTTCGGGTGTAGGGCTGGGTCCAAAATCCAGACACCTACTACGGGTTTTGTCCAAGCCCTGGGTCCAGATCTGGATCCCAATCTCGGGTCCCAATCTGGTTGCATTTCTGGTGTCGGGTCACGACCTGGGTCCTAGGTTCAAGTTTTGGTCTGGGTCAGAACTAGGTCTCGGTCCTAGTTCTATTTCCCAGGTCCCTATCCTGATTCTGGGTCCAGGTCCCTGTTATTTTGTGGGTTTGGGTCTTGGTCTATGTTTCAGTTCGAGTCCTAGTCTCGGTTTGGGTTTAGGTCTCTGTCAGGGTTTTGATCTGGGTTCGGGTTTGGGTTTTGGTCCTGGTCCTGGTCCTAGTCCTAGTTCAGTTCTAGTTCCATTTGTAATTCTCAGTTCGAGTTTGGGTTTGAGTTCGGGTCGGAGCTCGAGTCCTGGTCTGAGTTTGGGTTCAGGTCCTGATTTCAGTCTAGGTACATATCAGGGTCCGGGTGTGGGTTCGCTTCTTGGGTCTTGGTCTAGGTTGGGTTCGAGTCCCAAGTTCCAATGCCGATCTGAGTCTAGATTCAGTTCTTGGTCTAAGTCCTTGGTTCTGATCTTGGTCTGGGTTCGACTTGGGTCCGGGTCCGGGTCTAGCTTTTTGTCTGATTCTAGGTGTGGGTGTTTCAGTTCCGGTGCGAGTCTGTGTCCGGGTTTGTGTCCAGGTCTGGACGCTGATCTGTGTCTAGGTTCGGGTCCAGGTCCAAGTTCGGGTCCCGAGTGCGGGTCCAAGTTTGGGTCTGGGTCAGGATCTCGGTCCAGATCTAGGTACAGCATTTCGATCTTGGTTCTTTGTCGGGGTTTCTGGTCCTAGTGAGAGTCCTAGATCTAGACACCGACTACGGGTCTGTTCCAAGCCCGGTCACCCGAATCCCGAGTAAAGATCTAAATCACTGTCACGTGTCTCGTTCTAGTTCTAGTTCAGGTCGTAGGTCCCATTTCAGAGTTTTGGATCGGGATCGAGACAGGGTGCGGTTCTAGGTCCCATCCCTGGTTCTATGTCCGTAGTCTGGTTCCATGTTTGAATCAAAGTTCAGGTTCGTGTTCGGGTCCCGAGTCCAGGTTTGGGTTGGGATCCGGGTTCGGCTCCCAATTTGGGTCTAGGTCTAATTTGGAATCCGGGTCCAGGTCTAGTTACGGTTCTGGATCAAGGTCCAATTTCAGTTATGATTCCAAGTCCAAGTCCTAGTTCCAGTCCCGATCAACTTCGAGTTTTGGTTCCAATTTTGGGTCACAAGGTACTAGTTTGAGACTTGGTTCAGGTCCAGGTGTGGGTTCGGGTTCTTGTCAAGGTTTGGGTCTAGGGCTGGGTGCGTAATCCAGACACCGACTACGGGTTTTATCCAAGCCCTTGGTCCAGATCCGGATCCCAATCTCGCGTCCTTGTCTGGTTCCATTTCTTGTGTCAAGTCAAGAGCCGGGTCCTAGGTTCAAGTTTGGGTCTGGGTCGGGTACTAGGGCTCACGGTCAACTTCCAGTTTTTTTTCCAATTTTGGGTCACAAGGTACTAGTTCGGGTCCACTTTTGGGTTTGGGACTGGGTTCAGGTCCAGTTGTGGGTTCGGGTCCTTGTCAGGGTTCGGGTCAAGGGCCGAGTCCCAAATCTAGACACCGACTACGAGTTTTGTCCAAGCCCTGGGTCGAGATCCGGATCCCAATCTCGGGTCCCAGTCTGGTTCTAATTCTAGTACCGGGTCACGACCTGGGTCCTACGTTCAAGTTTGGGTCTGGGTCGGGTACTAGGTCCTGGTCCTAGTTCTGTTTCCCAGGTCCCTATCGTTATTTTGGGTCCAGGTCTCGGTTATTGTGTGGGTTTGGGTCCCGGTCTAGGTTCGGGTTCGAGTCCTAGTCTCCGTTCATGTTAAGGTCTATGTCTGGGTTTTTATTTGGGTTCAGGTTTGGGTTTAGTTCCTGGTCCTTGTCCTAGTCCAAGTTCGGTTCTGATTCCATTAGCGATTTTGAGTTCGAGTTTGAGTTTGAGTTCGGGTCGGAGCTCAAGTCCTGTTCTGAGTTTGGGTTCGGGACAATATTTAAGTCTAGGTCCAGATCAGGCTCCGGGTGTGGGTTCGTGTCCTGGGTCTTGGTCTAGGTTGGGTCCAAGTCCTAGGTTCCAATCTCGATCTGAGTCTGGATTCAGTTCTCGGTCTAAGTCCTTTGTTCTGATCCTGGTCTGTGTTCGAGTTTTGGTCCGGGTCCGGGTCCGGGTCTATCTTCGGGTCTGATTCTAGGTGTGGGTGTTTGAGTTTGGGTCCGAGTTTGTGTCCAGGTTTGTGTCCAGGTCTGGACCCCAATCCTGGTCAAGGTTCGGGTCCAGGTCCAAGTTCTTATCCCGAGTGCGGGTCCAAGTTTGGGTCTGGGTCAGTATCTCTGTCCTGATCTAGGTCAAGCATTTCTATCACAGTCTGGGTACAAGTCTATGTTTGGGATCGGGTCCCAGATTTAGCTCCAAGTCTGGGTCTCAATTCCGGTATGGGTACACGACCATGTTCGGGCCCGAGTTTCAGTCTCAGGTTTGGGTCTGACGCTAGGTCTGTGTTCGATTCTAGGTCTGGGTCTGGGTCCTGGTCGCGGTCCTAGTCTTGTTCTAGGGTCCTGGTTCATCGATTCTTCTTCATGTTCTAATTTTGGGTCCTAGGTCTAGGTCTGGGTTCGAGTTTGGTTCTTCGTCTGGGTTCTGGTCCTAGTTTGAGTCCCACATGTAGACACTGACTACTCGTATGTTCCAGGCCCCGTTACCCGAATCCCGAGTCAAGATCTTGATCACTTTCACGGCTCTCGGTCTTGTTCTGGTTTAGGTCCTAGGTCCCATTTCTGAGTTTGGGTTCGGGATCGAGACTGGGGTGCGGTTCTAGGTCCCGACCCTGGTTCTGTGTCCCTAGTCTGGTTCCAAGTTTGTGTTTGAGTTTAGGTTCTGGTTCGGGTCTCGAGTCCAGGTTTGGGTTGGGATCCGGGTCCGTCTCCCAATTCGGCTCTAGGTCTGATTTGGAGTCCAGGTCCTTGTCCGGTTAAAGTTCTGGATCTACGTCCAACTTCTGTTATGATTCCAAGTCCAAGTCCTTCTTCCAGTCCCGGTCAACTTCCATTTTTGGTTCCAATTTTTAGTCACAAGGTACTAGTTCGGTTCCACTTTTGGGTTTGGGACTAGGTTCAGTCCGGGTGTGGGTTCGGGTCCAGGGCTGGGTTCAGGTCGGGTTCTAAGTCCTGGTCCTAGTTCTGTTTCCCAGGTCCCTATCCTTATTCTGTGTCCAGGTCCCGATTATTGTGTTTGTTTGGGTTCCGGTCTAGGTTCAGGTTCGAGTCTTAGTGTCGTTTCGGGTTTAAGTCTCTGTCTGGGTTTTGATCTAGGTTCGGGTTTAGGTTTAGGTCATGATCCCGGTCCTAGTCCTATTTCGGTTATAGTTCCATTTGCGATTCTAAGTTCGAGTTTGGGTTTGAGTTCGGGATGGAGTTCGAGTCCGGGTCTGAGTATGGGTTCGGGTCCGGATTTAAGTCTATGTCTAGATCAGGTTCCCAGTGTTGGTTCGCGTCCTGGGTCTTTGTCTAGGTTGGGTCCGAGTCCCAAGTTCAAATCCAGATCTAAGTTTGGATTTAGTTCTTGCTCTAAGTTCTTGGCTCTGATCCTGGTTTGGGTTCGACTTTGGGTCCGGGTTCGGGTCTAGCTTTGGGTCTGATTCTAGGTATGGGTGTTTGAGTTTGGGTGCGAGTCTGTGTCCGGGTTTGTGTCCAGGTCTAGACCCCGATCTAGGTCTAGGTTCGGGTCCAGGTCGAAGTTCGGGTCCCGAGTGCAGGTCCAAGTTTGGGTTTGGGTCAGGATCTCGGTCCATATTTAGGTCGAGTATTTCGATCCCAGTCTTAGTCTTGGTTCGAGTCCAGCTTCGTATCTGGATCCCTATGTAGGTCCAAGTCTGTGTTTGGGATCGTGTCCCAGATTTAGGTCCAAGCCCGGGTCTTAGTTCTCGTCTAGGTACACGACCGAGTCCGGGCCCAAGTTCCAGTCTTAGTTTGGGTTTGAGGTTAGGTCTGTGATCGGCTCTGGGTCTGGGTCGGGTTCTTCGTCCCAGTCCTAGTTCTGTTTCCTTGGTCCCTATCCTGATTCTTTGTCCAGGTCTCGGATATTGTGTGGGTTTGGGTCCCGGTCTAGGTTTGGGTTCGAGTCCTAGTGTCAGTTCGGGTTTAGGTCTCTGTCTGGGTTTTGATCTGGGTTCGGGTTGGGGTTTAGGTCCTTGTCATAGTACTAGTCCTAGTTCGGTTCTAGTTCCATTTGCGATTTTGAGTTGGAGTTTGGGTTTGAGTTTGGGTCGGAGTTCGAGTACTGGTCTGAGTATGGGTTCGGGTCCAAATTTCAGGCTAGGTCCAGATCAGGCTTCGGGTGAGGGTTCGCGTCCTGGGACTTGGTCTAGTTTGGGTAAGAGTCCAAAGTTCCAATCCCGATCTGAGTTTGGATTTAGTTCTGGGTCTAAGTCCTTCGTTCTGATCCTGGCCTGGGTTCGAGTTTTGGTCCGGGTCCGGGTCTAGCTTTGGGTCTGATTCTAGGTGTGGGTGTTTGAGTTCGGGTGCGAGTCTATGTCCGGGTTTGTGTCCAGGTCTGGACCCCGATCTGGGTCTAGGTTTGGGTCTAGCTCCAAGTTTGGGTGCAGAGTGCGAGTCAAAGTTTGGGTTCGGGTTAGGATCTCGGTCCAGATCTAGGTCCAGTATTTTGATCCCAGACTTGGTCTTGGTCCGAGTCCAGGTTCATATCTGGATCCCTATCTAGGTCCATGTCTGTGTTTGGGATCGGGTGCAAGATTTAAGTCTAGGTCCGGGTCTCAGTTCCCCTCTGGGTACACGACCGTGTTCGGACCCGAGTTCCAGACTCAGTTTTGGTCTGAGGCTAGGTCTGTGTTCGGTTCTAGGTTTGGGTCTGGGTCCTTGACACGGTCCTAGTCTTGTTCTAGGGTCATGGTTCGGCGATTCTTGTTCAGGTTCTAATTTTGGGTCCTAGGTCTAGGTCTGGGTTCGAGTTTGGTTCTTCGTCTGGGTTTTGGTCCTAGTCTGAGTCCCAGATCTAGACACCGCGTACTGGTCTGTTCTAGGCCCCGTTACCCGAATCTCGAGTTAAGATCTGGATCACTGTTACGGGTCTCGTTCTGTTTTTGGTTTGGACCCATGTCCCATTTCAGAGTTTGGGTTCGGCATCGAGATTGGGGTGCGGTTCTAGGTCCCAACCCTGGTTCTGTGTCCCTAGTCTGGTTCCATGTTTGCGTGTGAGTTCAGGTTCGGGTTTGGGTCCCGAGTCCAGGTTTTGGTTGGGATCTGGGTCCGGCTCCCAATTCCGGTATAGGTCTGATTTGGAGTCTGGGCCCTAGTCCGGTTATAGTTCTGGATCTAGGTCCAATTTCAGTTATGATTCCAAGTCCAAGTCCTAGTTCCAGTCCCGGTCAACTTCCGGTTTTGCTTCCAATTTTGGGTCACAGGATACGGGTTCGGGTCCACTTTTGGGTTTGGGATTGGGTTTAGGTCCGGGTGTAGGTTCGGTCCATGTCAGGGTTCGGGTCCAAGGCAGGGTCCCAAATCCAGAGACCGACTACGAGTTTTATCCAAGCCCTCGGTCCAGATCTGGATCCCAATCTCGGGTCCCAGTCTGGTTCCATTTCTCGTGCCGGGCCACGATCTGGGTCGTACGTTCAAGTTCGAGTTCTGGTCTGAGTTTGGGTTTGGGTCCTGATTTAAGTCTAGGTCCATATCAGGCTCCGGGTGTGGGTTCGCGTCCTGGGTCTTGGTCTAGGTTGGGTCCGAGTCCCAAGTTCCAATCCCGATCTGAGTCTTGATTCAGTTCTGGGTCTAAGTCCTTGGTTCTGATCCTGGTCTGGGTTCGAGTTGTGTCTGAGTCCGGGTCTCGCTTTTGGTCTGATTCTAGGTGTGGGTGTTTGAGTTCGGGTCAGAGTCTGTGTTCAGGTTTGGGTGCAAGTCTCGACCCCGATATGGGTCTAGGATCGGGTCCAGGTCCAAGTTTCGATCCCGAGTGCGGGTCAAAGTTTGGGTCTTAGTCAGGATCTCGGTCCAGATCTAGTTCCAGCATTTTGATCCCAGTCTGGGTCTTGGTCCGAGTCTAGTTTTGTATCTGAATCCCTATCTAGGTCCAAGTCTATGTTTGGGATCGGGTCCCAGATTTAGGTCCAGGTCCGGGTCTCAGTTCCGGTTTGGGTACAAGACCGTGTCCGAGCCCGAGTTCCTGTCCTAGTTTGGGTCTGAGGCTAGGTCTGTGTTCGGTTCTAGGTTTGGGTCCGGGTCCTGGTCACGGTCCTAGTCTTGTTCTAGGGTCCTGGTTCTGCGATTCTTTATCAGGTTCTAATTTTGGTTCCCAGGTCTAGGTCTGGGTGCAGGTTTGGTTCTTCATCTTAGTTTTGGTCCTAGTCTTAGTCCCAGATCTAGACACAGCCTACTGGTCTGTTCCAGGCCCTGTTACCCGAATCCCAAGTCAAGATCTGGATCACTGTCACGGGTCTCAGTCTGGTTCTGGTTTAGGTCCCATGTCCCATTTCTGAGTTCGGGTTCGAGATCGAGAATGGGGTGCGGTTCTAGGTCTCAACCCTAGTTCTGTGTCCGTAGTATGGTTCCATGTTTTCGTCTGAGTTCAGGTTCGGGTTCGGGTCCTTGGTCTTGGTCTAGGTTGGGTCCGAGTCCCATGTTCCAATCCCGATCTGAGTCTGTATTCAATTCTGGGTCTAAGTCCTTGATTATGATCCTGGTCTGGGTTCGAGTTGGGTCCGGGTCCGGTTCCGGGTCTAGCTTTTGGTCTTATTCTAGGTGTGGGTGTTTGAGTTCGAATCTGTGTTTGTGTCCAGTTTTGTGTCCAGGTATGGACCCCGATCTGGGTCTAGGATCGGATCCAGGTCTATGTTCGGGTCCCGAGTGCGGGTCCAAGTTTGGGTCTGGGTCAGGATCTCGGTCCACATCTTGGTCGAGCATTTCGATCCCAATTTGGGTCTTTGTTCGAGTCCAGTGTTGTATCCAGATCCCAATCTATGTCCAATTCTGTGTTTGAGATCGGGCCCCATATTTTGGTCCAGGTCCGGGTCTCAGTTCCGGTTTGGGTACACGATTTTGTCAAAGCCCGAGTTCCTATCCTAGTTTGGGTCTGAGGTTAGGTCTGTGTTCGGTTCTAGGTCTGGGTTCGAGTCTTGGTCGCGGTCCTAGTCGTATTCTAGGGTCCTGGTTCGGCAATTCTTGTTCAGATTCTAATTTTGGATCCTACGTCTAGGTCTGGGTTCGGGTTTGGTTCTTCGTCAGGGTTCTGGTCCTAGTCTGAGTCCCAGATCTAGACACTGCCTACTGGTCTGTTCTAGGCCCCGTTACCCGATTCTCGAGTTAAGATCTGGATCATTGTCACGGGTCTCAGTCTGGTTCTGGTTTAGGTCCCATGTCCCATTTCAGAGTTTGGGTTCGACATCGAGATTGGGGTGCGGTTCTAGGTCCCAACCCTAGTTTTGTGTCCCTAGTCTGGTTCCATGTTTGGGTCTGAGTTCGGGTTCAGGTTCGGGTCCTTAGTGCAGGTTTATGTTGGGATCCAAGTTCGGCTCCCAATTCCGGTATAGGTCTGAATTGAAATCCAGGTCCTAGTCCGGTTATAGTTCTGGATCTAGGTTCAATTTCAGTTATGATTCCAAGCCCAAGTCCTAGTTCCAGTCCCGGTCAACTTCCGGTTTTGTTTCCAATTTTGGGTCACAGGGTACGGGTTCGCGTCCACTTTTGCGTTTGGGACTGGATTCAGGTCCGGGTGTGGGTTTTAGTCCAGGGATGGGTACCAAATCCAAACACAGACTACGGGTTTTGTCCAAGCCCTGGGTCCAGATTCGGATCCCAATCTCGGTCCCAGTCTGGTTCCATTTCTAGTGCCGGGTCAGAAGCTGGGTCCTAGGTTCATGTTTGGGTCTAGGTCGGGTACTAGGTCCCGATCCTAGTTCTATTTTCCAGGTACCTATCTTGATTGTGGCTCTAGGTCCCGGTTATTGTGTGGGTTTGGGTCCCAATCAAGGTTCGGCTTCGAGTCCTAGTCTGGGTTTGGGTTAAGGTCTCTTTAAGGGTTTTGATATGGGTTCGGGTTTAGGTTTAGGTCCTGGTCCTGGTCCTAGTCCTAGTTCGGTTCAAGTTCCATTAGCGATTTTGAGTTCGAGTTTGGGTTTGAGTTCGGGTTAGAGTTCGAGTCCTCGTCTGAGTTTGGGTTCGGGTCCTTATTTCAGTCTAGGTCTAGATTAGGCTAAGGGTGTGGGTTCGCGTCCTGGGTCTTGGTCTAGGTTGGGTCTGGATTCCTGGGTCTTGGTCTAGAATGAGTCTGGATTTAGTTCTTGGTCTAAGTCCATTGTTCTGATCCTGGTTAGGGTTCGAGTCTGTGTCTGGGTTTGTGTTAAGGACTGGACCCCGATCTGGGTCTAGGATCGGGTCCTCGTCAAAGTTAGGGTCCCGAGTGGGGGCGAAGTTTGGGTCTGGGTTAGGATCTCGGTCCAGATCTAGGTCCAGCATTTCGATCCCAGTTTGGGTCTTGGTCCGAGTCTAGTTTCGTATCCGGATCCCTATCTAGGTCCAAGTATGTGTTTGGGATCGGGTCCCAGATTTAGGTCTAGGTCCGGGCCTCAATTCCGGTCTGGGCACACGACCGTGTCTGGGCCCGAGTTCCAGTCTCAGTTTGGGTCTGAGCCTAGGTCTGCGTTCGGTTCTAGGTTTGGGTTCGGGTCCTGGTCATGGTCCTAGTCTTGTTCTAGGGTCCTGGTTCGGCGATTCTTGTTGAGGTTGTAATTTTGGCTCCCAGGCCTAGGTCTGGGTTCAGGTTTGTTTCTTCGACTTGGTTCTGGTCCTAGTCTGAGTCCCAGATCTAGACACCGCCTACTGGTCTTTTCCAGGCCCCGTTACCCGAATCCCAAGTCAAGATCTGGGTCACTGTTACAGGTCTCGGTCTGGTTCTGGTTTAGGTCACAAGTCCCATTTCAGAGTTTTGGTTCGGGATTGAGACTGGTGTGCGGTTCTAGGTCCCGACCCTGGTTCTATATCCCTAGTCTGGTTCCATGTTTGGGTCTGAGTTCAGGTTCGGGTTCGGGTCCCTAGTCCAGGTTTGGGTGGGGATCCGGTTCCGGCTCCCCATTCGGGTCTAGGTCGGATTTGGAGTTCGAGTCCTGGCCTGGTTACAGTTCTGGATCTAGGTCCTATTTCAGTTATTATTCCAAGTTCAAGTCCTAGTTCCAGTCCCGGTCAACTTCCAGTTTTGGTTCCAATTTTGGGTCACAGGTTACAGGTTCGGGTCCACTTTTGGGTTTGGGATTGGGTTCAGATCCGGTTGTGCGTTCGGGTCCTTGTCAGGGTTTGGGTCAAGGGCTGGGTCCCAAATCCAAACACCGTCTACGGGTTTTGTCCAAGCCCTGGGTCTAGATCCGAATCCCAATCTCGGGTCCCAGTCTGGTTCCATTTCTAGTGCCGGGTCACGAGCTGGGTCCTAGGTTCAAGTTCGGGTCTGGGTCGGGTACTAGGTCCCAGTCCTAGTTCTGTTTTCCAGGTCCCTATCCTGATTCAGGGTCCAGGTCCCGATTGTTGTGTGGGTTTGGGTCCCGGTCTAGGTTCGGCTTCGAGTCCTAGTCTCGGTTCGGGTTTACGTCTCTTTCTGGGTTTTAATCTAGGTTCGGGTTGGGGTTTAGGTCCTAGTCCTAGTCCTAGTTCGTTTCTAGTTCCATTGCGATTTTGAGTTCGAGTTTGGGTTTGAGTTCGGGTCGGAGTTCAAGTCCTGGTCTGAGTTTTGGTTCGGGTCCGGATTTCAGTATAGGTCTAGATCAGGCTCCGAAAGTGGGTTCGCATCCTGGGTCTTGGTCTATGTTGGGTCCAAGTCCCAAGTTCCGATCCCGATCTGAGTCTGGATTCAGTTCTGGGTCTATGTCCTTGGTTCTGATCCTGGTCTGGGTTCGAGTTTGGGTCCGTGTCCGGGTCTAGCTTTGGGTTTGATTCTAGGTGTGGGTGTTTGAGTTCGGGTCCGAGTCTGAGTCCGTGTTTGTGTCCAGGTCTGGACCCCGATCTTGGTTTAGGTTCGGGTCCCGAGTGCGGGTCCAAGTTTGGGTCTGGGTCAGGATCTTGGTCCAGATATAGGTCCAGCATTTCGATCCCAATCTGGGTCTTTGTCTTAGTTGAGGTTCATATTCGGATCCCTATCTAGGTCCAAGTCTTTGTGTGGGATGGGGTCCCAGATTTAGGTCCAGGTCCGGGTCTCATTTCTGATCTGGGTACACAACCCTGTCCGGGCACGAGTCCCAGTCTAAGTTTGGGTCTGAGGCTAGGCCTTTGTTCGGCTCTAGGTTTGGGTTCGTGTCCTGGTCACGCTCTTAGTCTTGTTCTAGGGTCCTGGTTCGGCGATTCTTGTTCAGGTTCTAATTTTTTGTCCCAGGTCTAGGTCTGGGTTCGGGTTTGGTTCTTTGTCTTTGTTTTGGTCCTGGTTTGAGTCCCAAATCTAGACACCGACTACTGGTCTGTTAAAGGCCCCGTTACCTGAATCCCGAGTCAAGATCTGGATCACTGTCACGGTCTCGGTCTGGTCCTGGTTCAGGTCCCAAGTCCCATTTGTGAGTTTAGGTTCAGGATCGAGAAAGGCGTGCGGTTCTACGTCCCAACCCTGGTTCTGTGTCTCTAGTCTGGTTCCATGTTTAGGTCTGAGTTCTGGTTCGGGTTCGAGTCCCAAGTCCAGGTTTGGGTTGGGATCAGGGTCCGGCTCCCGATTGGGGTCTAGGTCTGATTTGGAGTCCGTGTCCTGGTCCAGTTACGGTTCTATATCTAGGTCCAATTTCAGTTATGATGCCAAGTCCAAGCCCTAGTTCTAGTCTCGGTAAACTTCTTGTTTTCGTTCCAATTTTGGGTCACAGGGTTCGGTGTTGGGTCCACTTTTGGGTTTGGGACTGGGTTCAGGTCCCGGTGTGGGTTCGGGTCTTGGTCAGGGTTCGAGTCCAGGGCTAGGTCCCAAATCCAGACACCGACTATGGTTTTTGTCCAAGCCCTGGGTCCAGATCCGGATCCCAATCTCGAGTCCCCGTCTGGTTCCATTTCTGGTGCCTTGTCACGAGCTGGGTCCTAGGTTTCGGTTTGGGTCGGGTACTAGGTCTCGGTCCTAGTTCTGTTTCCCAGAGCCTTATCCTGATTCTGGGTCCCGGTTATTGTGTGGGTTCTAGTCTTGGTCTAGGTTCGGGTTCGAGTCCTAGTCTCGGTTCGGGTTTAGGTCTCTGTCTGGGTTTTGATCTTGGTTCGAGTTTGGGTTTAGGTCCTGGTCCTGGTCCTAGTCCTAGTTCGGTTCTGGTTCCATTTGCGATTCTGAGTTAAAGTTTGGGTTTGAGTTCGGGTCAGAGTTCGAGTCCTGGTCTGAGTATGGGTTCGGGTCCAGATTTCAGGCTAGGTCCAAATCAGGCTTCGGGTGTGGGTTCGCGTCCTGGGACTTGGTCTAGGTTGGGTCAGAGTCCAAAGTTCCAATCCCGATCTGAGTCTGGATTAAGTTCTGTGTCTAAGTCCTTGGTTCTGATCTTGGTCTAGGTTCGAGTTGGGTCTGGGTCCACGTGTAGCTTTTGGTATGATTCTAGGTGTGAGTGTTTGAGTTCGGCTCCGAGTCTGTGTTCGAGTTTTTGTCTAGGTCTGGACCCCAATCTGGGTCTAGGTTCGGGTCCAGGTCCAAGTTCGGGTCCCGAGTGCGTGTCCAAGTTTGGGTCTGGGTCAGGATCTCGGTCCAGATCTAGGTCCAGCATTTCGATCCTTGTCTGGGTCTTGGTCTGAGTCCAGTTTCGTATTCGAATCCCTATTTAGGGCGTAGGCCTCCCAAAAGATAACGGAGGCGTTTAAAGGTTTCCTTGGGCCAGACGGAGATTGACCCTCGAGTGCAAAGGCAGAAGGGAGCTTGGCTGCAAGACCCACCCGTCGAGCAGGGACGAAAGTCGGCCTTAGTGATCTGACGATGCTGAGTGGAAGGGCCGTCGCTCAACGTATAAAAGTTACTCTAGGGATAACAGGCTGATCTTCCCCAAGAGCTCACATCGACGGGAAGGTTTGGCACCTCGATGTCGGCTCTTCGCGACCTGGGGCTGTAGTATGTTCCAAGGGTTGGGTTGTTCGCCCATTAAAGCGGTACGTGAGCTGGGTTCAGAACGCCGTGAGACAGTTCGGGTTCCATGTCTATGTTTGGGATCAAGTCCCATATAGGTCCAGGTTCGGGTCTCAGTTCTGGTCTGGGTACACGACCGTGTCCAGGCCCGAGTTTGCGTCTCAGTTTGGGTCTGAGGCTAGGTCTTTGTTCGGCTCTGGGTTTGGGTCCGTGTCCTGGTCACGGTCCTAGTCTTGTTCTAGGGTCCTGGTTCGGCGATTCTTGTTCAGGTTCTAATTTTTCGTCCCAGGTCTAGCTCTGGGTTCGGGTTTGGTTCTTCGTCTAGGTTCTGGTCCTAGTCTGAGTCCCAGATCTAGACACCGCCTATTGGTCTGTTCCAGGCCCTGTTACCGGAATCCCGAGTCAAGATCTGGATCACTGTCACGGTTCTCGGTCTGGTTCCTGGTTAGGTCTCAAGTCCCATTTTTGAGTTTGGGTTCGGGATCGAGACTCGGGTGTAGTTCTAGGTCCGGACCCTGATTCTGTGTCCCTAGTCTGGTTCCATGTTTGGGTGAGAGTTCAGGTTCAGGTTCGGGTCCTGAGTCCAGGTTTGGGTTGGGATCCGGGTCTGGCTCCCTATTCCTGTCTAGGTCTGATTTGGAGTCCGGGTCCTTGTCCAGTTACGGTTCTATTTCTAGGTCCAATTTCAGTTATGATTCCAAGTCAAAGTCCTAGTTCAAGTCTCGGTCAACTTCCAGTTTTGGTTCCAATTTTGGGTCATAGGGTACGGGGTCGGGTCCACTTTTGTGTTTGGGACTTGGTTCAGGTCCAGGTGTGGGTTCGGGTCTTTGTCAGGGTTCAGGTCCACGGCTAGGTCCCAAATCCAGACACCAACTACGTGTTTTGACCAAGCCCTAGGTCCAGATCTGGATCCCTGTCAGATTCCATTTCTGGTGTCGGGTCACGAGCTAGGTCCTAGGTTCAAGTTCGGGTCTGGATCGGGTACTAGGTCTCGGTCGTAGTTCTGTTTCCCAGGTCCCTATCCTGATTCTGGGTCCAGGTCCCGGTCATTGTGTGGGTTTGGGTCCCGGTCTATGTTTGGGTTCGAGTCCTATTCTCAGTTTGGGTTTAGGTCTTTGTTTTGGTTTTGATCTGGGTTCGTGTTTGGGTTTAGGTCCTGGTCCTAGTCCTAGTCCTAGTTCGGTTCTAGTTCCATTTGCGATTCTGAGTTCGAGTTTGGGTTTGAGTTCGAGTCTTGGTATGAGTTTTGGTTCGGGTCGTGATTTCAGTCTAGGTCAGAATCAAGCTCCTGGTGTGGGTTCGCGTCCTGGGTCTTGGTCTAGGTTTGGTCCAAGTCCCAAGTTCCAATCCCAATCTGAGTTTGAATTTAGTTCTCGGTCTAATTCCTTGGTTCTGATCCTGGTCTGGGTTCGAGTTGGGTCTGGGTCCGAATATACGTGTTGGTCCGATTCTAGGTGTGGGTGTTTGAGTTCGGGTGGGAGTCTGTGTCTGGGTTTGTGTCTAGGCCTGGACCCCGATCTAGGTCTAGGTTCGGGTCCAGGTCCAAGTTCGGGTCCCGAGTGCGGGTCCAAGTTTGGGTCTCGGTCAGGATATCGGTCCAGATCTAGGTCCAGCATTCCGATCCAAGTCTGCGTCTTGGTCCGAGTCTGTGTTTGGGATCGGGTCCCAGATTTAGGTCCAGGTCCAGGTCTCAGTTCCGGTCTGGGTACACGACAGTGTCCTGGCCCGAGTTCCAGTCTCAGTTTGGGTCTGAGGCTAGGTCTGTGTTCGGTTCTAGGTCTGGGTCTGGGTCCTGGTCACGGCATAGTCTTGTTCTAGGGTCCTTGTTCGGCGATTCTTTTTCAGCTTCTAATTTGTGGTCCCATGTCTAGGTCTGGGTTCGGGTTTGGTTCTTTTTTTGGGTTCTGGTCCTAGTCTAAGTCCCTGATCGAGACACCGTTTACTGGTCTGTTCCAAGCCCCTTTACCCGAATCTCGAGTCAAGATCTGGATCAATTTCACGGGACTCGGTCTGGTTCTGGTTCAGGTCCCAGGTCCCATTTCTAAGTTTGGGTTCAGGATCGAGACTTGGGTGTGGTTCTAGGTCCCGACCTTGGTTCTGTGTTCCTAGTGTGGTTCCATGTTTGGGTCTGAGTTCAAGTTCGGGTTCGGGTCCCGAGTCCAGGTTTGGGTGGGGATTCGGGTCCAGCTCCCACTTCGGGTCTACGTCTGATTTGGAGTCTGGGTCCTGGTCCTGTTACGGTTCTAGATCTAGGTCTAATTTCTATTATGATTCCAAGTCCAAGTCCTAGTTCAAGTCCCAGTCAACTTCCGGTTTTGGTTCCAATTTTGGGTCACAGGGTACGGGTTCGTGTCCACTTTTGGGTTTGGGACTGGGTTTAGGTCCGGGTGTGGGTTCGGGTGTAGGGCTGGGTCCTAAATCCAGACACCGACTATGGGTTTTGTCCAAGCCCTGGGTCCAGATCTCGGCTCCTAGTCTGGTTGCATTTCTGGGGTCGGGTCACGACCTGGGTCCTAGGTTCAAGTTTGGGTCTGGGTCAGGTACTAGGTCTCGGTCCTTGTTCTGTTTCCCAGGTCCCTATCCTGATTCTGGGTCCAGGTCCCGGTTATTTTTTGGGTTTGGGTCCTGGTCTAGGTTCGGGTTCGAGTCCTAGTCTCTGTTCGGGTTTAGGTCTCTGTCTGGGTTTTGATCTGGGTTCGGGTTTGGGTTTAGGTCCTGGTCCTGGTCCTAGTCCTAGTTCGGTTCTTGTTCCATTTGCAATTCTCAGTTCGAGTTTGGGTTTGAGTTCGGGTCGGAGCTCGAGTCCTGGTCTGAGTTTGGGTTCAGGTACTGATTTCAGTCTAGGTCCAGATCATGGTTTGGGTGTGGGTTCGCTTCTTGGGTCTTGGTCTAGGTTGGGTTCCTGTCCCAAGTTCCAATGCCGATCTGAGTCTGTATTCAGTTCTTGGTCTAAGTCCTTGGTTCTGATCTTAGTCTGGGTTTGACTTGGGTCCGGGTCCGGGTCTAGCTTTTGGTCTAATTCTAGGTGTGGGTGTTTCAATTCGGGTGCGAGTATGTGTCCGGGTTTATGTCAAGGTCTGGACGCCGATCTGTGTCTAGGTTCGGGTCCAGGTCCAAGTTCGGCTCCCGAGTGGGGGTCCAAGTTTGGGTCTGGGTCAGGATCTAGGTACAACATTTCGATCAAAGTCTTGGTCTGGGTCCGAGTGCAGTTTCCTATCCGAATCACTATCTAGGTCCAAGTTTGTGTTTGGGATCGGGTCCCAGATTTAGGTCCAGGTCCGGGTCTTAGTTCCGGTCTGGGTACACGACCGTGTCCGGGCCTGAGTTCCACTCTTAGTTTGGGTATGAGGCTAAGTCTGTGTTCGGTTCTAGGTCCTGGTCCTGGTCACGGTCTGAGGCAATTCTTGTTCAGGTTCTAATTTTGGGTCCCAAGTCTAGGTCTGTGTTCAGGTTTGGTTCTTCGTCTAGGTTCTGGTCCTAGTCTGAGTCCTAGATCTAGACACCGACTACTAGTCTTTTCTTGGCCCCGTTACCCGAACACCAAGTCAAGATCTTGATCACTGTCTCGGGTCTCGGTCTGGTTCCTCTTTAGGTCCTAGGTCCCATTTTTGTGTTTGGGTTTGGGATCGAGACTGGGTGCGGTTCTAGGTCCCGACCCTGGTTCTGTGTCCCTAGTCTGGTTCCATGTTTGGGTCTGAGTTTAGGTTCGGGTTCGGGTCCCGAGTCCAGGTTTGCTTGGGGATCCAGATCCGGATCCCAATCTCGGGTCCCAGTCTGGTTCCATTTCTTGTGCCGGGTCACGAGCTGGGTCCTAGGTTCAAGTTCGCGTCTGGGTCGGGTACTAGGTCCCGGTCCTATCTCTGTTTCCCAGGTCCCTATCCTGATTCTGGGTCTAGGTCCCGGTTATTGTGTGGGTTTGGGTCCCGGTCTAGGTTCGGGTTCGAGTCCTAGTCGCGGTTCGGGCATAGGTCTCTGTCTGGGTTTTGATCTGGGTTCAAGTTTGGGTTTAGGTCCTTGTCCTGGTCCTAGTCCTAGTTCGGTTCTAGTTCCATTTGTGATTCTCAGTTCGAGCTTGGGTTTCAGTTTGGGTCGGAGTTCGAGTCATGGTCTGATTTTGGGTTCGGGTCCGGATTTCAGTCTAGGTCCAAATCAGGCTCCGGGTGTGAGTTCGCGTCCTTAGTCTTTGTCTAGGTTGGGTCCGAGTCCCAATTTCCAATCCCGATCGGAGTCTGGATTCAGTTCAGGGTCAAGTCCTTTGTTCTGATCCTGGTCTGCGTTCGAGTTTGGGTCTGGGTCTAACTTTGCGTGTGAATCTAGGTGTGGGTGCTTGAGTTCAGGTCCTAGTCTGTGTCCGGGTTTGTGTCCGGGTCTGGACCCCGATCTGGGTCTAAGTTCGGGTCCAGGTCCAAGTTTGGGTCCGAGTTCCAGTCTCAGTTTGGGTCTGAGGCTAGGTCTGTGTTCGGGTCTTCGTCTTTGTCCAGGTCCTGGTCACGGTCCTAGTCTGAGTTTGGGTTCGGGATTGAGACTGGGGTGCTGTTCTAAGTCCCGACCTTCCTTCTGTGTCCCTAGTGTGGTTCCATGTTTGGGTCTGACTTCAGGTTCGGGTTCGGGTCCCGAGTCCAGGTCTAGGTTGGGATCCGGGTCCGGCTCCCAATTCGAATCTAGGTATGATTTGGAGTCTAGGTCCTGATCCGGTTACGGTTCTGGATCTAGGTCCCATTTCAATTATGATTCCAAGTCCAAGTCCTAGGTCCAGTCCCGATCAACTTTCGGTTTTGCTGCCAATTTTGGGTCACAGGGTACGAGTTCGGGTCCACTTTTGGGTTTGGGACCTTGTTCAAGTCCGGGTGTGGATTCGAGTCCTTGTCAGGGTTCGGGGCCAGGGTTGGGTCCCAAATCTAGACACCGACTACGGGTTTTGTCCAAGCCCTGGGTCCAGATCAAGATCCGAATCTAGGGTCCCAGTCTAGTTCCATTTCTTATGTCGGGTCACGAGCTGGGTCCTAAGTTCAAGTTCGGGTCTGGGTCGGGTACTACGTCCCGGTCCTAGTTCTGTTTCCCAGGTCCCTATCCTTATTCTGGGTCCAAGTCCCGGTTATTGTGTTGGTTTGGGTTCCGGTCTAGGTTCGCGTTCGAGTTTTAGTGTTGTTTCGGGTTTAAGTCTCTGTCTGGGTTTTTATCTAGGTTCGGGTTTGGGTTTAGGTCCTGTCCCAGTCACAGTCCTATTTCGGTTCTAGTTCCATTTGCGATTCTGAGTTCGGGTCGGAGTTCGAGTCCTTGTCTGAGTATGGGTTCGGGTCCGGATTTATGTCTATTTCTAGATCAGGTCCCGGGTGTGGGTTCGCGTCCTGGGTCTTTGTCTAGGTTGGGTCGGAGTCCCAAGTTCCAATCCAGATCTGAGTTTGGATTTAGTTCTTGGTCTAAGTTCTTGGCTCTTATCCTGGTTTGGATTCGAGTTTGGGTCCGGGTCTGGGCCTTGCTTAGGGTCTGATTCTAGGTGTGGGTGTTTAAGTTCGGGTGCTAGTCTGTGTCTGGGTTTGTGTCCAGGTCTGGACCCCGATCTGGGTCTAGGTTCGGGTCCAGGTCGAAGTTCGGGTCCCGAGTGCAGGTCCAAGTTTGGAATTGGGTCGAAATCTCGGTCCATATTTAGGTCCAGTATTTCGATCCCAGTCTTAGTCTTGGTCCGACTCCAGGTTCGTATGTGGATCCCTATCTAGGTCCAAGTCTGTGTTTGGGATCGTGTCCCAGATTTAGGTCCAAGGCCGGGTCTCAATTCCGGTCTAGGTACACGACCGTGTCCGAGCCAAAGTTCCAGTCTCAGTTTGGGTTTGAGGTTAGGTCTGTGATCGGTTCTGGGTCTGGGTCGAGTACTACGTCCCAGTCCTAGTTCTGTTTCCTAGGTCCCTATCTTGATTCTTGGTCCAGGTCTCGGTTATTGTGTAGGTTTGGGTCCCGGTCTAGGTTTGAGTTCGAGTCCTAATTCGGTTCGGGTTTAGGTCTCTGTCTGGGTTTTGATCTGGGTTCGGGTTGGGGTTTAGGTCCAGGTCCTAGTCCTAGTCCTAGTTCGGTTCTAGTTCCATTTGCGATTTTGAGTTGGAGTTTGGGTTTTAGTTTGGGTCAGAGTTCGAGTACTGGTCTGAGTATGGGTTCGGGTCCAGGTTTCAAGCTAGGTCCAGATCAGGCTTTGGTGTGGGTTCGCATCCTGGGACTTGGTCTAGGTTGGGTCAGAGTCCAAAGTTCCAATCCTGATCTGAGTTTGGATTTAGTTCTGGGTCTAAGTCCTTGGTTCTGATCCTTGTCTGGGTTCGAGTTTGGGTCCGTGTCCGAGTTTAGCTTTGGGTCTGATTCTAGGTGTGGGTGTTTGAGTTCGGGTGCGAGTCTATGTCCGGGTTTGTGTCCAGGTCTGCACCCTGATCTGGGTCTAGGGTTTTCTCCAGGTCCAAGTTCGGGTGCAGAGTGCGAGTCCAAGTTTGGGTTCGGGTTAGGATCTCGGTCCACATCTAGGTCTAGTATTTCGATCCCAGACTTGGTCTTGGTCCGAGTCCAAGTTCGTATCTGGGTCCAAGTCTGTGTTTGGGATCGGGTCCCAGATTTAGGTCCAGGTCCGGGTCGCAGTTTCGGTGTAGGTACACGACCGTGTTCGGGCCCGAGTTCGAGTCTCAGTTTGGATCTGAGGCCAGGTCTGTGTTCAGTTCTAGGTTTGGGTCCAGGTCCTAGTCACGGTCCTAGTCTTGTTCTAGGGTCATGGTTCAGCGATTCTTGTTCAGGTTCTAATTTTGGGTCCCACGTCTAAGTCTAGGTTCGGGTTTGGTTCTTCGTCTAGGTTGTGATCCTAGTCTGAGTCCCAGATCTAGACACTGACTACTGGTCTGTTCCAGAACCCTTTACCCGAATCCCGAGTCAAGATCTGGATCACTGTCACGGGTCTCAGTCTGGCTCTGGTTTAGGTCCTAGGTCCCATTTCTGGGTTTGGGTTCTGGATCGAGACTAGGGTGCGGTTCTAGGTCCCGACCCTGGTTCTGTGTCCCTAGTCTGGTTCCATGTTTGGGTCTGAGTTCAGGTTCGGGTTCAGGTCCTGAGTCCAGGTTTGGGTTGGGATCTGGGTCTGGCTCCAAATTCCGGTCTAGGTCTTATTTGGAGTCCAGGTCCTTGTCCGATTACAATTCTTAATCTAGGTCTAATTTTAGTTATGATTCAGAGTCCAAGTCCTAGTTATAGTCTCGGTCAACTTCTGATTTTGGCCCCAATTTTGGGTCATAGGGTACGGGTTCGGGTCACCTTTTGGGTTTGGGACTGGGTTCAGGGCTGGGTGTGGGTTCCGGTCCTTGTTAGTGTTCGGGTCCAGGGCTGGGTCCCAAATCCAGACACCGACTATGGGTTTTGTCCAAGCCCTTGGTCCATATCCGGATCCCTATCTCGGGTCCCAGTCTGGTTCCATTTTTGCTGCTGGGTCACGAGCTGGGTCCTTGGTTCAAGTTCGGGTCTAGGTCAGGTACTAGGTCCGGATCCTAGTTCTGTTTCCCAGGTCCCTATCTTGATTCTTGGTCCAGGTCCCACTTATTGTGTGGGTTTTGGTCCCGGTCTAGGTTCATGTTCGAGTACTAGTCTCGGTTCGGGTTTAGGTCTCTGTCTAGATAAGGATCTGTGTTTGGGTTTGGGTTTAGGACCTTGTCCTAGTCCTAGTCCTAGTTCGGTTCTAGTTCCATTTGCGATTCTGACTTCGAATTTGGGTTTGAGTTCGGGTCGGAGTTCGAGTCCTCATCTGAGTTTGGGTTCGGGTTCTCATTTCATTCTAGGTACAGATCAGGCTCCGGGTGTGGGTTCGCGTTCTAGGTCTTGGTCTAGCTTGGCTCCGAGTCCCAAGTCCCAATCCCGATCAGAGTCTGTATTCAGTTCTGGGCCTAAGTCCTTGGTTCTGATCCTTGTCTGGGTTCGAGTTGGGTCTGGGTCCGGGTCTAGCTTTTTGTCCGATTCTAGGTGTTGGTGTTTGAGTTCGGGTGCGAATCTGTGTCCGGGTTTGTGTCCAGGTCTGGAACCCGATCTGGATCTAGGTTCGGGTCCAGGTCCAAGTTCGGGTCCCTAGTGTGGGTCCAAGTTTGGGTCTGGGTCAGGATCTCGGTCCAAATCTAGGTCCAGCATTTCGATCCCAGTCTGGGTCTTGGTCCGAGTCCCGTTTCGTATCCGGATCCCGATCTAGGTCCAAGTGTGTGTTTTGGATCGGGTCCCAGATTTAGGTCCAGGTCCGGGTCTCAGTTCAAGTCTGGGTACACGACCATGTCTGGGTGCGAGTGCCAGTGTCAGTTTGGGTCTCAGGCTAGTTCTGTGTTCAGTTCTAGTTTTGGGTCCGGGTCCTTGTCACGGTCCTAGTCTTCTTCTAGTGTCCTGGTTCGGCGATTCTTGTTCAGGTTCTAATTTTGTGTCCCAGGTCTAGGTCTGGGTTCGGGTTTGGTTCTTCGTCTGGGTTCTGGTCCTAGTCGGAGTCCTAGATCTAGACACCGACTACTGAATCCCGAGTCAAGATCTGGATCACTATCACGGGTCTCGGTCTTGTTCTGGTTCAGGTCCCAGGTCCCATTTTTGATTTGGGTTCGGGATCGAGACTGTGGTGCGGTTCGAGGTCCCGACCCTGGTTCGATGTCCCTAGTCTAGTTCCATGTTTGGGTCTTAGTTCAGGTTCGGGTCCCGAGTCCATGTTTGGGTTGGGATCGGGGTCCTGCTCCCAATTTGGGTCTAGGTCTGATTTGGAGTCCGGGTTCTTGTCCGGTTACGGTTTTGGATCTAGGTCCAATTTCAGTTATGATTCCAAGTCCTAGTGCCAGTCCTGGTCAAGTTCTGGTTTTAGCTCTAATTTTGGGTCACAGGGTACAGGTTTGGGTCATCTTTTGGGTTTGGTACATGGTTCAGGTCTGGGTGTGGGTTCGGGTCCTTGTCAGGGTTCGGGTCCAAGGGTGGGTCCCAAATCCAGACACCGACTACGGGTTTTGTCCAAGTCCTTTGTTTTGGTCCTGGTCTGGGTTCGAGTTGGGTCCGGATCCGGGTCTAGCTTTTGGTCTGATTCTAGGTGTGGGTGTTTGAGTTTAGGTGCGAGTCTATGTCTAGGTCTGGACCCCGATCTGGGTCTAGGTTCTGGTCCAGGTCCAAGTTTGGGTCCCGAGTGCGGTTCCAAGTTTAGGTCAAGGTCAAGATCTCGGTCCAGACCTAGGTCCAGCATTTCGATCCCAGTCTGGGTCTTGGTCCGAGTCCAGTTTCATATCCGGATCCCTATCTAGGTATGAGTCTGTGTTTGGGATCGGGTCCCAGATTTAGGTCCAGGTCCGGGTCTCAGTTCCATTCTGGGTACACGACCGTGTCAGGGTCCGAGTTCCAGTCTCAATTTAGGTCTAAGGCTAGGTCTGTGTTCTGTTCTATGTCTGGGTCCGGGTCCTGGTCACAGTCCTAGTATGGTTCAAGGATCCTTGTTCGGCGATTCTTGTTCAAGTTCTAATTTTGGGTCCCAAGTTTTGGTCTGGGTTCGGGTTTCGTTCTTCGTCTGGGTTATGGTCCTAGTCTGAGTCCCAGATCTAGACACCGCCTACTGGTCTCTTCCAGGCTCCGTTACCTGAATCCCGAGTCAAGATCTGGATAACTGTCACAGTCTCGGTCTTGTTCTGGTTTAGGTCCCAGGTCTCATTTTTGAGTTTTGATTCGGGATCAAGATTGGGGTGCGGTTCTAGGTCCCGACCCTAGTTCTGTGTCCCTAGTTCAAGTTTCGGTCAACTTCTGGTTTTTGTTCCAATTTTGGGTCACAGGGTACAAGTTCGGGTCCACTTTTGCGTTTGGGACTGGGTTCAGGTCCGGGTGTGGGTTCGGGTCCTTGTCAAGGTTTGGGTCTAAGGCTGGGTCCCAAATCCTGACACCGACTTCAGGTTTTGACCAAGCCATGTGTCCAGATCGGATCCCAATCTCGGGTCCTAGTCTTGTTCCACTTCTGGTGCCAGGTCACGAGCTGGGTCCTAAGTTCAAGTTAAGGTCTGGGTCGGGTACTACGTCGCGGTCCAAGTTCTGCTTCCCAGGTCCCTATCCTAATTATGGGTCCAACACCCGGTCTAGGTTCGGGTTCGAGTCCTAGTCTCGGTTCAAGTTTAGGTCTATGTCTGGGTTTTGATCTGGGTTCGGGTTTGGGTTTAGGTCTTGGTTCTTGTCCTAGTCCTAGTTCGGTTCTAGTTCCATTTGCGGTTCGGAGTTCGAGTTTGGGTTTGAGTTCGGGTCAGAGTTCGAGTCCTGGTCTGAGTTTGGGTTCGGGTCCAGATTTCAGTCTAGGTCCAAATCAGGCTCCAGGTGTGGGTTTGCGTCCTGGAACTTGGTCTAGGTTGGGTCCGAGTCCCAAGTTCCAATCCCGATCTGAGTCTGGATTCAATTCTGGGTCTAAGTCCTTGGTTCTGATCCTTGTTTATGTTCGAGTTAGCTCAAGGTCCGGCTCTAGCTTTTGGTCTTATTCTAGGTGTGGGTGTTTAAGTTGGGTCTGAGTTTTTATCCCGGTTTGTGTCCAGGTCTGAACCCCGATCTGGGTCTAGGTTCGGGCCCAGGTCGTAGTTCGGGTCCCAAGTGGAAGTCCATGTTTGGGTCTGGGTCAGGATCTCGGTCCAGATCTAGGTACAACATTTCGATCAAAGTCTAGGTCTTGGTCCGAGTCCCATTTCTTTTTCGGATCCCTATCTACGTCCAAGTCTGTGTTTGGGATCTTGTCCCAGATTTTGGTCTAGGGCCGGGTCTCAGTTCTGGTCTAGGTACACGACCGTGTCCGGGCCCGAGTTCCAGTCTCAGTTTGGGTCTGAGGCTAGGATTGTGTTGGGTTCTACATCTGGGTGTGGGTCTTGGTCACGGTCACGGTCCTAGTCTTGTTCTAGGGTCCTGGTTCGGCGATTCTTGTTCAGGTTCTAATTTTAGGTCCCATGTCTTGGTCTGGGTTCGGGTTTTGTTCTTCGTCTGGGTTCACGTCCTAGTCCGAGTTCCAAATCTAGACACCGCCTACTGGTCTGTTCCAGGCTCCGTTACCCGAATCCTGAGTCAAGATCTGGATCACTGTCACGGGTCTTGTTCTGGTTCTGGTTCAGGTCCCAGTTCCCCTTTTTGAGTTTGGGTTTGTAATCGAGACTAGGGTGCGGTTCTAGGTCCCGACCCTGGTTCTGTGTCCCTAGTCTGGTTCCATGTTTGGGTCTGAGTTCTGGTTCGGGTTCGATTCTCGAGTCTAGGTTTGGGTTTGTATCCGGGTCCGGCTCCCGATTCGGGTCTAGGTTTTATTTGGAGTCTGGGTCTTGGTCCAGTTACGGTTCTGGATCTAGGTCCAATTTCAATTATGATTCCAAGTCCAAATCCTTGTTCCAGTCCCGGTCAACATCCGGTTTTGGTTCCAATTTTGGGTCACAGGTACGAGTTCATGTCCACTTTTGGGTTTGGGACTGGGTTCAGGTCCGGGTGTGGGTTCGGGTCCTTGTCAGGGTTTGGGTCCAGGGCTGGGTCCCAAATCCAGACACCGGCTACGGGTTTTGTCCAAGCCCTGGGTCCAGATCCAGATCCCAATCTCGGGTCCCAGTCTGGTTCCATTTGTATTTCCGAGTCACGAGCTAGGTCCTAGATTAAAGTTCGGGTCTGGGTCGGGTTTTAGGTCCCTGTCCTAGTTTTGTTTCCCAAGTCCCTATCCTGATTCTGGGTTTAGGTTCCGGTTATTGTGTGGGTTTGGGTCCCAGTCTAGGTTCGGGGTCGAGTCTTAGTGTTGGTTCGGGTTTAGGACTCTGTTTGGGTTTTGATCTAGGTTCGAGTTTAGGTTTAGGTCCTGGTCCTGGTCCTGGTCCTAGTCCTTGTTCTGTTCTAGTTCCATTTGTGATTCTAATTTCGAGTTTGGGTTGAGTTCGGGTCGGAGTTCGAGTCCTGGTCTTAGTTTGGGTTCGGGTCTTGATTTCAGTCTAGTTCCAGATCAGGCTCCGGGTGTGGGTTGTCGTACTGGGTCTTGGTCTAGGTTGGGTTTGTGTCCCAAGTTCCAATCCCGATCTTAGTCTCGATTCAGTTCTGGGTCTAACTCCTTGGTTCTGATCCTGGTCTGGGTTCGAATTAGCTTTTGGTCTGAGTCTAAGTGTGGGTGTTTGAGTTCGGGTCCGAGTTGTGTCCGGGTTTGTGTCCAGGTCTGAACCTCGATCTGGGTCTAGGTTCGGGTCCAGGTGCAAGTTTGGGTGCCGAGTGCGGGTCCAAGTTTGGGTCTAGGAGAGGATCTCAGTCCAGATCTAGGTCCAGCATTTCGATCCCAGTTTGGGTCTTTGTCCGAGTACAGTTTCGTATCCGGATCCCTATCTAGGTGCAAGTCTGTGTTTGGGATCAGGTCCTATATTTAAGTCTAGGTCCAGGTCTCAGTTCTCATCTGGGTACACCACAGTGTCCGGGCCCGAGTTCCAATCTAAGTTTGGGTCTGAGGCTAGGTCTGTGTTCGATTCTAGATCGGCGTCCGGGTCCTAATCACGGTCCTAGTCTTGTTCTAGGGTTCTGGTTTGGCGATTCTTGTTCAACTTCTAATTTAGGGTCCCAAGTCTACGCCTGGGTTCGGGTTTGGTTCTTCGTCTGGGTTCTGGTCCTAGTCTGAATCCCAAATCTAGACACCGCCTACTGGTCTGTTCCAGGCCCTATTACTCGAATCCCGAGTCAAGATCTGGATCACTATTATGGGTCTCGGTCTGGTTCTGGTTTAGGTGCCAGGTCCCATTTTTGAGTTTGGGTTTGTTGGAATTATTTTACCAGGATCTTAGATCTACTCACAAGTATGTTTATTAACATCCTAAATAAGAACTTTCTAAAACGATAAATTAAACACATATAAAGTTTAAGAAATCTTACATTGGGTGCAGCGGAGTTAAACGACTCCTTCCGTTCAGATTTCTAACCCTTGTATCCTCTCTGTAGCAGAGTATTATCAAGATCTGAACCTGAATCTCTTTCTCTGAATCCTTGATGCTGAATCTCCTTTGTTGATGATCTTTCTTCACGATCTTCCTCACTATGATTGAGGTATTGCTTGCTGTGTGTGGGCACTACTCTAATCACTAGGGTAAGTTCGAAAATCAAAGGAAGAAAAGAGAGACTGAGTGGCGGCTAGGGAAGAGAGATAGGAGGCTCAGGTTTTTCTGATTCAGAAAGTGTAATTTTCCTGAAGCCTTCACTATCTATTTATAGCATTCTACTAGGGTTAGGTTTGAATTATTTGGCATTAAAATAATGAAAATATCAACTTAAAAAGCCTACAAAGGTGGCCGACCATGGTTTAGTGGATTGGGCCTTGCTTTTTGCAATTTTGCAATTTTAACACCTTTTGTATCTGATTTTCTCAAAAATACCAATTTCCTAATTCAACCATTTAAATGCCAATTCTAACTATTTAATAACTATAAATAATTATTAAATAATATTGTCATTTATCATATTTATTAATTGAACCATACAAAGTATCATAATTAACAAATATGTCCCTATTAACTCTTTCTTTAAAATTTCGCCCTTACTTAGTCAAAGTTTCACAAATAGACACAGTCTAATTTGTGAATTATAATTGATTAATCAAAACCAATTACATGAGTCTTACAAACAATATTATCTCAACTAGTGCGGGGACCATGGGTCTATATAACCGAGCTTCCAATAAGTAGATCAAGAATTTAGCACTAAAATTCACTAACTTATTAATTCTTCGTTGAATCCACGCATAGAACTTAGAATTGCACACTCAGTATATAGAATGCTCTATATGTTCCACCATATCGACACATCATTAGTTATCCATTGTTATAATCCTAATTTGATCAATGATCCTCTATATGAATGATCTACACTGTAAAGGGATTAGATTACCGTAACACCCTACTATGTATTTTATCCTTAAAACACTTGACCCCGTATAAATGATATTTCAGCTTATGTGAAATGAGATCTCCACCATTTATTATCGTTTGGTCAAGCTCGAAGGAGATCATCCTTTGCTTACTATTCGCCAGATAGAAGCTATAGATTCCATGTTTATGCTAGCGCTCCCACTCAATTGCACTACCGTGTTCCCAAAATGTACGTATCACCCTGACCTAAAAGTAGGCTTAACTAACAAATCAAAGAACACGAATAGCCTCTTGAGATTGAGCCTAATCATAAAAGGATTAAGATCATTTGATCTAGGATCAACTTGGCGATATTGACTTGAATAGATTTTACGGTAAGTTTAATTAAATCTAAGTCAAAGTTCAATATCGGTCCCTTCCGATGCATACTCCATGCATCCAACCTGAGCTTTACTTTAACCAATATTCTGGAAAGAACATAGTATTTCTCCAAATACAAGTAAACTCTTGTTGTAGATTATCATATCAGTAAAACCCTGTGTCTGATAAATCTAGGAATCTTTATTCAAACAGTCATGTTTACTTTCTTATGTGATGACAGCACAATAAACATGATCAAGTATGTGAAAAGGGTTTAAGATGAATTTATAAATCAAATAGACAAGCAATTGATAAAGTGAACCAAAACATACACAAACGAATGAAAAATACTTCTGTTTCTTTATTGATGTTGAATAAAATAGATTCATTGAAATGGAGTTTTATTTAGGGCATAAAACCTAACAAACTCCCACTTGCACTAATATAAAACTAATTAGTACCTATCAATTAATCCTAAATTCTGACGGTGCTTTTCAAAGGCTGTCACGGCCAGGACTTTGGTAAATGGATCAGCTAGGTTGTCCTCTGTGTCAACTTTCTCAACTAGTACATCCCCTCTTGCCACGTATTCTCTGATAATGTGATACTTCCTTTCAATGTGTTTGCTTCTCTTGTGGCTTTGAGGTTCTTTACTGTTTGCTATTGCTCCATTGTTATCACAAAGTAGGACCAGAGGCTTCTCCATACCAGGGACGACACGTATACTGGTGAAGAACTTTCTTAGAAGGACAAGTTCTTTAGCAGCTTCGGCTGCAGCTATGTATTCAGCTTCCATAGTTGAGTCCGATATCGCGATTTGTCTAGCACTTCTCCAAACCATTGCTCCACCCCCAAGAGTAAACACCATCCCAGATGTAGATTTCCTGTCTTCAAGACTTGCCTGGAAATCTGAATTAGTGTAGCCTATGGGATTTAAAGCACCACCCTTGTAGACTAACACAAGATTCCTTGTACTCTTTAAGTATTTCAGAATATACTTAACTGCATTCCAATGTTCTTGTCCTGGATTAGACTGATACCTGCTCACGATTCCAACAGCATAACAGATGTCAGGTCTAGTGCATAACATTGCATAGATTAGACTTCCAACTGCAGAGGCATAGGGAATTTTCGCCATGTCCTCTATCTCTTGAGGATCAGTCGGTGACTGTTCCTTAGATAGACGAATACCATATCTAGAAGGCATGTTTTCCCCATTGGTGTTGTTCATGGAGAATCTCTCTAAGATTTTGTCTATGTAGGTTGTTTGAGAGAGAGCAAGAGATCTGTTCTTCCGGTTTCTAATAATCTGAATACCAAGAACATAGGTTGCTTCACCCAAATCTTTTATATCGAATTGAGTGTTGAGCCATTCCTTGATGTGAGTCATTTTCTTGACATTGTTTCCAATAATCAAAATGTCATCAACATAAAGGACCAGGAATACTACTATTTGGTCTTCCTTGAGTTGGTAAACACAAGGTTCATCTTCATTCTGAAGAAAGTCGTAGGTCTTGATGATTTCATCAAACCTTTTGTTCCATGAGCGAGAAGCTTGCTTAAGTCCATATATAGACCTATTTAATTTGCAAACTTTCTTTTTCTGTCCAGGAAGAACATAACCGTCTGGTTGCTCCATATAGATGGTTTCTTCAAGTACCCCATTAAGGAAGGCAGTCTTGACATCCATTTGCCAGATTTCATAATCGAAAGCAGAAGCTATGGAGAGAAGAATTCGGATGGATTTGAGCATGGCAACAGGACTAAAAGTTTCCTCATAGTCCACGCCTTCTCTTTGGGTATAACCCTTGGCTACAAGTCTAGCTTTAAAAGTTTCGACTTCGCCTCCAGCTCCTCTTTTCTTCTTGTAAACCCACTTGCATCTTAGCGGATGATAGTCGTCGGGTGCGTCTACATATTCCCAGACTTTGTTCTTTTTCATGGAATCCATTTCTGAATCCATGCCGGCTGACCATCGTTTTCGTTGCGGACTAGCCATTGCCTGTTTATAGGTTAATGGGTCGTCATCAATACCGTCACCAACGACCGTATTGATTTCACCATCCAAGCCATAACGAGCTGGTTTTGTGAAAACCCTCCCACTACGACGAGGAGCGGTGATCTTCTGAACAGGAACTTTGGTAGTAGTTTTCTTAGTAGGTTCGACTGAGGGAGTGGGATTATCCTCTTCTTGAGTGGAAGAGGACAGAACATTGGAAGGAGTTATATCTGAAAGCATTTCCTCCAACACTACTTTACTTTGTGATTTGAAATTCTTAATATAGTCATCTTCAAGGAAAGTGGCATTTGTAGAAACAAACACTTTATCATCCTTGCGACTATAAAATAGTCCACCACTAGTCTGTTTAGAATTACCGACAAACATGCAAACTTCAGTTCGTGACTCAAGTTTGCCGTCTTTCTTTCTTAAGACATGAGCAGGGCACCCCCAGATTCTGTAATTGCGTAAACTAGGTGTACGACCATTCCAAAGTTCTAAAGGTGTCTTAGGGATTGATTTAGATGGAACAACATTTCAAATGTCGGTTGCCATCTGAATTGCATATCCCCAGAAGGACGTTGGTAGAGTTGAAAAACTAAGCATAGACCTAACCATTTCCAAAAGCGTGCGATTCCGTCTTTCTACAACTCCATTTTGTTGTGGAGTGCTAGGGGCGGTTAATTGGGATTCAATTCCAAGTTCAATTAAATGATCTTTGAACTGCATATCCATATATTCTCCACCCCTATCAGTTCGCAAGATCTTTAATGATTTACCTAATTGGTTTTGGGCCAAAGCATGAAATTCTTGAAACTTTGCAAATGTTTCAGATTTCTTATGCATAAGGTAAATATGTCCATATCTAGAGTAATGGTCAGTGAAAGTGACAAAGTACTCATAACCAACTCGGGCTTTGACATTCAAAGGTCCGCAGACATCGGAATGCACTAACCCTAGGGGTTGTTTGGCACGCTCTCCCTTTGCAGAGAAAGAACGTTTAGTCATTTTTCCTTCCAGGCAGGACTCGCATACTGGTAATTCACCTAAGACAACATTTTTCAATGGACCGTCTTTGGTTAGCCTATTGAGTCTATCAAAGCCTATATGACCTAAACGTAAATGCCATAGATATGTTTCATTATCATCAACGATCTTTTGCTTTTTGTGGTTTTTAGGTTTAGCTACTTTAAAAAGTTCGTTATGTAGGGCAAATGGTGTTTCTGGTCTAAGAACATAAAGCCCCTGTTCCATGGATGCAACACAAATCTGAATGTCATTTCGAGAAATGGTAGAACCAGAATCCGAAAAATCTAATTTGTATTGTTGCAATTGTAAGCATGAAACAGAAACCAAGTTTCTACTGAAATTTGGAATGTATAAGACATTGTCTAATTCCAAAATTCTGTTTTGAAACTTGAGTTTGGCTTTTCCTGTAGCTCTCACCGAAACCATTTCGCCATTAACAACTTTAAGTTTCAACTCTCTGGATTTCAAATAATTCCAATTCTCAAGCAATTGCAATGAACAACTTACATGGTTTGTAGACCCAGAATCAAAAATCCAAATGGATTTATCATTCTCTAACACACATGATTCGAAGACTAAAGCATTACTGCTTATTCATTTGTTAATTGTTGTTCTTGCTAGTTCATTTTGTTGTGAAGTATAACTTGAGGAAGTGGAATCACTTTCTCTTATCTTCTCAACTAAGCTTGAAGTAGTAGGATTTATGGAGTTATGAGCTATTTGCTCTTCAGAGTGAACAATTCCCAGCTTACTTGCTTTCTGGAATTTAAAGTCTATCATGAGCATATGTGAAGTATTACTCTGACAAGGAGTTTATAACTTTAAGTTCAATTGCTAAGATAAATTAGGAGTGGAATGAGAAGGGGATTATAGACAATACAACACATCAATAAAACAGAAGTAAGGTTTTGGTTCAAAATTCATACACAAGTTCAGAAAATAACAAGTAATGACATATGTTATAGAAATAATAAATCCAACATAGTTTATTTTCCAAGGTTTCCAACATAATGAAATACAGTGTCCCGGTAGGCGAGAGTCAAAGATAACATTAGTTGAATAGAGTTGTCAGCTCATCTAAAATTAAACATTTTAGCAACCTTTTATTCGATCAAAATGAGAATCCAACGTTGTCCTGGTAGGCGAGAGTCAAGGTTATTCTCATTTTATGAGCTTCCACCATTGTTTCATGTTTTATGAGTTTATCTCTAAGTAGTCACCGTAGGGGAGAGTCTAAATAGAGACGAAAACTCACAAAACACTTATCAAATGAAATCTTACGGTGTTAGAAGTGTTCAACGAATAACCATCCATAGGGGGACGAAGTCTAGCGTCTCGAGGTTATATTGAAAAAGTTTAACTATTGTAAGACCAACAATGGAGATCGAATCTCTTTTGATTAAAAGCTCATTATTTTAAAAAAATATATATATGTATTTTGTATAATCATAATATTCGATATTATAATAATGAAAAATTACAAATTAAAGTTGGTTTAAATAAAAAATCAACTTTAATTAATTTTCAATTACTATTTAATTTGGAAAAATAAATTCAAATAAATATCGAACAAGTTCCATAATAAAATAATGAAAAATTACAAATTAAAGTTGGTTTAAATAAAAAAATCAACTTTAATTAAATTTCAATTATTATTAAATTTGAAAAAAAAAATTCGAATTGAAAATGGAACAAATTTGAAAATATCTTGTTTAAGTTGTTTTAGAAGAATCTAAAAAATCAACTTAAATATCTTTCAAATCAGATTTAATTAAATTAAAATTAAGTCGTAACCACTTACTTTGAAGATATTCCATTTTAAGTTAATAGTCGAAAAGATATTAACCTAAAAAATATCTAAAATATTCCATTTTAAGTTAATATTTGAAAAGATAGTAACTTAAAACATATCTAAAGAATCTTAATAACCAATGCCTAAAATTTCTCAACTTAATTTTGAAATTTTAAATCCAAAAGATATTCAGATTTAAGTTGGTTAGTTGAGATAACTAAATATCAACTTAAATAGGAATATTTAATGAAAAATTTAAATTAAGCTTCAGAAAGAATCTAGATGGTTATAATTCTATATTTAATTAAATATAAGAAAATACATATAGTTTAGCTTAGAATATAAAATTCTTTAAACTATGATTTTCTAAATTAATTTCAAAATAAATGAAATTAATTATGTTGCTAATCAATTTTAATTAGGTTAAACTAGTGTAATTAACCTAGTACAGTCATTCAAATCAGGCAAATGGGCCTTCACAATTGGGGTGGTTCATGTGAGGGGGTGCTGGGTTCAGTATGTCGTACCCACTTCTATGGCTCCCAACTCTCACACAAGGCCCAAAAGAGAGGAATTTAACCTTAATAAGAACAACTGTTATTAATTGAATAGGCCAAAAAACTAAATGGGCCTAAATAAATTCTATCAAGAACTATGATAATTTATTTTAGCAACAACAACCTATATGCATCTATACTAAAATTAAACACATAGGCTCACACAGGCACACTTTGGATGGGTCCTATCATGTTGCTAGGTCATACACAGATGAAAGAAGATTGTAAATATACCTGTTACAAATTATTATCTTGACCAAGGGAGCCATCAAATCATTAGATCTGGCAAAAAGTAACCATGGCTATTTGCAATCAAGTAATAATAGGTTTTGAAAACTTACGCACAAGCTAAAACACATACTCATTGCAACAAGGTTAGTTGGATAGTTGGATGTAGGATTTATTTAATTTTAAATTAAATAATTAATTTCGAAAATAATTAATTAAAAAAAATTTCGAAAATTTTCAAAAATTTGAAAAATAAAAAAAATTTCAAAATTTAATTAAATATTTAAATTTAAAATTAAACCTACAATTTTGAAAAATTAGGTTTCAACCAACCTAAATATCATTTCAAAAATTTGCTAACTACTTTTAAATTTTAAATGTTATTTTATAAATAAAAATTAAATAAAAAATTAGAAAAGATAAATGAATATCTTTTCCAAATTTTAAATGTAATTTAAATAAATTAAATAACAAAATTTAAAAAATTAGCAAAATATCTTATATCATTTAAAAATTACATGATTATAGTTATCTTATTTTAAATTTAAATAAGGTCAAATTATTAAAAAAAAATTAATTTAAAATATTTTAAATCTGACCTTAAATTTAAAAATAAGATAAGATATAATCAAATTTAAAATAAGATAGATTATTAAGCAAAAAGATAGATACTAACTATTTTCAAATTCAAATTACACTAATATCTTGAATTAAATTTAAAAAATATTAAATTAATTCAAAATGATAATTAGAATTGAATTAGGAATAGTAATAGTATAAATACAGAACTACACAAAAAATCGGAAGTTAATTCCATGAAAAAGCATGAAAAAACGAAGAAAAACGAAAAAATTGTAAGCTGTACGGACAGTTTTCGCGATGGCAGGAAAATTTCAGCACAGCTCCGATTTTTTCGAATCTTCAAAAAATCATAACTAATTCAAATTAAATCGAAATTGAGTTCTATAAAAAAGTAACTTGCTTAATTTTTTTCATACTATCCAATAAAAATAATTCCAGAAACGGAATCGCAATTATTTTTAACGAAAATTCACAAACATCAATTAATCATCAAATAACACTCAACACAACATGATACCATCCCAAAACAAACAAACAATCGTTTTAAAGTCCAAATTTCTTGCAAGTAAATCAATTACCATGGCTCTGAGGCCAGTTGTTGGAATTATTTTACCAGGATCTTAGATCTACTCACAAGTATGTTTATTAACATCCTAAATAAGAACTTTCTAAAACGATAAATTAAACACATATAAAGTTTTAGAAACCTTACATTGGGTGCAGCGGAATTAAATGACTCCTTCCGTTCAGATTTCTAACCCTTGTATCCTTTCTGTAGCAGAGTATTATCAAGATCTGAACCTAGATCTCTTTCTTTGAATCCTTGATGCTGAATCTCCTTTGTTGATGATCTTTCTTCACGATCTTCCTCACTATGATTGAGGTATTTCTTGCTGTGTGTGGGCACTACTCTAATCACTAGGATAAGTTCGAAAATCAAAGGAAGAAAAGAGAGAGTGAGTGGCGTCTAGGGAAGAGAGATAGGAGGCTCAGGTTTTTCTGATTCAGAAAGTGTAATTTTCCTGAAGCCTTCACTATCTATTTATAGCATTCCACTAGGGTTAGGTTTGAATTATTTGGCATTAAAATAATGAAAATATCAACTTAAAAAGCCTACAAAGGTGGTCGGCCATGGCTTAGTGGATTGGGCATTGCTTTTTGCAATTTTGCAATTTTAACACCTTTTGTATCTGATTTTCTCAAAAATGTCAATTTCCTAATTCAACCATTTAAATGCCAATTCTAACTATTTAATAACTATAAATAATTATTAAATAATATTGTCATTTATCATATTTATTAATTGAACCATACAAAGTATCATAATTAACAAATATGCCCCTATTAACTCTTTCTTTACAATTTCGCCCTTACTTAGTGAAAGTTTCACAAATAGACATAGTCTAATTTGTGAATTATAATTGATTAATCAAAACCAATTACATGAGTCTTACAAACAATATTATCTCAACTAGTGCGGGGACCATGGGTCTATATAACCGAGCTTCCAATAAGTAGATCAAGAATTTAGCACTAAAATTCACTAACTTATTAATTCTTCGTTGAATCCACGCATAGAACTTAGAATTGCACTCTTAGTATATAGAATGCTCTATATGTTCCACCATATCGACACATCATTAGTTATCCATTGTTATAATCCTAATTTGATCAATGATCCTCTATATGAATGATCTACACTGTAAAGGGATTAGATTACCGTAACACCCTACTATGTATTTTATCCTTAAAACAATTGACCCCGTATAAATGATATTTCAGCTTATGTGAAATGAGATCTCCACCATTTATTTTCGTTTGGTCAAGCTCGAAGGAGATCATCCTTTGCTTACTATTCACCAGATAGAAGCTATAGATTCCATGTTTATGCTAGCGCTCCCACTCAATTGCACTACCGTGTTCCCAAAATGTACGTATCACCCTGACCTAAAAGTAGGCTTAACTAACAAATCAAAGAACACGAATAGCCTCTTGAGATTGAGCCTAATCATAACAAGATTAAGATCATTTGATCTAGGATCAACTTGGCGATATTGACTTGAATAGATTTTACGGTAAGTTTAATTAAATCTAAGTCAAAGTTCAATATCGGTCCCTTCCGATGCATACTCCATGCATCCAACCTGAGCTTTATTTTAACCAATGTTCTGGAAAGAACATAGTATTTCTCCAAATACAAGTAAACTCTTGTTGTAGATTATCATATCAGTAAAATCCTGTGTCTGATAAATCTAGGAAACTTTATTCAAACAGTCATGTTTACTTTCTAATGTGATGACAACACAATAAACATGATCAAGTATGTGAAAAGGGTTTAAGATGAATTTATAAATCAAATAGACAAGCAATTGATAAAGTGAACAAAAACATACACAAACGAATGAAAAATACTTCTGTTTCTTTATTGATGTTGAATAAAATAGATTACATTGAAATGGAGTTTTATTTAGGGCATAAAACCTAACAGGGTTCGAGATCGAGACTAGGGTGCGGTTCTAGGTGCCGACCCTAGTTCTATGTCCCTAGTCTTGTTCCATGTTTGGGTCTGAGTTCAGGTTCGGGTTTTGGTCCCGAGTCCAGGTTTGGGTCGGGATCCGGGCTTCGGGTCCTGGTCCATTTACGGTTCTTGATCTAGGTCCAATTTCTGTTATGATTCCAAGTCCAAGTCCTAGTTCCAGTCCCGGTCAACTTCCGGTTTTGGTTCCAATTTTGGGTCACAGGGTACGGGTTCAGCTCCTCTTTTGGGTTTTGGATTGGGTTCAGGTCCGGGTGTGGGTTCGGGTCCTTGTCAGGGTTCGAGTCCAAGGCTGTGTCCCAAATCCAAACACCGACTACGGATTTTATCCAAGCCCTGGGTCCTAATTCGGATCCCAATCTCGAGTCCCAGTCTGGTTCCATTTCGTGTGCAAGGTCACGAGCTGAATCCTAGGTTCAAGTTCGGGTCTGGGTCAGGTACTAGGTCCCGGTCCTAGTTCTGTTTCCCTGGTCCCTATCCTTATTTTGGGTCCAGGTCCCGGTTATTATGTGTGTTTGGGTCCCGGTCTAGGTTCGGGTTCGAGTCCTAGTCTCGGTTCGGGTTTAGGTCTTTGTTTGGGTTTTGATCTGGGTTCGGGTTCGGGTTTAGGTCCTAGTCCTAGTTAGATTCTCGTTCCATTTGCGATTTTGAGTTCGAGTTTGGGTTTGAGTTCAGGTCGGAGTTCGAGTCCTGGTCTGAGTTTGGGTTCGCGTCCTGATTTCAGTCTAGGTCCAGATCAGGCTCCGGGTGTGGGTTCACATCATGGATCTTTGTCTAGGTTGGTTCAGAGTCCCAAGGTCCAATCCTGATCTGAGTCTGGATTCAGTTCTGGGTCTAAGTCCTTGGTTCTGATCGTGGTCTGGGTTCGAGTTGGGTCCGGGTCCGGGTCTAGCTTTTGGTGTGATTCTAGGTGTGGGTGTTTGAGTTCGCGTCCGAGTCTGTGTCTGGGTTTGTTTCCAGGTCTGGACACTGATCTAGGTCTAGGTTCGGGTCCAGGTCCAAGTTCGGGTCCCGAGTGCGGGTCCAAGTTTGGGTCTGGGTCAGGATTTCGGTCCAGATCTAGGTCCAGCATTACGATCACAGTCTAGGTCTTGGTCCGAGACAAATTTCGTATCCGGATCCCTATCTAGGTCCAAGTCTGTGCTTGGGATCAGGTCCGAGATTTAGGTCCAGGTCCGGGTATCAGTTCCGGTCTAGGTACGCGACCGTGTCCGGCCCGAGTTCCAGTCTAAGTTTGGGTCTGAGGCTAGATCTATGTTTGGTTCTAGGTCTGGGTCCGGGTCCTGGTCACGGTCCTAGTCTTGTTCTAATGTCCTAGTTCGACAATTCTTGTGTAGTTTTTAATTTTGGGTCCTAGGTCTAGGTCTGGGTTCCGGTTTGGTTCTTCGTGTGGGTTCGTCCTAGTTTGAGTCCCAGATCTAGACACCGCCTACTGGTCTGTTCCAGGCCCCGTTACCCGAATCCCAAGTCAAGATCAGGATCACTGTCACGGGTCTCGGTCTGGTTCTTGTTTACGTCCCAGGTCCCATTTCTGAGTTTTGGTTAGGGATCGAGGTCCAATTTCAATTATGATTCCAAGTCCAAATCCTAGTTCCAGTCTCGGTCAACTTCCAATTTTGGTTCCAATTTTGGGTCACAGGGTACGGGTTCGGGTCCACTGTTGGGTTTGGGACTGGGTTCAGGTCCAGTGTTGGTTCGGGTCCAAGGTTGGGTCCCAAAGCCTGACACCGACTTTGGGTTTTGTCCAAGCCCTGGGTCCAGATCCGGATCCCAATCTCGGGTCCCAGTCTAGTTCCATTTTTGGTGCCGGGTAACAAGCTGGGTCCAATGTTCAAGTTAAGATCTGGGTTCGGGTTTGGGTTTAGGTCCTGGTCCTGGTGCTAGTCCTAGTTCGATTCTAGTTCAATTTGCGATTCTGAGTTCAAGTTTGGGTTTGAGTTCGGGTCGGATTTCGATTCCTGGTCTGAGTTTGGGTTCGGGTTCTGATTTAAGTCTAGGTCCAGATTAGGCTCCGGGTGTGGGTTCCCGTCCTGGGTCTTGGTCTAGGTTGGGTCCGAGTCCCAAGTTCCAATCCCGATCTGACTCTTGATTCAGTTCTGGGTCTAAGTCCTTTGTTCTGATCCTGGTCTGGGTTCGAGTTGGGTCTGGGTCTGGGTCTAGCTTTTGGTCTGATTCTAGGTGTGGGTGTTTTAGTTCGGGTCCGAGTCTGTGTCTGGATTTGTGTCCAGGTCTAGACCCTGATCTGGGTCTAGGTTCGGGTCCCGAGTGCGGGTCCAAGTTTAAGTTTGGGTCAGGATCTCGATCCAGATCTATGTCCAACATTTCGATCCCAGTCTGGGTCTAAGTTCGAGTCCAGTTTCGTATCCGGATCCCTATCTAGGTCCAAGTCTGTGTTTGGGATCGGGTCCCACAATTAGGTCCTGGTCGGGGTCTCAGTTCTGGTCTAGGTACACGACCGTGTCCGGGCCTGAGTTCCAGCCTTTGTTTGGGTCTGAGGCTAGGTTTGTGTTCAGTTCTAGGTTTGGGTCCGGGTCCTGCTCACGGCTCTAGGTCCCGGCCCTGGTTCTGTGTCCCTAGTCTGGTTCCATATTTGGGTTTGAGTTCAGGTTCTGGTTCGGGTCCCGAGTCCAGGTTTGGGTTGGGATCTGGGTTTGGCTCCCGATTCGGGTCTAGGTCAGATTTTGAGTTCGAGTCCTGGTCCGGTTACTGTTCTGTATCTAGGTTGAATTTTAGTTATGATCCCAAGTCCAAGTCCTAGTTCAAGTCCCGGTCAACTTCCGGTTTTGGTTCCAATTTTGGGTCACAGGGTACGGGTTCGGGTCCAATTTTCGGTTTGGGACTGGGTTCAAGTTCGTGTGTGGGTTCGAATCCTTATTAGGATTCGGGTCCAGGGCTGGGTCCCAAATCCAGACACCGACTACGGGTTTTGTCCAAGCCCAGGGTCCAGATCCAGATCCCAATCTCAGGTCCTAGGTTCAGGGTCACGAGCTGGGTCCTAGGTTCAAGTTCGGGTCTGGGTCAGGTACTAGGTCTCGGGCCTATTTCAGTTTCCCAGGTCCCTATACTGATTCTGGGTCCAGGTCCCAGTTATTGTGTCTGTTTGGTCCTGGTCTACGTCTGGGTTTGAGTCTTGGTGTCGGTTCGGGTTTAGGTCTCTTTCTGGATTTTGGTCTTGGTTCGGGTTTGGGTTTAGGTCCTGGTCCTGGTCCTAGTCCTAGTTTGGTCCTAGTTCCATTTACGATTCTGAGTTCGAGTTTGGGTTTGAGTTCCGGGCAAAGTTCGAATCCTGGTCTGAGTTTGGGTTCGTGTCCTGATTTCAGTCTAGGTCCAGATCAGGCTGTGGGTCTTGGTCTAGGTTGGGTCCGAGTCCCAAGTTCCAATCGCGATCTGAGTCTGGATTGAGTTCTGGGTCTAAGTCCATGGTTTTTATCCTGGTCTGGGTTCCAGTTGGGTCCGGGTCTGGGTCAAGCTTTTTGTCTGATTCTTGGTGTGGGTGTTTGAGTTCGGGTCCGAGTTTGTGTCTTGGTTTGTGTCCAGGTCTGCACCCGGATCTGGGTCTAGGTTCGGGTCTAGGTCCAAGTTCGGGTCTCGAGTGCGGGTCAAAGTTTTGGTCTGGGTTAGGATCTCGGTCTAGATCTAGGTCCAGCATTTCGATTCCAGTCTGGGTCTTGGTCCGAGTCCAGTTTCGTATCCGGATCCCTATCTAGGTCCAAGTCTGTGTTTAGGATTCTAGTTCATGGTCCTGGTTCCGCGATTCTTGTTCAGGTTCTAATTTTGGGTCCCAGGATTGGGTTGGGATCTTGGTCCGGCTCCCAATTCGGGTCTAGGACTTATTTGGAGTCCGGGTCCTGGTCCGGTTACAGTTCTGGATCTAGGTTCAATTTCAATTATGATTCCAAGTCCTAACCCTAGTTCTAGTCCCAATCATCTTCTGATTTTGGTTCAAATGTCGGGTCACATGGTACGGGTTCGGGTCCACTTTTGGGTTCGGGACTGGGTTCAGAACCAGGTGTGGGTTCGGGTCCAAGGCTGGGTCCCAAATCCTGACACCAACTTTTGGTTTTGTCCAAGCCCTGGGTCTAGATCCAGATCCCAATCTCGGGTCCCAGTCTTGTTCCATTTCTGTTGCTGGGTCACGAGCTGGGTCCTAGGTTCAAGTTAAGATCTGGGTTCGGGTTTGGGTTTAGGTCCTGGTCTTGGTCCTAGTCCTAGTTTGGTTCTAGTTCCATTTGCGATTTTGAGTTTGAGTTTGGGTTTGAGTTCGGGTCGGAGTTCGAGTCATGGTCTGAGTTTGGGTTCGGGTCCAGATTTCAGTCTAAGTCCAAATTAGGCGCCTGGTGTGGGTTCGCTTCCTAGGTCTTGGTCTAGGTTGGGTCCGAGTCGCAAGTTCCAATCCAGATCTGAGTTTGGATTCAGTTCTTGGTCTAAAACCTTGGTTCTGATCCTGGTCTGGGTTTGAGTTGGGTCCGGGTCCGGGTCTAGCTTTGGGTCTGATTCTAGTTGTGGGTGTTTGAGTTCGGGTTCGAGTTTGTGTCCGGGTTTGTGTCCAGGTCTGGACCCCGATCTCGGTCTAGGTTCGGGTCCCAAGTGCGGGTCCAAGTTTGGTTCTGGGTCAGGATCTCGGTCAAGATCTAGGTCCAACATTTTGATCCCAGTTTGGGTCTTGTTCCGTGTCCAGGTTCGTATCCGGATCCCTATCTAGGTCCAAGTCTGTGGTTTGGATTCTTATTTAGGGTCCTGGTTCGGTGATTATTGTTCAGGTTCTAATTTTGGGTCCTAGGTCTAGGTCTGGGTTCGGGTTTGGTTTTGGTCCTAATTTGAGTCCCAGATCTAGACACCGCATACTGGTCTGTTCCAAGCCCCGTTACCCGAATCCTGAGTCAAGATCTAGATCACTATCACGGGTCTCGATCTAGTTCTGGTTTAGGTCCCAGGTCCCATTTTTTAGTTTGGGTTCAGGATCGAGACTAAGGTGCGATTCTAGGTCCCGACCCTGGTTTTGTGTCCTTAGTCTGGTTCCATGTTTGGGTCTGAGTTCAGGTTCGGGTTAAGGTCCCGAGTCCAGGTTTGGGTTGGGATCCGGGTCCGGCACCCGATTCGGGTCTAATTCTGATTTGTATTCTGGGTCCTGTTCCGGTTACGGTTTTGGATCTAGGTACAATTTCAGTTATGATTCCAAGTCCAAGTCCTAGTTCAAGTCCCGACCAACTTCCAGTTTTGGTTCCAATTTTGGGTTACAGGGTACGGGTTCGGGTCCTGTAATGGGTTAGGGCTTCGGTTCAGGTCTGGGTGAGGGTTCGGGTCCTTGTCAGGGTTCGAGTCCATATCAGGCTTGGTTTTAAATCCAAACACCGACCACAGATTTTGTCCAAGCCCTTGGTCCAGATCCAGGTCCAAATCTCGGGTCCCAGTCTGGTTCCATTTCTGGTGCAGGGTCACGATCTGGGTCCTAGGTTCAAGTTTGGGTCTTGGTCGGGTACTACGTCCCGGTCCTAGTTCTGTTTCCCAGGTCCCCATCCTTATTCTGGGTGAAAGTCCCGGTTATTGTGTGGGCTTAGGTCACGGTCTAGGTTCGGGTTCGAGTGCTAGTCTCGATTCGGGTTTAGGTCTGTGTTTGGGTTTTGATCTGGGTTCGGGTTTGGGTTTAGGTCCTGGTCCTAGTCCTAGTTTGATTTTAGTTCTATTTGCGATTCTGAGTTCGAGTTTGGGTTTAAGTTCGAGTCGGAGTTTGAGTCCTTGTCTGAGTTTGGGTTCGGGTCCTGATTTCAAACTAGGTCAAGATCAAGCTCCGGGTGTGGGTTCGCGTCCTGGGTCCTTATCTAGGTTGGGTCTGAGTCCCAAGTTCCAATCCCGATCTGAGTCTGGATTCAGTTCTGGGTCTAAGTCCTTGGTTCTGATCCTGGTCTGGGTTCGAGTTGGGGTCGGGTCCGTGTCCGGGTCTAGCTTTTGGTATGATTGTAGGTGTGGGTTTTTGAGTTCGGGTCTGACTCTGTGTCCAGGTTTGTCTCCAGGTCTGGACCCCTATCTGGGTCTACGTTCGGGTCCAGGTCCAAGTTCGGGTCCCGAGTGCGGGTCCAACTTTTGTCTGGCTTGGGTTCTCGGTCCAGATCTTTCTGCAGCATTTCGATCCCAGTTTGGTTCTTAGTTCGAGTCCAGTTTCGTATCCGGATCCCTATATAGGTCCAAGTCTGTGTTTGGGATCGGGTCGCAAATTTAGGTCCAGGTCAGGGTCTGAGTTCAGGTTTGGGTACACGACTGTGTCCGGGCCCGAGTTCGAGTCTTTGTTTGTGTCTTAGGCTAGGTCTGTGTTTTATTCAAGGTCTGGGTCCGGGTCCTTGTCACGGTCCTAGTCTTGTTATAGGGTCCTGGTTCGACCATTCTTGTTCAGGTTCTAATTTTGGTTCCCACGTCTATGTCTGGGTTGGGGTTTGGTTCTTCGTCTTGATTCTGGTCCTAGTCTGAGTCCCAGATCTAGACCCCGCCTACTGGTCTATTCCACGCCCTGTTACCCAAATCCCTAGTAAAGATTTGGATCACTTTCACGGGTTTCGGTCTGGTTCTGGTTTAGGTACCAGGTCAAATTTCTGAGTTTGGATTCGGGATCGAGACTGGGGTGCGGTTCTAGGTCCAGACCCTGGTTTTGTGTCCCTAGTCTGGTTCCATGTTTGGGTCTAAGTTCATGTTCGAGTTTGGGTCTCGAGTCTAGGTTTGGGTTGGGATCCGGGTCCGGCTCCCAATTCGGGTCCAGGTCTGATTTGGAGTCCGGGTCCTGGTCGGGTTACGGTTCTAGATCTAGGTCATATTCAGTTTTGATTCCAAGTCAAAGTCCTAGTTCCAATCCCGATCAACTTCCGATTTTGGTTCCAATTTTGGGTCACAGGGTACGGCTTCGGGTCCACTTTTGGGTTTGGGACAGGGTTCAGGTCCAGGTGTGGGTTCGGGTCCTTGTTAGGGTTCGGGTCCAGGGTTTGGTCCCAAATCCACACTTAGAACTTGGAATCGCACTCTCAGTCAACTTCCAATTTTGGGTCACAGGGTACGGGTTCGGGTCCTCTTTTGGGTTAGGGACTGGGTTCAGGTCCGGGTGTGGGTTCGGTTCCTTGTCAGGGTTCGGGTCCAAGGCAGGGTTTTAAATCCAAACACCAACTAAAGGTTTTGTCCAAGCCCTGGGTCTAGATCTCGGTCCCAATCTGGTTCAACTTCTAGTGCCGGGTCACGATCTGGGTCCTAGGTTGAAGTTCAGGTATGGGTCAGGTACTAGGTCCGGGTCCTAGTTCTGTTTCCCAGGTCCCTATCCTTATTCTAGGTCCAAGTAACGGTTATTGTGTTGGTTTGGGTCCCGGTCTAGGTTCGGGTTCGAGTGCTAGCTTGGTTCAGGTTTAGGTCTCTGTCTGGGTTTTGATCCGGGTTTGGGTTTTTGTTTAGGTCCTAGTCCTAGTCCTAGTCCTAGTTCGATTCTAGATCCATTTGTGATTCTGAGTTCGAGTTTGGGTTTGAGTTCGAGTCGGAGTTCGAGTACTGATCTGAGTTTGGGTTCGGGTCCTGATTTCAGTCTAGGTCAAGATCAGGCTCCGGGTGTGGGTTCGCGTCCTGGGTCTTGGTCTAGGTTGTGTCCGAGTCCCAAGTTCCAATCCCGATCTGAGTTTGGATTAAGTGCTAGGTCTACGTCCTTGGTTCTGATCCTGGTCTGGGTTCGAGTTGTGTCCGGGTCTAGCTTTTGGTATGATTCTAGGTATGGGTGTTTGAGTTCGGGTCCGAGTCTGTGTTCGGGTTTGTGTCTGGGTCTAGGTTCGGGTCTAGGTCATAGTTCAGATCCCGAGTGCGGGTCCAAGTTTGGGTCTTGGTCACGATCTCGGTCTAGATCTAGGTCCAGCATTTCGATCCCAGTCTGTGTCTTGGTCCGAGTCCAGTTTCGTATTCGGATCCCTATCTAGGTCCAAGTCTGTGTTTGGGATCGGATCCTAGATTTAGGTCCAGGTCCAGGTCTCAGTTCCGGTTTTGGTACACGACCGTGCGGATCCAAGAAATGAGCTTAGTAGATTTTGATATTATTCTAGGAATGGATTTCCTATCTAAATAGTTAGGGAGTGTTGACTGCAAGAGGAAGATGGTAATCTTCTAACCGGAAAGTGAAGAACCATTTGTGTTTGTCGGTTCAGTTCGATGATCTCGGATCCCGGTGATCTCGGCCCTGTCAGCTAGGGAACTACTGTGTGGCGATTGTTTAGGGTTTCTGACTGTGGTGGTGGACACCACTCGGCCAGACACCATTCGGCAAGAGGATATCGAAGTGGTTCGGAAATGTCTAGATGTTTTTCCCGAAGAACTTCGGGGTTTACCACCTCAGCGGGAGATTGACTTTGTTATTGATTTGGCACCTGGAGTGGAACCGGTTTCTAAGGCTCCTTATAGAATGGCTCCTGGTGAGCATAAAGAATTGAAAATTCAGCTCCAAGGGTTACTTGACATAGGGTTTATTCAGTCTAGTGTGTCACCCTGGGGAGCTCCGGTATTATTCGTCAAGAAGAAGGATGGGTCTATGAGAATGTGCATCGACTATCGGGAGTTAAACAAGCTAACAGTGAAGAATAAATATCCATTACCTAGGATCGATGATCTTTTCGATCAACTTCAGGGGAAGACGGTCTTCTCCAAGATTGATCTCCGATCGGATTATCATCAGTTGAAAATCCGAGAGAAGGACATTCCGAAGACGGCTTTCCTTACTAGGTATGGACATTACGAATTCTTGATTATGTCATTTGGACTAACCAATGCTCCTGCAGCATTTATGGATTTGATGACTAGAGTATTAAAGGATTTCCTCGATATTTGTGTTATCGTGTTTATAGATGACATCCTTGTGTACTCTCAATCAAAAGAGGAGCATGAGTTACATCTTCGGATAGTTCAGCAACTGCTTCGGGAACACAAGCTTTACGCCAAATTCAAGAAATGTGAATTTTGGCTAACTCAGGTGTCTTTCTTAGGGCTCATTGTTAGCAAAGATGGGATTAAGGTGGATCCAGGGAAAATATAATCCGTCAGGGATTGGCCTAGACCGAAGACAGTGATAGAAATTAGAAGCTTCTTAGGTTTAGCCGGTTATTATCGTCGGTTTGTGGAAGGGTTTTCTAAGATCTCAACACCCTTAAACGAGCTTACTAAAAAGAATCAACGGTTTGTATGGTCAGACAAATGTGAGGCTATTTTTCAGGAGCTGAAACAGAGGTTGATTACAGCCCCGGTGCTAGCTTTGCCTTCTGACAAGGAAAAGTTTGTGGTTTATTGCGATGCATCCAGACAGGGTCTGGGGTGTGTATTGATGCAAGCCGACTGGGTTATCGCTTATGCCTCCCGTCAGTTAAAGGATTATGAACAGCGATACCCAACTCATGACCTAGAATTGGCCGCAGTAGCTTTTGCGTTGAAGATCTGGCGCATTACCTTTATGGAGAAAGGTGTGAAATGTATACCGACCACAAAAGTCTCAAATACTTCTTTACTCAGAAAGATTTTAACATGAGACAGAGGCGTTGGTTAGAATTAGTAAAGGATTACGATTGTGAGATTCTTTATCACCCCCGGAAGGCCAATGTAGTGGCTGATGCCTTGAGCAAGAAAGGTCCCGGGCAAATAGCTAGCATGATTTAGATCTCACCTCAGTTAGCGGAGGACATGGTCAGGTCTAGCATTGAGTTTGTGATAGGCAAGCTTCACAACTTGACGCTGCAATCTGATCTATTAGAAAGAATTAAAGTCGCTCAGATGACCGATCCAAAGTTAGTAAAAATCAGAGAAGAGGTTTCAGCTGGTCAAGCCAGGGATTTTTCAGTGTCAAACAACGGGATGCTATTGTATAAAGCTAGGGTTTGTGTTCCAGATAGTGTGGAACTCCGAATGAAATCTTCGAAGAGGCTCATTCTACCCCTTATTCCCTACATCCCGACACCACCAAAAATCCGGACCCAAACCCAAACTGCGACGCGAACTAAAACCCACACTCGAACTCAGAATCGCAAATGGAACTAGAACTGAACTAGGACTAGGACTAGGACCTAAACCAAAACCCGAACCCAGATCAAAATCCAGACAGAGACCTAAACCCGAACCGAGACTAGGACTCGCCCCCGAACCTAGACCGGGACCCAAACCCACACAATAACCTGGGCTTGGACCCAGAATTAGTATCAGAAATGGGAGTTGAGACCTGGACCAGAACGAGACCGATACCCGTGACAGTGATCCAGATCTTGACTCGAGATTTGGGTAACGGGGCCTCGAACAGACCAGTAGTCGGTGTCTAGATCTGGCACTCAGATAAGGACCAAAACCCAGACAAAGAACCAAACCCGAACCCAGACCTAGACTTGGGACCCAAAATTAGAACCTGAACAAGAATCACCGAACCAGGACCCTAGAACATGACTAGGACCCAGACACGGACCCAAACTCGAAGCAAGACCAGGATCAGAACAAAGGACTTAGACCTAGAACTTAATCCAGACACAGTTTGGGATTCGAACTTGGGACTCGGACCCAACCTAGACAAAGACCCAGGAGGCGAACCCACACCCTGAGCCTGATTTGGACCTAGACTGAAATCTAGACCTGAACCCAAACTCAGACCAGGACTCAAACTCCGACCCGAACTCAAACCCACACTCGAACTCAAAATTGCAAATGGAACTAGAACCGAACTAGGACCAGGACCAGGACCTAAACCCAAACCCAAAACCATATCAAAACCCAGACAGACACCTAAACCCGAACCGAGACTAGGACATGAACCAGAACCTAGACCGGGACCCAAACCCACACAATAACAAAGACCTCGACACAGAATCAGGATAGGGACCTGGGAAACAGAACTAGGACCGGGACCCAGTACCCGACCCAGACCCGAACTTGAACCTAGGACCCAGCTTGTTACCCGACACAAGAAATGGAATCAAATTGCGACAAGAGATTGGGATCGGGATCTGGACCCAGGGCTTGGACAAAACCCGTAGTCGGTGGCTAGATTTGGGACCCAGCCTTGGACCCGAACCCTGATAAGAACCCGAACCCCCACCCGGACCTGAACCCAGTCCCAAACACAAAAGTGGACCCGAACCCGTACGCAGTGACCCAAAATTGGAACCAAAACCAGACGTTGACCGGGACTGGAACTAGGACTTGGACATGGAATCATAACTGAAATTGGACCTAGATCCAAAATTGTAACCGGACCAGGACCCGGACTCCAAATTCGACCTAGACCCGAATTGGGAGTCGGACCGGGAACCCCACCCAAACCTCGACTCGGGACTCGAACCCGAACCTGAACTCAGACCCAAACATGGAACCAGACTAGGGACACAGAACCAGGGTCGGGACCTTGAATTGCACCCCAGTCTCGACCCCAAACCCGAACTCAGAAATGGGACCTGGGACCCGAACCAAAACCAGACTGAGAGCCGTGACAGTGATCCAGATCTTGACTCGGGATTCGGGTAACGGGGCCTGGAATAGACCAGTAGTCGGTGTCTAAATCTGGGACTCAGACTAAGACCAAAACTCAGAACCAAACCCGAACCCAGACCTAAACCTGGGACCCAAAATTAGAGCCTGAACAAGTATCGTCGAACCAAGACCCTAGTACAAGACTAGGACCGTGACCAATGCCCGCACCCAGACCTAGAACCGAACACAGATCTAGCCTCAGACCCAAACTGAGATTGGAAATCGGGCCCGGACAAGGTCGTGTACCCAGACCGGAACCGAGACCCAGAACTGGACATAAATTTGGGACCCGATCCCAAACACAGACTTGGACCTAGATCGGGTTGCAGATACAAACCTGGACTCGGACGAAGACCCAGACTGGGATCGAAATGCTGGACCTAGGTCTGGACCGAGATCCTGACCCAGACCAAAACTTGGACCCGCATTCGGGACCCGAACTTGGACCTGGACCCAAACCTAGACCAAGATCAGCGTTTAGACCTGGACACAAACCCGGACACAAACTCGGACCCGAACTCAAACACCCACACCTAGAATCAGACCCAAAGCTAGACACGGACCCGGACCCAAACTCGAACCCAGACTAGGATCAGAACCAAGGACTTAAACCCAGAACTTAATCAAAACTCAAATCGAGATTGGAACTTGGGACTCGGACCCAACCTAGACAAAGACTCAGGACGCGAACCCACACCCGGAGCCTGATCTGGACCTAGACTGAAATCCGGACCTGAACTGAACTCAGACCAGGACTCGAACTCCGATCCGAACTCAAACCCAAACTCAAACTCTGAATCGCAAATGCAACTAGAACCGAACAAGGACTAGGACCAGGACGATGACCTAAACCAAAACCCGAACCCAAATCAAAACCCAGACACAGACCTAAACCCGAACCGAGACTAGGACTCAAACAAGAACCTAGATCGGGACCCAAACCCACACAATAACCGGGAGCTGGGCCAAAAATCAAGATAGGGACTTAGGAAATAGAATTAGAACCGGGACCTAGTACCCTACCCAGCTCCGAACTTGAACCTAGGACCCAGCTCGTTACCCAGCACCAGAAATGGAACGAGATTGGGACCCGAGATTGGGATCCAGATCAGGACACAAGGATTGGACAAAACTGGTAGTCGGTGTCTAGATTTGGGACCCAACCTTGGACCCGAACCCTTACAAGAACACGAACCCACACCCGGACCTGAACCTAGTCCCAAACAAAAAAGTGGACCCGAACCCGTACCTTGTGACCCAAAATTGGAACCAAAATTGGAAGTTGACCGGGGCTGGAACTAGGACTTGGACTTGGAATCATAACTGAAAATGGACCTTGATCCAGAACCGTAAAAGGACCAGGACCCAAACTCCAAATCAGAGCTAGACCCGAATAGGGAGCCAGACACGGATCCCAACCCAAACCTGGAGTCGGGACTCGAACCTGAACTTGAACTCAGACCCAAACATGGAACAAGACTAGGGACACAGAATAAGGGTCGGGACCTAGAATCGCACCCCAATCTCGATCCCGAACCCAAACTCAGAAATAGGACCTGGGACATTTACCAGAACCAGACCGAGACCCGTGACAGCGATCTAGATCTTGATTCGAGATTCGAGTAACGAGGCCTAGAACAGACCAGTAGTCGGTGTCTAGATCTGGGACTCGGACTAGGACCAGAACCCATACGAAGAACAAAACCCAAACCCAGACCTAGACCTTGGACCCAAAATTAGAACATGAAAAAGAATCGTCGAACTAGGACCCTAGAACAAGATTAGGAACGTGACCAGGACCCAGACCCAGACCTAGAACTGCACACAGACCTAGCCTCAGACACAAACTGAGATTAGAACTTGGGCCAAGACACGGTCGTGTACGAAGATCGGAGCTGAGACACGGACCTGGACCTAAATCTGGGACCTGATCCCAAACACAGACTTGGACCTAGATAGGGATCTGGATACAAACCTAGACTCGGACCAAGATTCGGACTGGGACCGAAATGATGGACCTAGATTTGGACCAAGATCCTGACCCAGACCCAAACTTGGAACCGCACTCGGGACTCGAACTTGGAATTGAACCTGAACTTAGACCCATATCAAGGTCCAGACCTAGACACAAACCCAGACACAGACTCGGACCCGAACTCAAACACCCAAACCTAGAATCAGACCCAAAGCTAGACCCAGACCCGAACCAAAACTCGAACCCAGACCAGGATCAAAATCAAGGACTTAGACCCAGAACAGAATCAAGAATCAGATCGGGATTAGAACTTGGGACTCAGACCCTACCTAGACAAGGACCCAGGACGCGAACCCACACCCGGAGCCTGATCTGGACCTAGACTGAAATGAGGACTCGAACCCAAACTCAGACCAGGACTCGAACTCCGACCTGAACTCAAACCCAAACTCGACCTCAGAATCGCAAATGGAACTAGAACTGAACTAGGACTAGGACCAGGACCGGGACCTAAACCCGAACCCGAACCCAGATCAAAACCCATACACAGACCTAAACCCGAACCGAGACTAGGACCCAAACAAGAACCTAGACCGGGACCAAAACCCACACAATAACCAAGACCTGGACCAAGAATCAGGATAGGGACCTAGGAAACAGAACTAGGACCGAGACCTAGTACCCGAACCAGACCCGAACTTCAACCTAGGACACAGCTCGTTATCTGACTTCAGAAATGGAACCAGATTGGGACCCGTGATAGGGATCCAGATCTAGACCCAGGGCTTCGACAAAACCCGTTGTCGGTGTCTGGATTTGGGACCCAGCCCTGGACGCGAACCCTGACAAGGACCCGAACCCACACTCGGACCTGAACCCAGTCCCAAACACAAAAGTCGACCCGAACCCATATGCTGTGACCCAAAATTGGAACAAAAACCGGAAGTTTACAGGTACTGGAACTAGGACTTGGACCTTGAATCATAACTGAAATTGGACCTGTATCCAGAACCGTAACAAGACCAGGACCCGGACTCCAAATCAGACCTAGACCCGAATGGGGAGCCGGACCCGGATCCCAACCCAAACCTGGACTCAAGACCCGAACCCGAACCTGAACTCAGACCCAAACATGGAACCAAACTAGGGACACAGAACCAGGGTCGGGACCTAGAACGGAACCCCAGTCTCGATCCAGAAGAAAAACTCAGAAATGGGACTTGGGACCTGAACCAGAACACGACCGAGACCCGTGACAGTGATCCAAATCTTGACTCGGGATTCGGGTAACGGGCATGGAACAGACCAGTAGTCGGTGTCTAGATTTGGGACTCAGACTAGGACCAGAACCAAGACGAAGAACTAAACCTGAACCCAGACCTAGACCTGGGACCCAAAATTAGAACCTGAACAAGAATCGCCGAACCAGGACCCTTAAACAAGACTAGGACTGTGACCAGGGCCCGGACACAAACTTGAACCAAACACAGACCTAGCCTCAGACCCAGACTGAGACTGGAACTCAGGCCTGGACACGGTCGTGTACCCACACAGGAACTGAGACCCAGACCTGGACCTAAATCTGGGACCCGATCCCAAAGACAGACTTAGACCTACATAGGGATCCAGATACGAACCTAGACTCGGACCAAGCCCAGACTGGGATTGAAAGACCTAGATCCAGACCCAAACTTGGACCCGCATTCGGGACTCGAACTTGGACCTGGATAAGAACCTAGACCCAGATCGGGATTCAAACCAAAACACAAACCCGGACACGGACTCGGACCCGAACTCAAATACACATATCTAGAATCAGAACCAAAGCTAGACCCGTACCCGGACCCAAATTCAAACCGAGACCAGGATCAGAAACAAGGCCTTAGACCCAAAACTAATCCAGACTCATATCCAGACTCATATCGGGTAACGGGCATGGAACAGACCAGTAGTCGGTGTCTAGATTTGGGACTCAGACTAGGACCAGAACTAACACGAAGAACTAAACCTGAACCCAGACCTAGACCTGGGACCCAAAATTAGAACCTGAACAAGAATCGCCGAACCAGGACCCTTAAACAAGACTAGGACTGTGACCAGGGCCCGGACCCAAACTTGAACCAAACACAGACCTAGCCTCAGACCCAAACTGAGACTGGAACTCAGGCCTGGACACGATCGTGTACCCACACAGGAACTAAGACCCGGACCTGGACCTAAATCTGGGACCCGATCCCAAAGACAGACTTAGACCTACATAGGGATCCAGATACGAACCTGGACTCGGACCAAGACCCAGACTGGGATTGAAAGACCTAGATCCAGACCCAAACTTGGACCCGCATTCGGGACTCGAACTTGGACCTGGACAAGAACCTAGACCCAGATCGGGATTCAAACCAAAACACAAACCCGGACACGGACTCGGACCCGAACTAAAATACACATATCTAGAATCAGAACCAAAGCTAGACCCGTACCCGGACCCAAATTCAAACCGAGACTAGGATCAGAAACAAGGCCTTAGACCCAAAACTAATCCAGACTCATATCGGGATTGGAACTTGGGACTCGGACCCAACCTAGACCAAGACCCAGGAAGCGAACCCACACCGGGATTCTGATCTGGACCTAGACTTAAATCCAGACCCGAACTCAAACTCAGACCAGGACTCGAACTCCAACCCAAACCCAAATCCAAACTCGAACTCAAAATTGCAAATGGAACTAGAACCGAACTAGGACTAGGACCAGGACAAGGACCTAAACCTAAACCCGAACCCAGATCAAAACATAGATAGAGACCTAAACCTGAACCGAGAATAGGACTAGAACCCGAACCTAGACCGGGTCCCAAACCCACATTATAACCAGGACCTGGACCAAGAATCATGATAGGGACCTGGGAAACAAAACTAGGACCGAGACCTAGTACCCGACCCAGACCCAAATTTGAATATAGGACCCAGCTCGTGACCCGGCAGCAGAAATGGAACCACACTGGGACGCGAAAGTGGGATTCTGATCTGGACCCAGGGTTTGGACAAAACCCGTAGTCGGTGTCTGGATTTGGGACCTAGCTCTGGACCCGAACCCAGACAAGGACCTGAACCCACACCCGACCTGAACCCAGTCCCAAACCCAAAAGTGGACGCCAACCCGTTCGCTGTGACCTATAATTGGAACCAAAATCGGAAGTTGACTGGGAGTGGAACTAGGACTTGGACTTGGAATCATAATCGAAATTAGACCTAGATCCAGAACCGTAACCAGACCACGAACCGGACTCCAAATATGACATAAACCCGAATTAGGAGCTGTACCCGGATCTTAACCAAAACCTAGACTCGGGACCCAAACCCGAACCTGAACTCAGACCAAAACATGGAACCAGACTAGGGACACGATACAAGGGTCGGGACCTAGAACCGCACCCCAGTCTCGATCATGAACCCAAACTTAGAAATGGGAGCTGAGACCAAAACAAGAACCAGACCGAGACCCGTGACAGTGATCCAAATCTTGATTCAGGATTCGAGTAACCAGGCTTGGAACAGACCAGTAGTAGGTGTCCAGATATGGGACTCAGACTAGGACCAGAACCTAGATGAAGAACAAAACCCGAACCCAGACCTAGACCTAGACCTGGGACCCAAAATTAGAACCTAAACAAGAATTGCCGAACCAGGACCCTAGAACAAGACTTGGACTGTGACCACGACCCGAACCATGACCTAAAACTGAACAAAGACCTAGCCTCACACCCAAACTGAGATTGGAATTCGGGCCCAGACACGGTCGTGTACCCAGACCGGAACTGAGACACGGACCTGGACCTAAATCTGGCACCCGATCCCAAAACACAATCTTGGACCTAGATAGGGATCCGGATACGAACCTGGACTCAGACCAAGACCCGAACCAAGATCAGAACAAAGGACTTAGACCTAGAACTGAATCCAGACTCAAATCGGGATTGGAACATGGGACTCGGACCAAACCTAGACCAAGTCCATAGACGCGAACCCACACCCGGAGCCTGATCTGGACCTAGACTGAAATCCGAACCCGAACCCAAACTCAGACCAGTACTCGAACTTCGACCCAAACTCAAACCCAAACTCAAACTGAGAATTGCAAATGGAACTATAACAGAACTAGGACTTAGACTAGGACAAGGACCTAAACCCAAACCCGAACCCAGATCAAAACCCAGACAGAAACCTAAACCGAACCGAGACTAGGACTAGAACCAAAACATTGACCGGGACCCAAACCCACACAATAACCGGCACCTGGACCAAGAATCAGGATAGGGACCTGGGAAACAGAAGTAGGACCGAGACCTAGTACTCGACCAAAACCCGAACTTGAACCTAGGATCCAGGTCGTTACCTGGCACCAAAAATGGTACCAAACTAGGACCCGAGATTGGGATCTAAATCTAGACCAAGGGCTTCGACGAAACCCGTAGTCGGTGTCTGGATTTGGGACCCAGCTTGGACCCGAACACTGACAAGGACCCGAACCCACACCCAGACCTGAACACAGTCCCAAACACAAAAGTGGACCCGAACCCGTACGCTGTGACCCAATATTGGAACCAAAACTAGAAGTCGACCGGGACTAGAACTAGGACTTGGACTTAGAATCATAACTGAAATTGGATCTAGATACAGAACCGTAACCGGACCAGGACCCGGACTCCAAATGAGACCTATACCCGAATTGGGAGCCGGACCCGAATCCCAACCCAAACCTTGACTCGGGACCCGAACCCGAACTTGAAGACCCAAACATGGAACCAGACAAGGGACACAGAACCAGGGTCGGGACCTAGAACCGCACACCAGTCTCGATCTGAAACCAAAACTTAGAAATGGCACATGGGAACTAAACCAGAACCAGAACGAGACCCGTGACTGTGATCCAGATCTTGACTCGGGATTCGGGTAACGGGGCCTCGAACAGACCAGTAGTCGGTGTCTAGATTTGGGACTCAGAATAGGACCAGAACCCAGACGAAGAACAAAACCCGAACCCAAACCTAGACTTGAGACCCAAAATTAGAACCTGAACAAGAATCGCCGAACCAGACTAGGACCGTGACCATGACCTAGAACCGAACACAGACCTAGCCTCACACCGAAATTGAGACTGGAACTCGGGCCCAGACAAGGTCGTGTACTTAGACCGGAAATGAGACCCGTACCTGGACCTAAATCTGGGACCCGATCCCAAACACAGACTTGGACCTAGATTGGGATCCGGATACGAACTTGGACTCGGACCAAGACCAGACCAGGATCAGAACCAAGTGCTTAGACCCAGAACTGAATCCAGACTCAGATCGGGATTGGAACTTGGGACTCGGACCCAACCTAGACCAAGACCCAGGAAGCAAACCCACACCCGGAGCCTGATCGGGAGCTAGACTAAAATCTGAACCCGAACCCAAACTCAGACCAGGACTCGAACTCCGACCCAAACTCAAACCACAACTCAAACTCAGGATCGCAAATGGAACTAGAACCGAACTAGGAATAGGACCAGGACCAGGACCTAAACCCAAACCCGAACCCAGATCAAAACCCAAACAAAGACCTAAACCCGAACTGAGACTAGGACGCGAACCAGAACCTAGACTGGACCCAAACCCACACAATAACCGAGACCTGGACCAAGAATCAGGATAGGGACCTAGGAAAAGAACTAGGATCGGGACCTAGTACCTGACCCAAACCCGAACATGAACCTAGGACCCTGCTTGTTACCCGGCACCAAAAATGGAACCAGACTGGGACCAATGATTTGGATCCAGATCTAACCCAGGGCTTGGATAAAACCCGTAGTTGGTGTCTGGATTTGGGACCTAGCCCTGGACCCGAACCTTGACAAGGACCCGAACCCACAACCAGACCTGAACCCAGTCCAAAACACAAAAGTGGACCCGAACCCGTATGCTGTGACCCAAAATTGCAACCAAAACTGGAAATTGACCGGGATTGGAACTAGGACTTGGACTTGGAATCATAACTGAAATTGGACCTAGATCCAGAACCGTAACCGGACCAGGACCCGGACTACAAATCAGACCTAGACACGAATTGGGAGCCGGACTTGGATCCCAACCCAAACCTCGACTCGGGACCCGAACGCGAACCTGAACTCAGACCCAAACATGGAACAAGACTAGGGACACAGAACCAGGGTCAGGACCTAGAACCGCACCCCAGTCTCGATCCCGAACCCAAACTCAGAAATGGGACCTGGGACCTGAACCAGAACAAGACCGAGACCCGTGATAGTGATCCAGATGTTGACTCGGGATTCGGGTAACGGGGCCTAGAACAGACCAGTAGTGGGTGTCTAGATCTGGGACTTAGACTAGGACCAGAACCCAGACAAAGAACCAAACCCAAACCCAGACCTAGACCTGGGACCCAAAATTAGAACCTGAACAAGAATCACTGAACCAGGACCCTAGAACAAGACTAGGACCTGTTGGAAATATTTTACCAGGATCTAGATTTACTACCATGTATGTTTCATTAACACCCTAACATGAATTCTAAAACAATGAAATAGACACATATAAAGTTTAGGAAACCTTACATTGGGTGCAGTGGAATACAATGACGCCTTCCGATCAGATCTCTCGCCCTTGATTCCTTTCTGTAGCAGAGCATCACCAAGATCTGAACCTGGATCTCTTTCTCTCCTTCTTTAATGGTTGGATTCTACACAATCTTCCACACTATGATTGAGATACCACTTGATGTGTGTGGGCACTACTCTATACACTCAAGGTTGAAAATTCAAGAGAGGAAGAAGAAGAGAGGGGCAGCTATGGCTTTTCTCTGAAAGGAACAATATGCAAGTCATAGTTTCCTGAAGCCATCACTTTCTATTTATAGAAAGCCATCTAGGTTTAGGTTAGAATTGTATGGCATTAAAATAATGAAAATATAAATGGTAAAATGCTTAGTGGGCAGCCATGATATGGATAATGGGCCTCACTTTACAATTTTGCCATTTTGTCATTTTCAATCCCATTTTCTCAAAATTGCCAATTTTCCAATTTAACTACTTAAATTCCAATTCTAATTATTTAATAAATAAAAATTAATTATTAAATAATATTGTCATTTAATATATTTATTAATTAGACAAATAAAGTCTCTTAATTAACAAATAAAACCTAGAATCTTTTTCTTACAATTTCGCCCTTGCTTAGTGAAAATTCATAAAGTAGACATAGTCTAACTTTAGAATTATAATTGATTAATCAAAATCAATTAACTGAGTCTTACAAGCAGTATGGTCTCAACTAGTATGGGGACCATGGGCCTATATAACCGAGCTTCCAATAAGTCGAACCGAATTTACCAAGTAAATTCCCTAACTTATTAATTCCTTATTGAATCCACTCTTAGAACTTGGAATTGCACTATCAGTCATATAGAACGCTCTATATGTTCCACGATATAGATACGCTATTAATTATCCATTGTTGTAATCCTAATTTTGATCAATGACCCTCTAATAGATGATTTACATTGAATAGGAACTAAATTACCGTTACACCTTCAATGTATTTTATCCTTAAAACACTTAGCTCCGTATAAATTATATCTCAGCGAAGTGAAATGAGATCTCCACCATTTATCTTTATTTAGCCAAGCTCGAAGGATATCATCGTTTCACTTCTAAATTCCTATAAAATTTATAGACTCCATATTTATGTTAGCGCTCCCACTCAATAATACTATCATGTTCCCAAAATGTACGTATCACCCTGCCCAAAAGTAGGCTTAACTAACAAATCGAAGAACATGTATAATACTCTTGAGATCGAACCTAACCATATCAGGATTAAGATCATTTGACCTAGGGTCAACAGGTGATATTGAATTGAATAGATATTACGGTAAATTTTAATATATCTAATAAAAGTTCAATATTGGTCCCTTCTGATGTATACTCCATACATCCGATACCGGTAAACTTTGCCAATGCCCTGGAAAGGACATAACACTTATCCAAGGTGTAAGAATACCTATCGCTGATTATATCATGTCAGTCTAAATCCAGTGAACTGACAAATCAGGGAATAAACTTTCGAACATATAATTAAGATTATATTCCACTGTGCTGACAACACTATAATCATTAAGAAATATATATACGTCTTGGAGTTAAATAGAATTTATACATTATATATATAATCATGAAATAAATCATGTGAACCATGCAACATAAAATGTTATTTATGATCTTTATTAATAAGTAAATCTGATTATATTGAAATGAGTTTTATTTAGGGCACAAAACCCAACAAACTCCCACTTGCACTAATATAAAACAAAATGTGCATTTCAAATAATCTCAACACCTTGATATACAGATAAAGTGTAGTAGTAGTATACTCCTCGAAATAGGATTTGACAGGTTGAATTAAACACAACCTCTTCTCCACTATTACTCTTCCTTAATCACAAAATCCTTGATAATGTGGAATTCCTCTCTATATATCTACTCTCTTGGGATACTGGATTCTATACTTTTGGCAACTACTTTTGGTTATTCAGGAAGTAACACTAGTAGTTAAGACAAGTTGGAACGGTGCCACAAATGTATAGAACTTTCCTTAGACTGAATAAGTACCTTTCCTGCAACTTTAACATTCAGTCTTTCTCTGGTAGACAAAGAGACTTCAGATAGGTTTTTACACTTCTCCAAAATCACTACTCCACGCCCAGAGTAATCACCATCTTATCAGCAGACTTTCTAGCACAAAGGCAAGTCTCGAAATCTGATGTGGTGTAGTCTAAGAGTTTTAAACACACCCTTATTGACTAACATATAGTTCCTCTTCTTAATCTTAAGATTTACTTGATTGTCTTCCAATGTTCCTCTCCTAGATTAATCTGATACCTACTCATTACTCCCACTCAACAACAGGTGTCTGGTCTAAGGCATACTAAAGCATATCTGAGACCTCTCATTGTTGATTTAAGAAATTCTTTCATGGCTTTATCTTTTCTGGAATAGTTAAGACTTTTCCTTAGATAAATAAAATCTATGCCTAGAAGTCAAAAGCCTTCTATAGATTGCCATTAGAAAAGAAAATGCTTCAGCATCTTACTAAAGTAAGTTGCTTGTATTAGAGTAAGTAATTACTAGGTATACCACAAGCCATGGATTTAGATAAACTCAAACCTATAATACTAGGAACAGGAAGTTTTGTTAAGTCCATTGAATAGACTTATTAACGAAAATTTCCTTTAATGTCCTTGTAATAGAAAACTTTAGGTTACTCCATGTAAATGGATTAAACAATAGTTCTCTTGGCTTTTCTTCTTAGTTTCTTATCTTGACAATCCATTACTTGTTTAAGCTCACAATGGATTTTAATCACTAGTGTCTTTCAAGTCATAATAAGGTGAGTTTCTAGAAACCCTCCCACTACGACCAGGTACCGTGAATTATGTCTAAGAAACTAAATGGTATTGACCTCTTCGGTTGTGTCAAGACAACAGAGGCAGTGGGACTATCTTGTAAAGAATAAGATGATAGAACACTTTTGGAATCAAGAAGAAAATATCTCCTTTATTTGCTACTTTATTTTCAGACTTAGTCATTTTCTTAGAAAAGTAGTATTTGTTTAAACAAATACTTTCTTATCTAATGACTATTGGATGGTCCACCCCTAATCACTTAGAATAGCTAACAAACATGCAAACCATGGTTAACAGTTCTAGCTTTTCTTCTAAGATTTCGATTAGGTCATCCATGAATCTAGTAATGGTTTACACTAAGTACCCAACCATTGCATCATTCAGAAATTGTATTACCATAGAAGGACTTAGGCAACGATTAGTAACTAATCATCAATATGCAAAATTTAATTTCTAGGGAGGTAAGTTTGGATATAATTCAAAAATCAACTTAATGATCTTTGAACTGCATATCTACTAACTATTTCTCCACCCCTATCAGTTCGCAAGATCTTTAACCACTTACCTTAATGGTTTTTCACCATTGCTAGAAATTCATGAAATTTTTCAAACATTTCAAATTTCTTTTGCATAAGGTAAAATCTAGAGTGATCGTTTTAAGAATATAACGAAAAACTCATATCCACCCCTGAATGTACATCCATCTGCGAATGAGATGAACTTACTTTCAGTGGATATAGGCATATTAACTCTATGCAGAGATTGATCTAGTCAAAACCACTATGAACAAGATACAAATGCCATAGATTTATAAAATATGTGGTTGTGTCTTTTGATGACTTAGGTTTAGTTACATTAAAGAGTTCTTAGAATAGTGCAAGTGGATTTTGGTCACAGAATACTAAACTCATATTCATACTAACATACAGTTTGAATCCATTGATAGAAAATGGTTATGAAATACTTGTGAAAGTGTAACTGTACAATGAGTAATTCTTTCTAAGATTGAGGATTTATATCATTTTGGGATAGAATTTCGGGAATATAATCATATGTGTCATTTAACTTCTTAAGAGAAAGTAGAATGACATTAAATGATTTATAGACCATTCATCCAATGATATGTCATTGAGCTAATTCGAAATGAATAAGCTAAGAGGAATTAGGATAATTTCGCATTTAGAATCCAACGATGCTTCGGTTAGCGAGAGTCAAAGTAATCTTATTTATACAATCTTCTTATTTCATATTGTAAATACTAGTCTAAGGTTTCATCAATTGATGAACAGCTAGATGTTGCATTTACAATATTTATCTTTCGAGATCTAACACTATTATGCTTGTCTAATGTTAACAATCCATTAGGGATTTGTCCCATTAGAACAACAAACCAAGTTAGACCAACAATGAAGATTCGAAATTAAACTACAATTTAATAACAGAAAATAACATGGTTCAATATAAATTTATACACAATTCAGAAATTATTAAACACATAGTAAGTAGGAATGACAAGTGAAAATACTAAAGCATACAATCCTAAATAATTTCCAAGGTCTTCTACAAACTGATATTTGTGTCCCGTTTAGGCGAGAGTCAGTGATACAATCCATTAAATAGAGTTGTCAGCTCATCTAAAATGATAAACATTCTACCAACCTTTTATTCGATCAAGATTGGAATCCACGTTGTCCCGTTTAGGCGAGAGTCAGTGATACCATCCATTGAATAGAGTTGTCATCTCATCTTAAATGATAAACATTCTAGCAACCTTTTATTCGATCAAGATTGGAATCCACGTTGTCCCGTTTAGGCGAGAGTCAAGGCTATTCTATCTTATGAACTTCTACCATTGTTTCATACTTATGTAAGTCTTATACAGTCGGCACCATTAGGGTGATCAATACTATATAAAAAAACTTACAAATATACTTATCTTTCGAGATTAAACGGTGCTAACTTGCTAATGAACGTTCCTCCATTAAGGAGGATTACTCACTAAAATAATAGCTATGTAAAACCAACAATGGAGATCGAATATCCTAATAATAAAGCTCATTATTTAAAGTGTATTATCTTCTATTATTTATTTTAATCAATTTATTTTAAATATATATTTATTTAATTAAAATTTCAAATTTAGAATGAAAAATTCTAAATATAAATTTTAATTTAATATTTATAAATTATTCTTAGATGGATATGAAAATAACGTGAATTATTTCCATCTTAGTAATAATTTCCAATAAATATTTAGAAAAATATTCAATTTAAGTTGTTTCAAAATTAATTTAAATTAACTTACAACTCAAATTTAATTTTCTATACATATATATTGCATTTTGAAAATTGAAGTATATATAAGAATACAATTTTCGAAAATGCTTGTTAATATAAAATAAAAATAAATCCTGGAAAAATTATCTTAATTTTATGTTGGCCAAAAATTAATTAATAAAATTAATTTACAACAAAAAATATAATTTTCCTATTTAATTAAATATTAAAGAAAAATTTCATATATTTAAGTATCATGTTGAAAATCAACTTAAATATTAATTTTCTATTTAATGAAATACACTAGGAAAATACTTCAAGCAAAAATAATATCCATCTAGACTTTCATTGACTAATTAATTCATTTTCTAATTATAATATATTTTAGTTCATTTATTTTAATTAATCATTAAATGAAAAAAATCATTGATTTAAGTTGGTCCAAAATTAAAATAAATAATTTTCAACTTTAATCTATTTTTCAAATAAAATTCGAAATTTCTGCATTTACGAAATGCAATTTCGAAATTGTGGGAAAAATATTAATAAAATAAAGTAAAATATATTTTGAAAAATTATTCAAATTTAAGTTATTTTGAAATAAGATTCCAAACTTAAAATAATTTTCAATTTTTTTTTAATTAAATAACATGAAAATAATAATATTTAAGTATCATGATGAAAATCAACTTAAATATTTAAATTTTCAATTTAATTAAATGTATTAAATTCAAGAAATAAATAATTAAGTATAGAGGAGACTTAATTATTAATTCTAGTTTAATACTAGGAAAAATATACTTAACTTGAATTGTACCAAAATTAATTATTAAACAATTAATTTCACAATCAATGATATTTTCCTATTTTAATATTAGAAAATATAATTAGTACTAGAAATAACTATCTAGAATATATCTCAATTTAACTAAGTATCTTTTTAAAATTTGGAAAATATATAATTTAAGTTGTTATAGAAAGAATCTAAAATCACCAACTTAAAAATTTTCAAATCAAATTTCATTAAATATCAAAATTAAGTGGTAACTACTTAATTTAAGAATATTCCATTTTAAGTTTAACAACTTAAAAATATCTCTAGAATCTTCAATAACCAACTCCTAGAATTCCTCACCTTAATTTTTAATTCAAAAGATATTCAAATTTAAGTTGATAAGAAAAATTAGTTAGTAATAACTAATTTATAACTTAAATAGGATTATTTAATAAAATAATTAAAGTAAGTTTCAGAAAGAATCTAGTTAGTTAAAATTCTTTATTTAATGGTGGAAGCTCATGAAATAAGAATGACCTTGACTCTCGCCTAAACGGGACAATGTCAGATTCTCTTTTTGATCGAATAAAAGGTTGCTAGAATATTTATTATTTTAGATGGGCTGACAACTCGATTTAATGGATGATAGCTTTGACTCTTGCCTAAACGGGACACTGATATCAGTTTGTTGAAAACCTTGGAAATTATTTAGGATTGCTTTTTTCAGTATTTTCTCTAGTCATTCCTACTTGCTATGTGCTAGTAATTTTTTAATAAGATTTTGTGTTAAACCATAATTGATATCGATTTATTATTTTGTAGTATCCTCTATTGCCATGTCGAATCCCATGTTATCACTGTTGACTGAAAACAAGCTAAATGGATTTAACTTCCCTAAATGGAGAGAGAACATTAATATTGATCTCATAGATGAAAGTGCCCTGTTTTTGTTGACTGAGCCGTCTCCTGAACAGCCGGGTGACAATGCAACCAAAGCTGTTAAAGAGAAGTACGAGCATTGGCAGAATGCTAACAATAAAGATCGATACTTCATGCTTTCCAGCATGGTTGACACCTTGAAACAAGGTTTGATAACGCTGTCACGGCTGCAGATATTATGACGCAGTTAACTGAGCTATTCGGTATGGCATCTATCCAGTCTCGCTTTGACACGACTAAGAAATTTATCAACGCACGGATGGAACCCCATCAGAATGTGCGTGATCACCTTCTCCAAATGACAGATATTTCCAGGAAGCCCAGAATCATGGTGCTGAAATGGATCAGACAACTCAAGTGAGTCTCATCTTGAATAGTCTGACTCCAGATTGTCTGCCCTATACATCAAATTATGTCATGAACAAGAAGGAACAAGACTTTCACACGTTAGTCAATGACCTTCAGACATATGAAAATTTGATTGGAGGACCCAAGAAGAAAGGGAGTAAACCTCAGAATTCTGGAAATGGTAATAGGACGAATAATCCTGAGGCACACGCTGCCTCTACTTCCAAACCCAAGAATAAGAAGAAGTGGAAAAATGCCAAGAAGCGAGCTCAAGCTGTGAAAACAACTAAGAACAAAAAGGCTGCAGCTTCTGGTGATACACCAAAGGGAAAGTGTTTCTACTGCAATGAGAAGGCCATTGGAAACCCCAATGTCCTAAGCTTCTTGCAAAGAAACAAGGTATTTCTTTCTATAAACTGATGTGTTTTAGTGAATTATTATCCATTTGGATTATTAATTATGGACTACTAACCTTGTTTATTTTTCTTCTTATAGCTCAAGCTTCTTAAACTCGGATGCTGTCTTAGCGAGTTGGATCTGAAAGCTGGATGAAGGGATGGAGTTCATCAAAGATAAAGAAGAAGCTCCTATATTTATTTTTGAATTACTTGTTTAAATTTTAAAACAATTTGGATTTCAAGTTTGGGATTTTATTCCCTGTTCTTTTCTCATAATGTTGTAAAAAAAATTAATTTATAATTAAGTTTTTTTAACAAATAAATTGCAATCTATGAGTTGAGCTTCATTACTTTATCTTATAAATCAATTACCAATTATTATATTTATTATGTTTGTATGTGTATGTGTTTTTATTATTGATACAAATTCTATAGTTATTTCAACTCTTTACAGAGTTATTACTACATAAACACTAGAAATTATTTCTATGTTTATGAATAATTGTTAATTCTAAAATAATTATTAAGAATTTGTTTAATAGAAAGATCTTTTTGATCTGATAGGGGTGGAGAAAAAGTTAAGAATAATGTGCAGTTCAACGATCTTTTATATCTAATGAACTCTGGATTATATTCAACTCCACATAATCTCTATTACACTTAGAGAATCATGATCTCTACAACCTTTAGGGGTGGATCATAATCTCTATATACTTAGGGGTGGACTTTAATCCACAGTACTCTTTGTGACACATAATTTTAAACATAGAAGTAATATAATAAATTAGCTATTATCAGAATAAAGCCTTGATCTTGATTATATGTTCTAGCTCAGATTTACTGGTTTAATAGATAATGATACCAATAAAGTTCTTTGATAATGTATCACACTACCTTAATTGAGTGGGAGAATATTAAAATTCTTTACCCATCTTCATTTGGTTGACACTTGTGATAGGAACTTAAGAACACTACTGATAAAACAAATCTAACCATTCACGTGGATAGAATTTTAGAATAATGTGTAGTTCAACGATCTTTTATATCTAATGAACTCTGAATTATATTCAACTCCACATAATCTCTATTACACATAGAGAATCATGATCTCTACAACCTTTAGGGGTGGATCATAATCTCTATAAACTTAGGGGTGGACTTTATTCCACAGTACTCTTTGTGACACATAATTTTAAACATAGAAGTAATATAATAAATTAGCTATTATCAGAATAAATCCTTGATCTTGATTATATGTTCTAGTTCAGATTTACTGTTGTAATAGATAATGATACCAATAAAGTTCTTTGATAATGTATCACACTACCTTAATTGAGTGGGAGAATATTAAAATTCTTTACCCATCTTCATTTGATTGACACTTGTGATAGGAACTTTAGAACACTACTGATAAAACAAATCTAACCATTCACGTGGATAGAAATAGCTTATCAGAATTATGAGAATAAGATAGAAGAATTCTTGCATAGTCTATTCGAATGACTTGGGTTAAGATTTCTAATCCTCATAACCATTTTATGGTATCTTAATTTGATTACTTAATCTCTAGCAAGTATTTGACACTTCAAATACTAGACTGCTATGTTGATGGCCTAGTCTTAAAGAAACTTACAATTTCAGACAAAGACTATAAGTCACAACGAGATATCCCTCAAAACAATAATAAGAGGTTAAAAGTTTTTTTTTAACCACACATCTACTATTGAGTGAGAGCCATCTGAGATGTAATCAAATAAGGAACATTAGGGGACAATCAAGAAAGATTTATTAAAGTGACCTATATGTTAGATATTAAGGAACTATGTATTTGTTTTCATTATTAAGAATTAGAGATGGTGGTTACTCTGGGGTGGAGGAGTTATTCTAGAAGAGTGTAAAAACCCATCTATAATAATCCAAGCTCCATTAGAGAAGACATATATAACTTTATAAATTTGAAATTACCAGAAAGTTATTTTACTGAAGAAAGTTCTACACTGCATTATCTCAATTCCAAATTTTAAAATTTGTGAGATATGTCTTCTGTTTGTTCAGATGTACTTAATAAGCAGTAAGAATTTCAGTATACATTGATGAGTAAAGAATATAGTTAAGGATGTTTCATAATGTTTTATGAACCTGGTTCCAGAAATATGGGTGGATTCAAATATACTACACTTGATATGAAGACCAAGACAAAAGATTGATTGTAATGCACAACTTGTTTTATGTTAGTGCAAGTGGGAGTTTGTTGGGTTTTGTGCCCTAAATAAAACCCATTACAATCTAATTAATTATCAATTTAGAATTTTGAAGTGGTTTATGTTAACATGTAGTTTTCATGTTTATGGTTTAATATATATGCACAAAATCAGTTAAGTCGAGAACATATATTTATTCACAATTATATGATTCAAAAGACTAAGTCCCTGTTCATCAGTGTTTTGGATTTACACTGATGTGATAATCAGCGATGAAGTATACTTACACTTGGAGTAAGTGTTATGTTCTTTCCAGGACATTGGTAAAGTATGCTAGTTTCGAATGTATGGAGTATACATTGGATTGGACCGACATTGAACTTGCTCAAAGATATTATAAACTTAACGTTGTATCTTTCCAAGTCTATGTCAGTAGTTGATCTTAGATTAAAAGAATCTAAATCCTGATATGCTTAGGCTCCATCTCAGGAGTGCTAGTCATGTTCTTTGATTTATTAGTTAAGCCTACTTTTGGGCCAGGGTGATAAGTATATTTTGGGAACATGATAGCATAAATGAGCGGGAGCGCTGAACATAAATATGGAATCTATAGCTTCTACTGGTGTATAGAAGTCAAGTGATGATTCCCTTCGAGCATAGTTAAATAGAAGTAAATGGATGAGCTCTTATTTCAGTGACTATATATATTAGATCACTAAAACATCATTTACAGGTAGCTAAGTGTTTTAAGGGGCGAAATACATTGAGGGGTAGAAACGGTAAATTTATCCCATCTCGATGTAAATCATCTATATAGAGGATCTTTGATCACATTAAGATTATAACAATGGTTAAATGAGATAGCATATCTATATCGTGGAACATATAATATGCTCTATATAAGTCTGAGAGTGCAATTCCAAGTTCTAAGAGTGGATTCAACAAGGAATTAATAAGTTAGGGATTTACTTGGTAAATTCGGTTCAACTTATTGGAAGCTCAGCAATATAGATCCATGGTCCCCATTCAAGTTGAGAACATACTGTTTGTAAGACTCAATAATTGATTTATAATTAATCAATTATAATTCTAAAAGTTAGATTATGTCTAATTTGTGAATTCTCACGAAGTAGGGATGAAATCGTAAAGAAAAGGGTTTTTAGGTTCATTTATTAATTAAGAGACTTTGTATGTCTAATTAATAATTATATTAAATGACAATATTATTTAATAATCTATTTTAGTTATTAAATAATTAGTTTTAGCATTTAAATTGTTAGAATTGGAACAATGGCATTTTTGGAGAAATAGAAATAAAATTGTGGAAACTGCAAAATCCATGTGAGGCCCATTCACACCATGGCCGGCCACATGGTTGTGTGTTTCCCAATTATTATTTTCAATTTATAATGCCAAAATAATTACTAACCTAAACTTAGCAGCTATTTATAAATGGAAAGTGGTGGATCACACCAAATAAGGCAGTTAATCAATTACTCAGTAAATGAGGAAACTGTTTATTTTGGAAAGTTGAGCTTCCCTTTTCCCTATATATAGCAGCCCTCCTCTCTTCCTCTTGCATGCTTGAAACACACGAAATACACAAAGAAATGTGAGAGAGAATTTAGAAATCCCAGTGAGAGACAGCAAACAGTACCTCAATCATAGATTGGAAGACTGTGAAGGATCACATCCATCTGAAGGACATTTGGGCTCAGATCTTGATTATACTCTGCGACAGAAAGGAATCAAGGGTTAGAGATCTGAGTGGACGAAGACACATTATTCTGCTGCAATCAATGTAATGTTTTCTTAACTTTATATGTGTTTTTATTTATTATCGTTTTAGAAGTTCATATTTAGGTTGTTAAATCAACATACTTGTGAGTAGATCTAAGATCCTGGTAAAATAAATTCCAACATAGTCGGTGTCTAGATCTGGGACTCAGACTAGGACCAGAACCCAGACGAAGAACAAAACCCACACCCAGACCTAGACCTGGAACCCAAAATTAGAACCTGAACAAGAATCGCCAAACCAGGACCCTAGAACAAGACTAGGACCGTGACCAGGACCCGGACCCAGACCGAGAACCGAACACAGACCTAGCCTCAGACCCAAACTGAGACTGGACCTCGGGCCCAGACACGGTCGTGTACCCAGACTGGAGCTGAGACCCGGACCTAGACCTAAATTTATGACCCGATCCCAAACACAGACTTGGACCTACAGAGGGATCCGGATACGAACCTGGACTCGGACCAAGACCAAGAATGGGACCGAAATGCTGGACCTAGAATTGGACCAAGATCCTGACCCAGACCCAAACTTGGACCCGCACTCGGAACCCGAACTGGACTTGAACCTGAACCTAGACCCAGATTGGGGCCAGACTTGGACACAAACTCGGACCCGAAATCAAACACCCGCACCTAGAACCAGACCCAAAACTAGACCCAGACCCAGACCCAAACACGAACCTAAACAAGGATCAGAACCAAGGACTTAGACCCAGAACAGAATGCAGACTCAGATCGGGATTAGAACTTGGGACTCGGACCCAACCTAGACCAAGACCCAGGACACGAACCCACACCCGAAGCCTGATCTGGACCTAGACTTAAATCCGGACCCGAACCCAAACTCAGACCAGGACTCGAACTCCGACCAGCACTCAAACCCAAACTCGAACTCAGAATCGCAAATGGAACTAGAACCGAACTAGGACTAGGACCAGGACCAGGACCTAAACCTAAACCCGAACCCAGATCAAAACCGAGAAAGAGACCTAAACCAGAACCGAAACTAAGACTCGAACCAGAACCTAGAGCGGGACCCAAACTCACACTATAACCGGTTTCTGGACCAACAATCAGGATAGGGACCTAGGAAACAGAACTAGGACCGAGATCTAGTACCGGACACAGACCCGAACTTGAACCTAGGACCCAGCTCGTTACCCGGCACCAAAAATGGAACTAGACTGGGACCCGATATTGGGATCCAGATCTGGACCCAGGGCTTGGACAAAACCCGTAGTCGGTGTCTAGATTTGGGACCCAGCCCTGGACGCGAACCTGACAAGGACCTGAACCCACACTAGGACCTGAACCCAGTCCCAAACACAAAAGTGGACCCGAACCCGTACGCTGTGACCAAAAATTGGAACCAAAACTAGAAGTTGATGAGGACTGGAACTAGGACTTGGGCTTGGAATCATAACTGAAATTGGACCTAGATCCAGAACCGTAACTGGACAAGGAGCCGGACTCCAAATCAGACCTGGACCCGAATTGGGAGCCGGACCTGGATCCCAACCCAAACCTGGACTCAGGACCCGAACCCGAACCTGAACTCAGACCCAAACATGGAACCAGACTACGGACACAGAACCAGTGTCGGGGCCTAGAACCGCAATCCAATCACGATCCCGAACCCAAACTCAGAAATGGGACCTGGGACCTGGACAAACATTTTTTTTTCTCATAATGTTGCAAACATTTTTTTTATGATTCTATAATTAAGTTTTTTATTTTACAAATAAATTGCAATCTATGAGTTGAGCTTCATTACTTTATCTTATATATCAATTACCAATTATTATATTTATTATGTTTGTATGTGTATTTGTTTTTATTATTGATACAAATTCTATAGTTATTTAAACTCTTTACAGAGTTATTACTACATAAACACTAGAAATTATTTCTATGTTTATGAATAATTGCTAATTCTAAAACAATTATTAAGAATTTGTTTAATAAAAAGATCTTTTGATCTGATAGGGGTGGAGAAAAAGTTAAGAATACTATGCAGTTCAACGATCTTTTATGTCTAATGAACTCTGGATTATATTCGAAACTCCACATAATCTCTATATAACAGAGAGTCATGATCTCTATAACCTGTAGGGGTGGATCATAATCTCTATATACTTAGGGGTGGACTATATTCCACAGTACTCTTTGTGACACATAATTTTAAACATGGAAGTAATATAATAAATTAGCTATTATCAGAATAAATCCTTGATCTTGATTATATGTTCCACTTTAGATTTACTGTTGTAATAGATAATGATACCAATAAAGTTCTTTGATAATGTATCACACTACCTTAATTGAGTGGGAGAATTTTAAAATTCCTTACCCATCTTCATTTGGTTGTCACTTGTGATAGGAACTTAAGAACAGTATTGAGAAAGCAAATCTAACCATTCATGTGGATAGAAATAACTTATCTGAATTATGAGAATAAGATAGAAAAATTCTTGCATAGTCTATTCGAATGACTTGAGTCAAGATTTCTAATCCTCATAACATTTTATGGTATCTTAATTTGATTGCTTAATCTCTAGCAAGTATTTTACACTTCAAATACTAGACTGCTATGTTGTTGACATAGTCTTAAAGAAACTTACAGTTTCAGACTAAGATAATAAGTCACAACTAGATACCCCTCAAAACAATAGTAAGAGGTTAAAAGTATTATCTAACCAGACACCTATTATTGAGTGGGAGCCATCTGAGATGTAATCAAATGAGGAACATTAGGGGACAGTCAAGAAAGATTTATGAAAGTGACCTATATGTTAGATATTAAGGAACTATATATTAGTAATCCTAATATCCACACCAAGTGATTAAGATGTTGAGATGGTGGTTACTTTGGGGGTGGTGGAGTTATTCTAGAAGAGTGTAAAAACCCATTTATAATAATTCAAGCTCCATTAGAGAAGATATATATAACTTTGTAAATTCAAAATTACCAGAAAGTTATTCTACTGAAGAAAAATTCTACACTGCATTATCTCAGTTCCAAATTTTAAAATATGAGAGATATGTCTTCTGTTTGTTCAGATGTACTTAATAAGCAGTAAGGATTTCAGTATACCTTGATGAGTAAAGCATATAGTTAAGGATGTTTCATAATGATTTATGAACCTGATTCCAGAAGTTTGGGTGGATTCAAATATACTACACTTGATCTGTAGATCAAGACAGTAGATTGATTGGAATGCACAACTTGTTTTATGTTAGTGCAAGTGGGAGTTTGTTGGGTTTTGTGCCCTAAATAAAACCCATTACAATTTGATTAGTTATCAATTTAAGAGATTTGAAGTGATTTATGTTAACATGTATTTTTCATGTTTATGGTTTAATATATATATATTTAATATATACACAGAATGAGTTAAGTCCAAAACATATATTTATTCACAATTACAGTATTGTCAACACAGTGGAATGTGATTGTGATTATATGATTCAAAAGACTAAGTCCCTGTTTCATCAGTGTTTTGGATTTACATTGATGTGATTATCTGCGATGAAGTATACTTACACTTGGAGTAAGTGTTCTGCTCTTTCCACGACATTGGTAAAGTATACTGGTTTCGAATGTATGGAGTATACATTCGACTGGAGCGATTGAACTTAGTCAAGATATTATAAACTTACCGTTGTATCTTTCCAAGTCAATATCACTAGTTGATCTTAGATTAAAAGAATCTAAATCCTGATATGCTTAGGCTCAATTTCAAGAGTGCTATTCATGCTCTTTGATTTATTAGTTAAGCCTACTTTTGGGTCAGGGTGATACGTATATTTTGGGAACATGATAGTATGACTGAGTTGGAGCGCTGAACATAAATATGGAATCTATAGCTTCTACTGGTGTATAGAAGTCAAGTGATGATTCCCTTCGAGCTTAGCTAAATAGAAGTAAATTGATGAGCTCTTGTTTCAGTGACTATATCTTAGATCACTAAAACATCAATTACAGGTAGCTAAGTGTTTTAAGGGGCCAAATACATTGAGGGGTGAAAACGGTAAATTTTATCCCATCTCGATGTAAATCATCTATATAGAGGATCTTTGATCACATTAAGATTATAACGATGGTTAAATGAGATAGCATATCTATATCATGGAACATATAGAATGCAATTCCAAGTTCTAAGAGTTGACTCAACTAGGAATTAATAAGTTAGGAAATTTAATTGGTAAATTCGGTTCGACTTATCGGAAGCTCAGTAATATAGATCCATGGTCCCCATTCTAGTTGAGACCATACTGCTTGTAAGACTCAATAATTGATTTATGGTTAATCAATTATAATTCTAAAAGTTAGACTATGTTTAATTTGTGAATTTTCACTAAGCAGGGGTGAAAATGTAAAGAAAAGAGATTCTAGGTTTATTTATTAATTAAGAGACTCTATATGTCTAATTAATAATTATGTTAAATGACAATATTATTTAATAATCTATTTTAGTTATTAAATAATTAGTTTTGGCATTTAAATGGTTAGAATTGGAAAATTGGCATTTTCGGGGAAATAGAAATAAAATTGTGGAAACTGCAAAATCCAAGTGAGGCCCAATAACACCCATGGCCGACCAGTTGTGTATGCATTTTCCAATTATTATTTTCATTATTTGAATGCCAATTAACTACTAATCTAAACCTAGCAGTTATCTATAAATAGAAAATGATGGCTCACACCAAATAAGGCAGTTAAGCAATTACTCTGTAATTCAGGAAACTGCCTCTTTCAGAAAGTTGAGCTTTTCCTTTTCTCTATATATAGCCGCCCATCTCCTTCTTCTTTAACAAGAGAGATATAATTTCGAAATACCTAGTGAAAGAGTAGTGCCCACACACAGCAAACAGTACCTCAATCATGGTTTGGAAGATTGTGAAGGATCCAAATCCAAGAGAAGGATTTTCAGACTCAGATTTTGATAATACTCTGCAACAGAAAGGATACAAGGGTTAGAGATCTGAGTGGAAGGAGACATATTATTCCGCTGGAACCACTGTAAGGTTTTCTTAACTTTATATGTGTTTATTATCGTTTTAGAAGTTCATATGTAGGTTGTTAATCAACATACTTGTGAGTAGATCTAAGATCCTGGTAAAATAAATTCCAACACCCTGACCCAAACTCGAACCCAGACTAGGATCAGAACCAAGGACTTAGACCCAGAACTAAACACAGACTCAGATCGGGATTGGAACTTGGGACTCGGACTCAACCTAGACCAGGACCCAGGACGCGAACCCACACCCAGAGCCTGATCTGGACCTAGACTGAAATCCGGACCCGAACCCAAACTCAGACCAGGACTCGAACTCTGACCCGAACTGAAACCCAAACTCGGACTCAGAATCGCAAATGGAACTAGAACCGAACTAGATCTAAGACAAGGACCAAGACCTAAACCCAAACCTGAACCCAGATCAAAACCCAGACAGAGACCTAAACCTGAACTGAGACTAGGACTCGAACCCGAACCTAGACCGGGACCCAAATCCACACAATAACCGAGACCTGGACCCACAGTCAGGATAGGGACCTGGGAAACAGAACTAGGACCGGGACCTAGTATACGACCCAGACCCGAACTTGAACCTAGGACCCAGCTCATGACCCGGGACAAGAAATGGATTCAGACTCGGACCAGAGATTGGGATCCGGATCTGGACCCAGGGCTTGGACAAAACCCGTCGTCGGTGTCTGGCTTTGGGACCCAGCCCTGGATCCAAACCCTGACAAGGACCCTAACCCACACCCGTACCTAAACCCAGTCCCAAACGCAAAAGTGGACCCGAAACCGTACCCTATGACCCAAAATTGGAACCAAAACAGGAAGTTCACCAGGACTGGAACTAGGACTTGGACTTAGAATCGTAACTGAAATTGGACCTATATTTAGAACCGTAACGGGAGCAGGACTTGGACTCCAAATTAGACCTAGACCCGAATTGGGAGACGGACCCGGATCCCCACCCAAACCTGGACTCGAGGCCCGAACCCGAACCTGAACTCAGACCCAAACATGGAACCAGACTAGGGACACAGAACCAGTGTCGGGGCCTAGAACCGCAATCCAGTCACGATCCCGAACCCAAACTCAGAAATGGGACCTGGGACCTGGACAAGGACCAGACCTAGACTTGGGACCCAAAATTAGAACCTGAACAAGAATCGCCGAACCAGGACCCTAGAACAAGACTAGGACCGTGACCAGGACCCTTACCTAGACCTAGACTCGAACACAGACCTAGCCTCAGACCTAAACTGAGACTGGAACTGAGGCCCGGACACGGTTGTGTACCAAGACTGGAACTGACACCCGGACCAAGACCTAAATTTGGGACCTGATCCCAAACATAGACTTGGACCTAGATAGGGATCCGGATACAAACCTGGACTCAGACCAAGACCCAGACTGGGATCGAAATGCTGGACATAGATCTGGACGGAGATCCTGACCCAGACCCAAACTTGGACCCGAACTTAGGACCCGAACTTGGACCTGGACCCGAACCTAGACCTAGATCGGGGTCCAGACCTGAACACAAACTCGAACACCGACTTAGACCCGAACTCAAACACCCACACCTTGAATCAGACCCAAAGCTAGACCCGGACCCGGGCACAAACTCAAACCCAGACAACGATCAGAATCAAGGACTTAGACCCAAAACTACATCCAAACTCAGATCGAGATTGGAACTTGGGACTCATACCCAACCTAGACCAAGACCCAGGACGCGAACCCACACTCAGACCATGACTCGAACTTGGACCCGAACTCAAACCCAAACTCGAGCTCAGAATCGCAAATGGAACGAGACTGGGACCTAGTACCCGACCCAGAACCGAACTTGAACCTAGGACCCAGCTCGTGACCCGGCACCAGAAATGGAACCAGATTGGGACTCGAGATTGGGATCCGAATCTGAACCCAGGGCTTGGACAAAACCCGTAGTCGGTGTATGGATTTGGGAACCAGCCCTGGACCTGAGCCTTGACAAAGACCCAAACTCACACCCGGACCTTAACCCAGTCCCAAACCCAAAAGTGGACCCGAACCCGTACCCTGTGACCCAAAATTAGAACCAAAACCGAAAGTTGACTGGGACTGGAACTAGGACTTCGACTTGGCATCATAACTGAAATTGGACCTAGATCCACAACCGTAACCGGACCAGGACCCGGACTCCAAATTCAGACCTTAACCCGAATTGGGAGCCGGACCCGGATCCCAACCAAAACCTGGACTCGGGACCTGTACCCGAACTTGAACTGAGACCCAAACATGGAACCAGACTAGGGACACAGAACCGCACCCCAGTCTCGATCCCGAACCCAAACCCATAAATGGGACCTGGGACCTGAACCAGAACAAGACCGAGACCCGTGACACTGATCCAGATCTTGACTCAGGATTCGGCAACGGGGCTCCGGAATGTACTAGTAGTCGGTGTCTAGATCTGGGACTCAAACTAGGTCCAGAACCCAGACGAAGAACCAAACCTTAACCCAGACCTAGACTTGGGACCCAAAATTAGAACCTGAACAAGAATCGCCGAACCAGGACCCTAGAACAAGACTAGGACCGTGACCAAGACCCGGACCCAGCCCTAGAACCGAACACAAACCTAGCGTCAGACCCAAACTGAGACTGGAACTCGGGCCCGGACCCGGTCGTGTACCCAGACCGTAACTGAGACACAGACCTGAACCTAAATCTGGGACCCGATCCCTAACAAAGACTTCGACCTAGAAAGGGATCCGAATAGACCCGAACTCAAACACAAAATCGAACTCAGAATCTCAAATGGAACTAGACCTGAACTTGGACTAGGACAAGGACCAGGACCTAAACCCAAACCCGAACCCAGATAAAAACCTAAATAGACACCTAAACCCGAACAGAGACTAGGACTCGAACCCGAACCTAGACCGTGACCAAAACCCACACAATAACCGGGACTTGGACCCATCAAGATAAGGACCTAGGAAATCGAACTAGGACCGGGACCTAGTACTCGACCAAGACCTGAACTTGAACTTAGGACCCAGCTCAGGTCCCGACACCAGAAATGGAACCAGACTGGGACCCGAGATTTGGATCCAGATTTGGACCCAGGACTTGAACAAAACCCGTAGTCGGTGTTTGGATTTGGGACCCAGCCCTGGACCCGAACCCAAACAAGGACCCGAACCCACACCTAGACCTGAACCCAGTACCAAACCAAAAAGTTGACCCTAACCCGGAACAGGACCAGGACCCGGACTCCAAATTAGACCTAGACCCGAATTGGGAGCGGACTCGGTTCCCCACCCAATCTTGGACTCGGGACCCGAACCCGATTCTGAACTCAGACCCAAACATGGAACTAGACTAGGGACACAGAACCAGGGTCGGGACCTAGAACCGCACCCCAGTCTTGATCTCGAACCCAAACTCATAAATGGGACATGGAACCTGAACCACAACAAGACCGAGACCCGTGACACTGATCAAGATCTTTACTCAGCATTCGCGTAACGAGGCCTAGAACAGAGCAGTAGTCGGTGTCTAGATCTGGGACTCAGACTAGGACCATAACCCAGACGAAGAACCAAACTCATAGCCAGACCTAGACCTGGGACCCAAAATTAGAACATGAACAAGAATTGCCGAACCAGGACCCTAGAACAAGACTAGGACCGTGACCAGGACCCGGACACAGACTTAGAACCGAACACAGAGCTAGCCTCAGACTCAAACTGAGACTGGACCTCAGGCCTGGACACAGTCGTGTACCCAGACCGGAACTGAGACACGGACCTGGACCTAAATGTGGGACCCGATCCCAAACACAAACTTTTACCTAGATAGGGATCCGAATACGAACTTGGACTCGGACCCCAACCTAGACCCAGATCGTGGTCAAGACCTGGACACAAACCCGAACACAAACTCGAACCTAAACTCAAACCCACACCTAGAATCAAACCCAAACCTAGACCAGGACCCGGACCCAAACTCGAACCAAGACCAGGATCAGAACCAAGGACTTAGACCCAGAACTGAATCCATACTTAGACCGGGATTGAAACTTGGGACTCGGACACAACCTAGACCAAGACTGAGGACGCGAACCCACACCCGGAGCCTGATCTGGACCTAGACTAAAATCCGGACCCGAACCCAAACTCAGACAAGGACTCGAACTCCGACCCGAACTCAAACCCAAACTCGAACTCAGAATCACAAACGAACTTGAACCGAACTATGACTAGGACAAGGACCAGGACCTAAACCTAAACCCGAACCCAGATCAAAACCCAAACAGAGACATAAACACGAACCGAGACTAGGACTCGAAGCTGAACCTAGACCGGGTCCCAAACCCACACAATAACTGGTACTTGGACCTTGAATCAGGATAGAAACTTGGGAAACAGAACTAGGACCGGGACCAAGTACCCGAACTTGAACCTAGGACCCAGCTCGTGACCCGGCACAAGAAATGGAACAATACTGGGACCCGAGATTGGGATCCGGATCTGGACCTAAGGCTTGGACAAAACCCGTAGTCGGTGTTTGGATTTGGGACCCAGTCCTGGACCCGAACCATGACAAGGACCCGAACCCACACCCGGACCTGAACCAAGTCCCAAACCCAAAAGTGGACCTGAACCCGTACCCTATGACCTAAAATTGGAACCAAAACCGGAAGTTGACCGGGACTTGAACTAGGACTTGGACTTGGAATCATAACTGAAATTGGACCTATATCCAAAACCGTAACTGGACCAGGATCCGGACTCCAAATCAGACCTAGACCCGAATTGGGAGCCGGAAGATATCAACCCAAACTTGGACTTGGGACCCGAACCCAAACCTGAACTCAAACACAAACATGGAACCAGACTACGGACACTGAACCAGGGTCTTGACCTAGAACTGCACCCAGTCTCGATCCCGAACCCAAACTCAGAAATGGGACCTGGGACCTGAACCAGAACCAGACCCAGACCCGTGACAGTGATCCAAATCTTGACTCGGGATTCGGATAACGGGGCCTCGAACAGACATGTAGTCGGTGTCTAAATCTGGGACTCAAACTAGGACCAGAACCCAGACGAAGAACAAAACCTCAAGCCAGACCTAGACTTGGGACCCAAAATTAGAACCTGAACAAGAATCGCCGAACCAAGACCCTAGATCAAGACTAGGACCGTGATCAGGACCCAGACAAAGACCTAGAACCGAACACAGACCTAGCGTCAGACCAAAACTGAGACTGGAACTCGGACCCGGACACGGTCGTGTGCCCAAACCGGAACTGAGACCTGGACTTGGACCAAAATTTGGGACCCGATCCCAAACACAGACTTGGACCTAGATTGGGATCAGAATACGAACTTTGACTCGGACCAAGACCTAGACTGGGATCGAAATGCTGGACCTAGATCTAGACTGAGATGCTGACCCAGACCCAAACTTGGACCTGCATTCGGCACCCGAACTTGGACCTGCACCCGAACCTAGACCAAGATCGGGGTCCAGACCTGGACAAAAACCCGGGCACAAACTCGGACCTGAACTCAAACCCACACCTAGAATCAGACGCAAAGCTAGACCCGAACCCGGACCCAAACTCTAACCCAGACTTAGACCCAAAATTGAATCCAGACTCAGATCGGGATTGGAACTTGGGACACGGACCCAACCTAGACAAAGACCCACGACGCGAACCCACACACAAAGCCTGATCTGGACCTAGACTAAACTCCGGACCCGAATCCAAACTAAGACCAGGACTTGAACTCCGACTCGAACTCAAACCCAAACTCGAACTCAGAATCACAAATTGAATAAGAACCAAACTAGGACTAGGGCCAGGACAAGGACCTAAACCCAAACCCGAACCCAGATCAAAACCCAGACAGAGAGCTAAACCCAAACCGAGACTAGGACACGAACCCGAACCTAGACGGGAGCAAAACCCACACAATAACTGGGACCTGGAACCAGAATCAGGATACGGACGTGGGAAACCGAACTAGGACCGGGACCTAATAACCGACCCAGACCCGAACTTGAACCTATGACCCAGCTCGTGACCCGGCACCAGAAATTGAACCAAACTGGGATTCGAGATTGGGACCCACATCTGCACCAGGGGCTTGGACAAAACCCGTAGTCGGTGTCCGGATTTGGGACCCAGCCTTGGACCCGAACCCTACCCCGTGACCCAAAATTGGAACCAAAACCGAAAGTTGACCGGGACAAGAACTAGGACTTAGACTTGGAATCATAATTGAAATTGGAACTAGATCTAGAACCGTAATCGGACCAGGACCCAGACTCAAAATTAAACCTAGGCCCGAATTGGGAGCCAGACCCGGATCCCGACCCAATCCTGGACTCCGGACCCGAACCCGAACCTTAACTCAGACCCAAACATGGAACCAGCTAGGGACACAGAACCAGGGTCGGGACCTAAAACCGCACCCCAGTCACGATCCCAAATTCAAACTAAGACTAGTACCAGACTAGGACCAGAACCTAGACAAGGAACCAAACCCGAAACCAGACCTAGACCTGGAACCAAAAATTAGAACCTGAACAAGAATCGCCGAACCAGGACCCTAGAACAGGACTAGGACCGTGACAAGGACCCAGACAAAGACCTAGAACCGAACACAGACCTAGCCTCAGACCCAAACTGAGACTGGTACTCGGGCCCGGACACGGTCGTGTACAAAGACCGGAACTGAGACACGGACATGGACCTATATCTGTGACGCGATCCCAAACACAGACTTGGACCTAGATAGGGATCCAAATACGAACCTGGACCCGGACCAAGACCCAGACTGGGATCGAAATGCTGGACCTAGATCTAGACGGAGATACTAACCCAGACCCAAACTTGGACTCGCATTCGGGACCTGAACTTGGAGCTAGACCCGAACCTAGACCCAGATCGAGGTTCAGACCTGGACACAAACCCGGACCCAGACCGAGAATCGAACCAAGACCAAGATCATAACAGAGGACTTAGACCCAGAACTTAATCTAGACCAAGACCCAGGACGCGAACCCACACCCGGAGCCTGATCTGGACCTAAACTGAAATCCGGACCCGAACCCAAATTCAGAAAAGGACTCGAACTCCGGCCCGAACTCAAACCCAAACTCGAACTCAGAATCGCAAACGAACTAGAACCGAACTATGACTAGGACAAGGACCAGGACCTAAACCTAAACCCGAACCCAGATCAAAACCCAAACAGAGACATAAACAAGAACCGAGACTAGGACTCGAAGCTGAACCTAGACTGGGTCCCAAACCCACACAATAACTGGGACTTGGACCTTGAATCAGGATAGAAACTTGGGAAACAGAACTAGGACCGGGACCTAGTACCCGAACTTGAACCTAGGACCCAGCTCGTGACCCGGCACAAGAAATGGAACAATACTGGGACCCGAGATTGGGATCCGGATCTGGACCTAAGGCTTGGACAAAACCCGTAGTCGGTGTTTGGATTTGGGACCCAGCCCTGGACCCGAACCATGACAAGGACCCGAACCCACACCCGGACCTGAACCAAGTCCCAAACCCAAAAGTGGACCTGAACCCGTACCCTATGACCTAAAATTGGAACCAAAACCGGAAGTTGACCGGGACTTGAACTAGGACTTGGACTTGGAATCATAACTGAAATTGGACATATATCCAAAACCGTAACTGGACCAGGATCCGGACTCCAAATCAGACCTAGACCCGAATTGGGAGCCGGACGATATCAACCCAAACTTGGACTTGGGACCCGAACCCAAACCTGAACTCAAACACAAACATGGAACCAGACTACGGACACTGAACCAGGGTCTTGACCTAGAACTGCACCCAGTCTCGATCCCGAACCCAAACTCAGAAATGGGACATGGGACCTGAACCAGAACCAGACCCAAACCCGTGACAGTGATCCAAATCTTGACTCGGGATTCGGATAACGGGGCCTCGAACAGACATGTAGTCGGTGTCTAAATCTGGGACTCAGACTAGGACCAGAACCCAGACGAAGAACAAAACCTCAAGCCAGACCTAGACTTGGGACCCAAAATTAGAACCTGAACAAGAATCGCCGAACAAGGACCCTAGATCAAGACTAGGACCGTGATCAGGACCCAGACAAAGACCTAGAACCGAACACAGACCTAGCGTCAGACCCAAACTGAGACTGGAACTCGGACCCGGACACGGTCGTGTGCCCAAACCGGAACTGAGACCCGGACTTGGACCTAAATTTGGAACCCGATCCCAAACACAGACTTGGACCTAGATTGGGATCAGAATACGAACTTTGACTCGGACCAAGACCTAGACTGGGATCGAAATGCTGGACCTAGATCTAGACTGAGATGCTGACCCAGACCCAAACTTGGACCTGCATTCGGCACCCGAACTTGGACCTGCACCCGAACCTAGACCAAGATCGGGGTCCACACCTGGACAAAAATCCGGGCACAAACTCGGACCTGAACTCAAACCCACACATAGAATCAGACGCAAAGCTAGACCCGAACCCGGACCCAAACTCTAACCCAGACTTAGACCCAAAATTGAATCCAGACTCAGATCGGGATTGGAACTTGGGACACGGACCCAACCTAGACAAAGACCCACGACGCGAACCCACACACAAAGCCTGATCTGGACCTAGACTAAACTCCGGACCCGAATCCAAACTAAGACCAGGACTTGAACTCCGACTCGAACTCAAACCCAAACTCGAACTCAGAATCGCAAATTGAACAAGAACCAAACTAGGACTAGGGCCAAGACAAGGACCTAAACCCAAACCCGAACCCAGATCAAAACCCAGACAGAGGGCTAAACACGAACCGAGACTAGGACACGAACCTGAACCCAGACGGGAGCAAAACCCACACAATAACCGGGACCTGGAACCAGAATCAGGATACGGACGTGGGAAATCGAACTAGGACTGAGACCTAACACCCGACCCAGACCCGAACTTGAACCTAGGACCCAGCTCGTGACCCGGAACCAAAAATGGAACCAAACTGGGATTCGAGATTGGGACCCACATCTGCACCAGGGGCTTGGACAAAACCCGTAGTCGGTGTCCAGATTTGGGACCCAGCCTTGGACCCGAACCCTAGCCTGTGACCGAAAATTGGAACCAAAACCGAAAGTTGACCGGTACAAGAACTAGGACTTAGACTTGGAATCATAATTGAAATTGGAACTAGATCTAGAACCGTAATCGGACCAGGACCCAGACTCAAAATTAAACCTAGACCCGAATTGGGAGCCAGACCCGGATCCCGACCCAATCCTGGACTCCGGACCAGAACCCGAACCTTAACTCAGACCCAAACATGGAACCAGCTAGGGACACAGAACCAGGGTCAGGACCTAAAACCGCACCCCAGTCACGATCCCAAATTCAAACTAAGACTAGGACCAGAACCTAGACAAAGAACCAAACCCGAAACCAGACCTAGACCTGGAACCAAAAATTAGAACCTGAACAAGAATTGCCGAACTAGGACCCTAGAACAGGACTAGGACCGTGACCAGGACCCAGACAAAGACCTAGAACCGAACACAGACCTAGCCTCAGACCCAAACTGAGGCTGGTACTCGGGCCCGGACACGGTCGTGTACAAAGACCGGAACTGAGACACGGACATGGACCTATATCTGGGACCCGATCCCAAACACAGACTTGGACCTAGATAGGGATCCAAATACGAACCTGGACCCGGACCAAGACCCAGACTGGGATCGAAATGCTGGACCTAGATCTGGACGGAGATACTAACCCAGACCCAAACTTGGACTCGCATTCGGGACCTAAACTTGGAGCTAGACCCGAACGTAGACCCAGATCGAGGTCCAGACCTGGACACAAACCCGGACCCAGACCGAAACTCGAACCAAGACAAAGATTAGAACAGAGGACTTAGACCCAGAACTTAATCCAGACCAAGACCCAGGACGCGAACCCACACCCGGAGCCTAATCTGGACCTAAACTGAAATCCGGACCCAAACCCAAATTCAGACCAGGACTCGAACTCCGGCCCGAACTCAAATTCAAACTCGAACTTAGAATCGCAAATGGAACTAGAACCGAACTAGGACTAGGACCCGGACCAGGACCTAAACCCAAACACGAACCTAGATAAAAACTGAAACAGAGACCTAAACCCGAACCGAGACTAGGAGTCGAACCCGAACCTAGACTGGGGCCCAAACCCACACAATAATCGGGACCTGGACCCAGAATCAGGATAGGGACATGGGAAACAGAACTAGGACCCGAACCTAGTACCTAACCCAGACCCCGACCCGAATTTGAACCTAGGACCCAGCTCGTGACCCGACACTAGAAAAGGAACAAGACTTCGACCCGAGATTGGGATCTGGATCTGGACCAAGGGCTTGGACAAAACCCGTAGTCGGTGTTTGGATTTGGGACCCAGCCTTGGACCCGAACCGTAACAAGGACACGAACTGACACCCGGACCTGAACCGAGTCCCAAAACAAAAAGTGGACCCGAACCCGTACCCTGTGACCCAAAATTGGAACCAAAACCGGAAGTTGACCGGGACTGGAACTAGGACTTGGACTGGGAATCATAACTGAAATTTGACCTAGATCTAAAAACGTAGCCGGACAAAGACCCGGGCTCCAAATCAGACCTAGACCCGAATCGGGAGCCGAACCCAGATCCCAACCCAAACCAGGACTCAGGACCCAAACACGAACCTGAACTCAGACCCAAACATGGAACCAGACTTGGGACATGGACGGAGATCCTGACCAAGACCCAAACTTGGACCCTCACTTAGGACCCGAACCCAGACAATGATCAGAACCAAGGACTTAGACCCAGAACTGAATCCAGACTCAGATAGGGATTGGAACTTGGGACTCGGACCCAACCTAGACCAAGACCCATGACGCGAACCAACACCTAGAGCCTGATTTGGAACTAGACTGAAATCCGGACACGAACCCAAACTCAGACCATGACTTGAACTCTGACCCGAACTCCAACCCAAACTCGAACTCAGAATCGCAAATGGAACTAGAAACGAACTAAGACTAGGACCAGGACAAGGATCTAAACCCAAACCGAGACTAGGACTCGAACCCGAACCTAGATCGGGAGCCAAACCCACACAATAACTGGGACGTGGACCTAGAATCAGGAGAGGGACCTGGGAAACAGAACTAGGACTGGGACAGTATCCGACCTAGACCCGAACTAGAACCTAGGACCCAGCTCGTGACCCAGCACTAGAAATGGAACCAGACTGGGACCCGAGATTGGGATCCAGATCTGGACCCATGGCTTGGACAAAACCCGTAGTCGGTGTCTGGTTTTGGGATCCAGCACTGGACCCGAATCCTAACAAGGACCCGAACCCGCATCCGGACCTGACACCAGTCCCAAACCCAATAGTGGACCCGAACCCGTACCTTGGGACCCAAAATTAGAACCTGAATAAGAATCGCCGAACCAGGACCCTGGAACAAAACTAGGACCGTGACAAGGACTCGGACCAAGACCTAGAACCGAACACAGACCTAGCCTCAGACCCAAACTAAGAGTGGAACTCAGGCCCAGACACGGTCGTGTACCCAGACCGAAACTGAGACCGGACCTGGACCTAAATCTTCGACCCGATCCCAAACACAAACTTGGACCTAGATAGGGATCCGGATACGAACCTTGACTCGGACCAAGACCCAGACTAGGATCGAAATGCTTGAACTAGATCTCGATGGAGATCTTGACCGAGACCAAAACTTGGACCTGCAATCAGGACCCGAACTTGGACCTGCAATCAGGACCCGAACTTAGACCCAAATCGGGGTCAAGACTTCGACACAAACCCGTACACAGAATCCGACCCGAACTCAAACACCCACACCTAAAATCAGACCCAAAGCTAGAGCCGAACCCGGACCCAAACTCGAACCTAGACCAGGATCAGAACCAAGGAGTTAGACCCAGAACTGAATTTAGACTATGATTGGGATTGAAACTTGGGACTAGGACCCAACCTAGACCAAGACCCAGGACGCGAACCAACACCCGGAGCCTGATCTGGACCTAGACTGAAATCCGAACCCAAACCCGAACTCAGACCAGGACTCGAACTCCGACTGGAACTCAAACCCCAACTTGAACTCAGAATCCAAAATGGAACTAGAACTGAACTAGGACTAGGACTGAGACCCGGACCTAAACCCAAACCCGAACCCAGATCAAAACTCAAACATAGACCTAAACCCGATTGGAGACAAGCACTCGAACACGAACCTAGACCGGGACCCAAACCCACACAATAACCCAAACCTGGACCCAGAACTAGGATAGGGACTTGGGAAAAAGAACTAGGACCGGGATCTAGCACCTGACCCAGACCCGAACTTTGAACCTCGGACCCAGCTCGTGACCTGGCACCAGAAATGGAACCAGACTGGGACCCGAGATTTGGATCCAGATCAAGACCAAGGGCTTGGACAAAACCCGTAGTCGGTGTCTGGATTTGGGACCCAACCTTGGACCCGAACCGTAACAAGGACACGAACTGACACCCGGACCTGAACCGAGTCCCAAAACAAAAAGTGGACCCGAACCCGTACCCTGTGACCCAAAATTGGAACCAAAACCGGAAGTTGATCGGGACTGGAACTAGGACTTGGACTGGGAATCATAACTGAAATTTGACCTAGATCTAAAAACGTAGCCGGACAAAGACCCGGGCTCCAAATCAGACCTAGACCCGAATCGGGAGCCGAACCCAGATCCCAACCCAAACCAGGACTCAGGACCCAAACACGAACCTGAACTCAGACCCAAACATGGAACCAGACTTGGGACATGGACGGAGATCCTGACCAAGACCCAAACTTGGACCCTCACTTAGGACCCGAACCCAGACAATGATCAGAACCAAGGACTTAGACCCAGAACTGAATCCAGACTCAGATAGGGATTGGAACTTGGGACTCGGACCCAACCTAGACCAAGACCCATGACGCGAACCAACACCTAGAGCCTGATTTGGAACTAGACTGAAATCCGGACACGAACCCAAACTCAGACCATGACTTGAACTCTGACCCGAACTCCAACCCAAACTCGAACTCAGAATCGCAAATGGAACTAGAAACGAACTAAGACTAGGACCAGGACAAGGATCTAAACCCAAACCGAGACTAGGACTCGAACCCGAACCTAGATCGGGAGCCAAACCCACACAATAACTGGGACGTGGACCTAGAATCAGGAGAGGGACCTGGGAAACAGAACTAGGACTGGGACAGTATCCGACCTAGACCCGAACTAGAACCTAGGACCCAGCTCGTGACCCAGCACTAGAAATGGAACCAGACTGGGACCCGAGATTGGGATCCAGATCTGGACCCATGGCTTGGACAAAACCCGTAGTCGGTGTCTGGTTTTGGGATCCAGCACTGGACCCGAATCCTAACAAGGACCCGAACCCGCATCCGGACCTGACACCAGTCCCAAACCCAATAGTGGACCCGAACCCGTACCTTGTGACCCAAAATTGGAACCAAAACCAAAAGTTGATCGGAACTAGAAGTAGGTTTTGGACTTGGAATAATAACTAAAATTGGACCTAGATCCATAACCGTAACCGGACCAGGACCCGGACTCCAAATCAGACCTAGATCTGAATTGGGAACCGGACCTAGATCCCAACCCAAACTTGGACTCGGCACCCGAACGTGAACCTGAACTCAGACCCAAACTAGAAGCAGACAAGGGACACAAAACTAGTGTCCGGACCAAGAATCGCACCCCAGTCTCGATCCCGAACACAAAATCAAAAATGGGACCTGGGACCTGAACCAAAACAAGAATGAGACCCGTGACAGTGATCCAGATCATGACTCGAAATTCGGGTAATGGGGCCTGGAATAAACTAGTAATCGGTGTCTAGATCTGGGACTCAAACGAGGACCAGAACACAGACAAAGAACCAAACCCGAACCCAAACCTAGACTTGGGACCCAAAATTAGAACCTGAATAAGAATCGCCGAACCAGGACCCTGGAACAAAACTAGGACCGTGACAAGGACTCGGACCAAGACCTAGAACCGAACACAGACCTAGCCTCAGACCCAAACTAAGAGTGGAACTCAGGCCCAGACACGGTCGTGTACCCAGACCGAAACTGAGACCGGACCTGGACCTAAATCTTCGACCCGATCCCAAACACAAACTTGGACCTAGATAGGGATCCGGATACGAACCTTGACTCGGACCAAGACCCAGACTAGGATCGAAATGCTTGAACTAGATCTCGATGGAGATCTTGACCGAGACCAAAACTTGGACCTGCAATCAGGACCCGAACTTGGACCTGTACCCAAACTTAGACCCAAATCGGGGTCAAGACTTCGACACAAACCCGTACACAGAATCCGACCCGAACTCAAACACCCACACCTAAAATCAGACCCAAAGCTAGAGCCGAACCCGGACCCAAACTCGAACCTAGACCAGGATCAGAACCAAGGAGTTAGACCCAGAACTGAATTTAGACTATGATTGGGATTGAAACTTGGGACTAGGACCCAACCTAGACCAAGACCCAGGACGCGAACCAACACCCGGAGCCTGATCTGGACCTAGACTGAAATCCGAACCCAAACCCGAACTCAGACCAGGACTCGAACTCCGACTGGAACTCAAACCCCAACTTGAACTCAGAATCCAAAATGGAACTAGAACTGAACTAGGACTAGGACTGAGACCCGGACCTAAACCCAAACCCGAACCCAGATCAAAACTCAAACATAGACCTAAACCCGATTGGAGACAAGCACTCGAACACGAACCTAGACCGGGACCCAAACCCACACAATAACCCAAACCTGGACCCAGAACTAGGATAGGGACTTGGGAAAAAGAACTAGGACCGGGATCTAGCACCTGACCCAGACCCGAACTTTGAACCTCGGACCCAGCTCGTGACCTGGCACCAGAAATGGAACCAGACTGGGACCCGAGATTTGGATCCAGATCAAGACCAAGGGCTTGGACAAAACCCGTAGTCGGTGTCTGGATTTGGGACCCAACCTTGCACCCGAACCAACACCCGGACCTGAACCAAGTCTCAAACCCAAAAGTGGACCTGAACCCGTACCATGTGACCCAAAATTGGAACCAAAACCGGAAGTTGTTCGGGACTGGAACTAGGACTTGGACATGGAATCATAACCGAAATTAGACATAGATCCAGAACCGTAACCGGACCAGGAACCGAACTACAAATCAGACCTAGACCCGAATTGGGAGCCGGACCTGGATCCCAACCCAAACCTGGACTTTGGACCTGAACCCGCACCTGAACTCAGACCCAAACATGGAACCAGACTAGGGACACAGAACTAGGGTCGGAACTTAGAATCGCACCGCAGTCTCGATCCCAAACCCAAACTCAGAAACGGGACCTGGGACCTAAAATAGAACAAGACCAAGACCCGTGACAGTGCTCTAGATCTTGAATCGGGATTCGGGTAACGAGGCCTGGAAGAGACCAGTAGTGGGTGTCTAGATCTAGGACTCAGACTAGAACCAGATCCCAGACGAAGAACCAAACCCTAACCCAGACCTAGACTTGAGACCCAAAATTAGAACCTGAACAAGAATCGCCAAACCAGGACCCTAGAACAATATTAGGACCGTGACCAGGACCCAGACCCAGACCTAAAACAGAACATAGACCTAGCCTCAAACCCAAACTGAGACTGGAATTCGAGCCCGAACATGGTCGTGAACCCAGACCGGAACTGAGACCCAGACATAGACCTAAATCTGGGACCCAGTCCCAAACACAGACTTGGAACTAGATAGGAATATGGATACGAACCTTGACTCGGACCAAGACCCAGACTGGGATCGAAATGCAGGACCTAGATCTGGACTGAGATCCTGACCCAGACCCAAACTTGGACCCGCACTCGGGACCCGAACTTGGAGCCGGACCCAAACCTAGACCGAGATGGGGGTCAAGACCTGGATACCAACCCGAACACAAACTCAGACCTGAACTCAAACCACACCTATAATCAGATCCAAACCTAGACTCGGACCCAGACCCAAACTCGAACACAGACCAAGTTCAGAACTAAGGCCTTAGCCAAGAACTGAATCTAGAGTCAGATCGAGATTGGAACTTGGGACTCGGACCCAACCTAGACCTAGAAAAAGGACGTGAACCCACACCTGGAGTCTGATCTAAACCTAGACTGAAATTCGAAGTCAAACCCAAACTCAGACCAGGACTCGAACTCCTACCCGAACTCAAACCCAAACTCGAACTCAGAATCGTAAATGGAACTAGAACCGAACTAGGACTAGGACCAGTACCAGGACCAAAACCCAAAAACGAACCCAGATCAAAACCAAGATGGAGACCTAAACCTGTACCGAGACTAGGACTCGAACCCGAACCTAGACCGGGACCCAAACTCACACAATAACCAGGACCTGGAACCAGAATCAGGATAGGGACCTGGGAAACAGAACTAGGACCAGGACTTAGTACCCGACCAAAACCTGAACTTGAACCTAGGACCCATATCGTGACCCGACACAAGAAAAGGAACCAGACTGGGACCCGAGATATGGATCTGAATCTGGACCCAGCGGTTGGACAGAACCCGTAGTTGGTGTCTGGATTTGGGACCAAGCCCTGGACCCGAACCCTGACAAGGACCCGAACCCACACCTGGACCTGAACCCAGTCCCAAACCTAAAATTGGACCCAAACCCGTACCCTGTGACCAAAAATTTGAACCAAAACCGGAAGTTGACAAGGACTGGAACTAGGACTTGGACTTGGAATCATAACTGAAATTGGACCTAGATCCTGAACCATAACCGGACCACGACCCGGACTCCAAGTTAGACATAGACCCAAATTGGGAACCGGACCTGAATCTCAACCCAAATGTGGACTCGGGACCCGAACCCGAACCTGAACTCAGACCCAAACATGGAACCAGACTAGGGACCAAAACAAGGGTCGGGACCTAATACCGCACCCTAGTCTCGATCCCGAACCCAAACTCAGAAGTGGGACCTTGGATCTTAAATAGAACCAGACCGAGACCCGTGACAGCGATCCAAATCTTGAGTCAGGATTCGGTAACGGGGCCTGGAATAGATCAGTAGTTGGTGTCTAGATTTAGGACTCAGACTAGGAATGGAACCCAGATGAAGAACCAAACCTGAACCAAGACCTAGACCTGGGACCCAAAATTAGAACCTGAACAAGAATCGCCGAACTAGGACCCTAGAACAAGATTAGGACCGTGACCAGGACCCGGACCCAGAATTAGAACTGAACACTGAACTAGCCTTAGACCCAAACTGAGATTGGAAGTCGGGCCCAGACACGGTCGTGTACCCAGACAGGAATTGAGATCCGATCCCAAACACAGACTTGGAACTAGATAGGAATCTGGATACGAACCTGGACTCGGACCAAGACCTAGACTGGGATTTAAATGCTGGACCTAGATCTGGACCGAGATCCTAATCCAGACACAAACTCAGACACAGACACGGACCTGAACTGAAACCAACACCTTGAATCAGACCCAAAGCTAGACCCGGACCCGGACCCGAACTCGAACCCAGACTACGATCAGTACCAAGGACTTAGACCCAAAACTGAATCCAGACTCAGATCGAGATTGGAACGTAGGACTCGGACCCGACCTAGAATAAGACAAAGGACGCGAACCCACACCTGAAGCCTGATCTAAACCTAGACTGAAATCAGGACCCGAATCCAAACTCAGACGAAGACTCGAACTCCGACCCGAACTCAAACCCAAACTCGAACTCAGAATCGCAAATGGAACTAGAACCGAACTAGGACTAGGACCAGTACCAGGACCTAAACCCAAAAACGAACCCAGATCAAAACCTAGACAGAGACCTAAACCCGTACCGAGACTAGGACTCGAATCCGAACTTACACCGAGACCCAAACCCACACAATAACCAGGACCTGGACCCTGAATCAGGAGAGGGACCTGGGAAAAAGAACTATGACCGGGAATTAGTACCCAACCCAGACTCGAACTTGAACCTAGGACCTATCTCGTGACCTGGCACCAGAAATGGAACAAGACTGGGACCCGAGATTGGGATCCGAATCTGGACCCAGGGCTTGGACAAAACCCGTACTCGGTGTCTGGATTTGGGACACAGCTGTAGACCCGCACCCTGACAAGGACCCGAACCCACACCCGGACCTGAACCCAGTCCCAAACCCAAAAGTGGACCCAAACCCATACCCTGTGACCCAAAAATGGAACCAAAACCGAAAGTTGACCGGGACTAGAACTAGGACTTGGACTTGGAATTATACCTGAAATTGGACCTAGATCCAGAGCCGTAACCGGACCAGGACTTGGATTCCAAATCTGACCTAGACCCGAATTAGGAGGCAGACCCGGAGCCCAACCCAAACCTCGACTCGGGACCTGAACCCGAACCTAAACTCAGACCCAAACATGGAACCAGACTAGGGACACAGAACCAGGGTCGGCCTAGAACCGCACCCCAGTCTCGATTCCGAACACAAACTCAGAAATGGGAACTGGAACCTTAACCAAAACAAGACTTAGGCCCATGACAGTGATCTAGATCATGACTCGGGATTCGGGTAATGGGGCTTGGAACAGACCAGTAGTTGGTGTCTAGATCTGGGACTCAGACTAGGACAAGAACCCAAACGAAGAACCAAACCCGAACCCAAAAATAGAACCAAAACCGGAAGTTGACCGGGACTGCAACTAGGACTAAGACTTGGAATCATAACTGAAATTGGACCTAGATCCAGAACCGCAAGCGGACCAGGACCCGGACTCCAAATATGACCTAAACCCGAATTGGGAGCCGGACTCGAATCCCAAACCAAACCTGAACTCGGGACTCGAACCCGAACCTGAACTTAGACCCAAACATGGAACCAGACTTCAGATAGAGAACCAAGGTCGAAACCTAGAACCGCACCCCAGTCTTGATCCCGAACCCAAACTCAAAAATGGGACCTGGGACCTGAACCTGAACCAGACCGAGATCAGTGACAGTGATCCAGATCTTGACTCTAGATTCGGGTAATATGGCCTGGAACAGACCAGTAGTCGGTGTTTAGTCCTGGGACTCACACTAGGACCAGAACCCAGAAGAAGAACCTAACCCGGACACAGACCAAGACCTGGGACAAAAAATTAGAACCTGAACAAGAATTGCAGAACCAGGACCCTAGAATAAGACTAGGACCGTGACCAGGACTAGGACCAAGACCTAGAACCAAACACAGACCTAGCCCCAGATCCAAACTGAGACTAGCACTCGGGCCCGGACAAGGAAGTGTACCCAGAACGAAACTAAGACCCAGACCTGGACCTAAATTTGGGACCAGGTCCGAAACACAGACTTGGACCTAGATAGGGATCCAGATGCGAACTTTGACTCGGACAAGGACCCAGAATGGGATTGATATGCTGGACCTAGATCTGGAACGTAATCTTGACCCAAACCCAAACTTGGACCCGCACTCGGGACCCAAACTTGGACCTTGACCCGAATCTAGACCGAGATCGAGGTCCGGACCTAGACACAAACCCGGACACAGACTCGGACCCGAACTCAAACCCACACCTAGAATAAGACCCAAAGCTAGAAACGGACCCGGACCCAAACTCGAACCCAGACCAGGATCAGAACCAAGGACTTATACCCAAAACTAAAGCCAAACTCAGATCGGGATTGGAACTTTGGACTCGGACCCAACATAAATCAAGACCCAGGACGCGAATCCACACCCGGAGCCTGATCTGGACCTAGACTGAAATCCAGAACCGAACCCAAACTCAGACCAGGACTCTAACTCTGACCCTAACTCAAACCCAAACTCGAACTCAGAATCACAACTGGAACTAGAACGGAAGTAGAACTAGGACAAGGACCAGGACCAGGACCTAAACTCAAACCCAAACCCAGTTTAAAACCCAGACAGAGACCTAAACCCGAACCGAGACTAGGACTCGAACCCGAACCTAGACTGGGACCCAAACCACACAATAACTGGGACCTGGACACAGAATCAGGATAGGGACCTGGGAAATAGAACTAGGACCGGGACCTAGTACCCGACCCAGACTCGAACTTGAACCTAGGACACAGCTCGTGACCCGGCACCAGAAATCGAACATGACTTGGACCCGAGATTGGGATCCGAATTTGGACCCATGGCTTGGACAAAACCCGTCGGTGTCTGGATTTGGGACCCAGTACTGGACCCAAACCCTAACAAGGACCCGAACCAACAACCGGACCTGAACCCAGTCCCAAACCCAAAAGTGGACCCGAACCCGTACCCTGTGGCCCAAAATTGCAACCAAAACCGGAAGTTGACCGGGACTGGAACTAGGAGTTGGACTTGGAATCATAACTGAAATTGGACCTAGATTTAGAACCGTAACCGAACCACGACCCAGATTCCAAATTAGACCTAGACCCAAATTGGGAGCTGGACCCGGATCCCAACCAAAACCTGGACTCGGGACTCGAACCCGAACCTGAACTCAGAAACAAAGATGGAACCAGACTAGGGACAGAGAACTAGGGTCGGGACCTAGAACCCCACCCCAGTCTCGATCCCAAACCCAAACTTAGAAATGGGACCTGGGACCTGAACCAGAACCAGACCGAGACCCGTGACAGTGATCCAGATCTTGACTAAGGATTCAGGTAACGGGTCCTAGAACAGACCAGTAGTTTGTGTCTAGATTTGAGACTCAGACTAGGACCAGAACAAAGACGAAGAACCAAACCCGAATCTAGACCTAGACCTAGGACCCAAAATTAGAACCTGAACAAGAATCGCCAAACCAAGACCTTAGAACAAGACTAGGACCGTGACCAGGACGCAGACACAGACCTAGGACCGAACACAGACCTAACCTCAGACTCAAACTGAGGATGGAACGTGGGCCAGAACATGGTCGTGTACCCAGACCAGAACTGAGACCCGGACCTTGACCAAAATCTAGGACCCAATCCCAAACACAGACTTGGACCTGGATAGGGATCCGGATACGAACCTAGACTCGGACCAAGATCTGGACTGCGATCCTGACCCAAACCCAAACTTGGACCCGCACTCGGGACCCAAAATTGGACCTTGACCCGAACCTAGACCGAGATCGGGGTCCAGACCTGGACAGAATCCCGGACACAGACTCGGACCCGAACTCAAAACCCACACCTAGAATCAGATGCAAAGCTAGACCCGAACCCGGACCCAAACTCGAACCCAGACCCGGATTAAAACTAAGGACATAAACCCAAAACTAAATCGAGACTCAGATCGCGATTATAACTTGGGACTCGGACCTAACATAGACCAAGACCCAGGATAGGAACCCACACCCAGAGCCTGATCTGGACATAGACTGAAATCCCGACACGAACCCAAACTCAGACCAGGACTTGAACTCCAACCCGAACTCAAACCCAAACTCAAACACAGAATCGCAAATGGAACTAGAACTGAACTAGGACTTGGACCAGGACACTGACCTAAACCCAAACCCAAACCTTAACCCATATCAAAACCCAGACAGAGACCTAAAACCGAACCGAGACTAGTACTCGAACCCGAACCTAGACCAGGACAAAAACCCACACAATAACTGGGACCTAAACCCAGAATCAGGATAGGGACCTGGGAAACAGAACTAGGACCGGGATCTAGTACCCGACCCAAACTTGAACTTGAACCTAGTACCCTGCTCGTGACCCGACACCAGAAATAGAACCAGATTGGGACCTGAGATTGGGATTCGGATCTTGACCCAAGGCTTGGTCAAAACTCGTAGTCGGTGTCTGGATTTGGGACCCAGCCTTGGACCGGAACCTTGACAAGGACCCGAACCCACACCCGGACCTGAACCCAGTCCCAAACCCAAAAGTTGACCCGAACCCGTACCCTGTGACCCAAAATTGGAACCAAAAACGGAAGTTGACCGCGACTTGGAATTAGGACTTGGACTTGGAATCATAACTGAAATTGGACCTAGATCCAAAACAGTAACCGGACGTGGACCCAGACTCCAAATTAGACCTAGACCCGAATAAGGAGCCGGACCCGGATCCCAACCCAAACGTGGACTCGGGACCTGAACCCGAACCTGAACTCAGACCCAAACATGGAACCAGATAAGGGACAGAGAACTAGGGTCAAGACCTAGAACCGCACCCTAGTCTCGTTCCCGAACCCAAACTAAGAAGTGGGACTTGGGACCTAAACTAGAACCAGACCGAGACCCGTGACAGTGATCCAGATCTTGACTCGGGATTCGGGTAACGCGGCTTGGAACAGACCAATAGTCGGTGTCTAGATCTGGGACTCAGACTAGGACAAGAACCCAGACGAAGAACCAAACCCGAACCTAGACCTAGACCTGGGACCCAAAATTAGAACCTAAACAGGAACCGCGAACCAGGACCCTAGAACAAGACTAGGACCGTGAGAAAGACCCAGACACAAACCTAGAACCGAATACAGACCTAGCCTCAGACCCAAACTAAAACTGGAACTCGGGCCCGGACACGGTCGTGTACCCAGACCGGAACTGAGACCCGGACCTAGACCTAAATCTGGGACCCGATCCCAAACACAGACTTGGACCTAGATAAGGATCTGGATACGAACCTGGACTCGGACGAAGACCCACACTAGGATCGAAATGTTGGAACTAGGTTTGGACCGCGATCCTGACCCAGACCAAATTTTGGACCTGGACTCGAGACTTGAACTTGGTGTTGGGTTTTATGCCCTAAATAAAACTTTGTTTCAATGTAATCCAGATTATTCAATATCAATAAAGTAACAGAAGTAATTTTTCATTCATTTGTGTATGTTTTGGTTCACTTAATCAATTGCTTGTCTATTTGATTTATAAATTCATCCAAACCCCTTTTCACATACTTGATCATGTTTATTGTGTTGTCAACACAGTGGAAAATAAACATGACTATGTGAATAAAGTATTCCTAGATTTATCAGAACACTAGGTTTCACTGATATGACAATCTACAACAGAGTTTACTTACATTTGGAGAAATGTTATGTTCTTTCCAGAACATAGGTTAAAGTAAAGCTCAGGTTGGATGCATGGAGTATGCATTGGAATGGACCGATATTGAACTTTGAATTAGATTTTTGAAACTTACCGTAAATATCTATTCAATTCAATATCATAAGTTGATCCTAGATCACATGATTGAAATCCTGATATGGTTAGGCTCAATTTTAAGAGTATTATTCGTGTTCTTTGATTTGTTAGTTAAGCCTAATCTTTAGTCTGGGCAATACATACATTTTGGGAACACGATAGTGCGATTGAGTGGGAGCGCTAACATAAATATGGAATCTATAGCTTCTATCCGGCGAATAGTAAGCAAAGGGTGATTTCCTTCTAGCTTAACCAAACGAGATAAATTATTGAGTACTCATTTCACTTAGTTGAAATATCATTTATACAGGGTTAAGTGTTTTAAGGATAAAATACATTGTAGGGTGTTACGGTAATTTAGTCCCTTTACAGTGTAAATCATCCATATAGAGGATCATTGATCACATTAGGATTATAACAATGGATAACTAATGATCTGTCTATATGGTGGAACATATAGAGCATTCTATATACTGAGAGTGCAATTCTGAGTTCTATGTGTGGATTCAACGAAGAATTAATAAGTCAGTGAATTTAAGTGGTAAATTCTAGATCTACTTATTGGAAGCTCGGATATATAGACCCATGGTCCCCTCACTAGTTGAGATGATATTACTTGTAAGACTCATTTAATTGATTTTAATTAATCAATTAAAAATTCTCAAGATAGACTTGTCTATTTGAGAATTTATCACTTATTAAGGGCAAAACAGTAAATAGAGATTTAGAAGGGCATATTTATTAATTAGGAAACTTTAATTAGTTTCATTATTAATAAAATAAATGACAATATATTATTTGATGTTATAAATATTAATAATTATGTGGATGTCCAAATCTTTTATTTATTACCATGAGTTGTAATCAACATTCCTCTTTTCCTTAGTTTCCCTTTTTCTTAGTTTCTTAATATCTCACTCTTGTATTTGTATAAATAGGGGTTCACCCCATTGGAATAAACAACTCAGAAATTCTCATTCACTTTCTCTTTCTCTCTTCATCTTCTTCTTCTTTCTTTTCATCTACTTTATATTATTTTATAACACGTTATCAGCACGAGTCTCTGCCCAAGCTTCAAGCATGAGTCTCTGCCCAAGTCTCAATGTAAGTATCTTGTTAAAGTTCTTGAATTGTTTCAAAGTGAAAATACACTAAATATATATTTATATGTATACTCCTCTGACTGAAACAATTTCAAGAATCATTTGGTTTCTTTTTCTTTTTATCTATATATCATATATTATATATGTATGTATATGTTTTTATATATTTATTATTCATTATATATATATTATGTTCTCATCATTCATAATATTTACAATATATGTGTGCCTATGATATGATAGAGAAAATCTACACAAATTATACATATATCCAGAAGATTATGTATCATCGATAAAATATTGCATATATCCTAAATATTATGCATCATCGATAAAATATTGCATATATCCTGAAGATTATGCATCCTTGATAAAATATTGCATATATCCTGATGATTATGCGTCCTCAATAAAATCTTGCATATATCCTGAAGATTATGCATCATCGATAAAATATTGCATATATCCTGAAGATTATGCATCCTTGATAAAATATTGCATATATCCTGATGATTATGCGTCCTCAATAAAATCTTGCATATATCCTGAAGATTATGCAAACGTAATATTCATTATATAGTTGATGGATATATAATGAAAGAGATGAGTACATATTTATATATATGTTCTTGTATTCTTTGAGGACAATGAAAAGTAATCTAATATCGATATACATTTTAACAAACATTTCCTGAAGTAAATGTTTTATATTTGTCAAAAAAAAATGATTGTATTTATGTGAATACAACTAAAGAATCATTAAAAATGATTATTATTGATGCAATTTTATAGTGGGTTTTGAATACCTAAAAAGAATATTAAGAAAATTGCATTAAAACATCAAAGTATAAGAATAACAGTGAGCATGACTAATGTTATTTAAATACATGAGACATGTATTTATTGTTCATCATTCCCTACAGAGAATGATACGAATTGAATTCAACTACTTTTAAAGATTGTTTGTATTAGTCATGTTACTATACATTGTTATTACTTGCAATGTTGGAAATTATTACATGTGACATATATTAAAGATTATGCAAAAATTGTATTCATATATTCTTTGAAATATTGTTAAAGAAATTGTTGAGTAATTTCTTTTTATATATGAACAAGTAATAAATTTTTAAGAAATTTATAATAATGTTATACTTGTTCAACATCATTCCCCGAAGTGAATGAAATGATTTTAAATAATCAATGGCATTGTTTGCTACTCAAATATTTCCAGAAGAAATTGGAAACAACCAAAAGATGAAATACCACACACAATCAAAGTGCATGAAATCTATATATCATGTGTGAGATTGAATAATAGTAGTCGCGTACCTATAGTAGGACACACTTATAATCAAGATAAAAGTATATTTGATTATTGAATAAGTGTGAATTGTACAAATTGATTGTACATTTAGAATATTTAAATATCATTCCCTGAAGAGAATGAATAGACATGAAATTCTATTTCAAAGAATATAAATTTCACATATATTGGTAATGCCAAAAGAAAATTAATATATGCATATTTTATTATTTCTTGAAATCAATAGTTTCAAACTATTGTTAGTACATGATATGTATATATATAGTTACTATATAATTCAGTTTGCATATTCCCAAAAGTGGATATATAATTTACTAATATTTGTTAGTGATCCAATATAATCAAAGTGATAAAGAATCGCAAAATGATTATTTGAAAAGCTTCCTGAAGAAGTACTCTTACTTACAATTGCTACTTTGAGTAGTAAAATATCTTTGTATGTACCTAGATGTATAACTTTTATCTAGTTATGAAAGTAATAAGAGATGACTTATTATATGTACTGGTTGTACATTTAAATATATAATATATCAAGTCATGATAATTAGACTGATGAATAGTCTAAATAAATTAGACGACTTGTTAAAAAGATACCAGGAAAAATGAATGATATATTATGGTTATATCTATTTGACCATTATAACAACATGATGAAGTTGTTATGTACATTTTATATAATACACATCATTAAATTGATGATAGTGATTCCTGAAGAAATATAAAATTTGATAAACATAATAGTGACTCCTGAAGAGTGTATATGTTTTGGAGAATAATATAATTATATTATTCGTGTATATAAAAATGAAACTTGTAATGATTATGTTGTAATGAATTTACATTACATTTTGAAAGTTTCATTGAAATACAAATTATAGTGAACCTGAAGTTCATGAATTGAATTATTTTGACATGATCAATCATATGCAATAAATTGTCAAAGAATTTGACTAAATTTTGTTGAAGAACCATAAGATTCTTCTCATTGTTATTTATAAGGCTCAAAAGAAGAATGTGCATATATTTGCACATAGAAAATATTTAAATTATATTTTCTTAACAATCTTGAGCCATTGTTAGATTTTTATTGCATAGTTTCTTATCGATGTGATAAGATTATATAATCATGCATTTACAAAATGTGTAAATTTATGTATTTCTAATTATACACGTATGACTCATTCTTAGAAATGAATTAAGTTCATAAGGATTGAACTTGAAAGTGAAGTTTATTGAACCTGAAGTTCAATGTCATATAGTATATATGAGTTTAAACAAATATTGATTCATTGTGATATACTGAAATCCCTACAGGTATAGTAATATTATTAGATATCACAATTTTTAAAAATTCTCTCGATCAGGGGGAGAGAAGCAGTTGGGATCGATGATAATTTTTGAAAAATGATCCTTGCACAAAGTATATAAGAACAATATAGTTCAAAATGATATATACCAACTGCAAATCAATATTATTCAAAGTTGAGATAGAATGAGTTGAAAACGCCTGAAGCGTAAATGAACAATGTAGAAATTATTAATAAATGTTCATTTGATTTGCCCTGAAGTTGTTTAATCTAGAGGTACTCATGGAGATACCTTAATGTTATAAAGTATTAAAATGATAACCGTGATGAAAACGGTACTCGAAAAGACTCCCAAGAGAAGTTAGACATAACACATTTGATCATAATTGAATCACTGAAGTGATTCTATATAGGTACCTATAAATGATAAACATATTTGAAAAATATGTAATTTAAAGAGATCTCTATAAGTTATGTCAATATGGGAGGAAATTATCATTTATTGAAATTTTTGTGGACAATAAATATTGAATGTTTGCATATGCAATAAACTAACATGAGATAGCAAGGATCATGGTATTAGATTTGTCGAGAATCATCGACATACATTTTGATTTTTGGCCAAAATATTATGACGCAATCCAGGCAAATTTACTCACATTAAGTGAAGTAAGACCTGTAGGGTGTGCAAATAAATATTTCTAATGAGAAATTTGCATATATGTATTTGTACATAATGAATTGTTGTACAAAGTTTGCGTAGACATAAGATTGATTGAAGTAAGGCTTAAATATTGAGAAAATATAATCATGATTTGATTATAGCCTGGAATATATTTTATGAGGATTTATAAGCGTCACATAAATGTTGCAACAAAAGGTTATTTATTTGGAGCTCCTAATATAGTGAGAATTTAAAATAAGCCTTATCTAAAAATTCTAGAAGAATTTAATACATGTCTTAAGTGATATAAATTTAAAGTCGCGCGCACTATATGACAAAGATCTTTGTATGAAATAAAGACATGTAAGTAAATTATTATTTGAAAAATACCTATGATTGTCTATGCAATATAAATACGTAAATTATACGTTGTGATAAACTCTTGAAGAGTTTTTTAATTAATTGCAAAACAAACTTTTATTTCTTTTGTATATCGAGAAATATTAAATGTATAAAGTTTGTTCATTAGTATTGAAGTCCTGAAGTACTTTATATGTATTAAGAATTATAGATATATGATCATTTGATATGAAAATTAAGATCATACAACAAGATGGAACAAATATATGGTCTTAGAGTACCATCATTGTCACAAATTAAAATTTATAGTACCATTAATGTGTTATGTTCATATCTACATGAAATTTTAAATTTTCGTATGAACAAAGTTGTGTACACATATGAATGATACAATTAGACTAATGTTCCACGAACCCCTCATCTATAATTTAGAAGTCCATACATACTCTGAAAGAGTTATAGAAAATATATGATCAAAGATATATATGGTGATATTTTAAAAGTGATAACAATAATCTTATGAGATTTATTATCACCAAAAAAATTATGGATCATATGTGCATGAGGGGGAGACATATTTATGTTGCACTCTTTTTCCCTTAGTTCAGGTTTTGTCCCACTGGGTTTTCCTGGCAAGGTTTTTAACGAGGCAACTTGCAAATAATTATGAATATGAAATATATATTGTACTCTTTTTCCCTAGCTCAGATTTTGTCCCACTGGGTTTTTCTGGCAAGGTTTTTAACGAGGCAACTATAAATCATGTTAACATACTTGCATTTTATGAAGCAAGTAGAGAATGTGTGTGAGTGAGATCATTGACATAGCATATTCGGGAAACATATGGATTGCACTCAATAAAGAAGTATCAACCCAAGCAATTGTCTATGGATAATACTGCTTGCATCACTCAACTAAAAGGATGGTACATTGAAGGAGATAGAGTCAGAACACATTTCACCAAATTCTTCTTTATACGCTTCAAGAAAATTCATATTGGTGTTCAACATATTCAATCAAGTGTCAATCTTGCAAACTTATTCACAAAGTTATTACCAACATCAACATTTGAGAAGACGGCAGATAAGATCGAAATTCGTCGATTAGAAGATCTCCACAAATGCCTAAATGAGGGGGAGTTAGTTTACACTATACTCTTTTTCCTTTGATCAAGTTTTCAGCAAGATTTTTAATAAGACAGTTATTATGGACATCCAAGGGGGAGTGTTATAAATATTAATAATTATGTGGATGTCCAAATCTTTTATTTATTACAGTTGACCGAGGTTTTCGGCAACTATTAAAATATGATTATAATAAAGAGTTGTAAGAAAGTGAGATGGAGATTTTTTACGTGGTTGGGGCGTTAATGAGCCTTAGTCCACGAGCCTCTGTTATTAATGGATGTATTTAATACAGATTCTACACTTGAGAGAATGTTTTTCTCTTAAATACAGAGAATGTTCTTGGTGAGTATTTTCTCTTCTTGCTCTTTTGCAAACCAAGATTCTCGACCCCATTAAATGAGCTTTGAGGGGGTATTTATAGTGTGTTGGTGGGGTAATCCCTAGAATTGTTCTTACACATGTGTCTGTAAGTATCCATAAAGTTGGGCATTTCCGATGAATATACCATGGGTGATGCATGGTCAAATCCCTAGGTGCTGTAGGGCTTTTATGAAGAATGTCCTTTTTGCCTTGTGATTGACGTGACTCTTCGCAGAGTAGCCGTCGCTAGACTTAAATGATCATTACTGTAGCGCTGCTGTTTGGGGGTTGTGCCGTCAGACTTTATTGCGTGTTACAGTCCCAACACGCTTCCTCCCATGCAGCATTAAATACGACTTGATTGCTCGGGAGAGACCTGACATATCCCGGAGAGCCTTCACGCTATACTAGCTTCCTGGAGTACCTTGTACTCCGGGTGCCTCCTCCGGGACCCATGCTAACAGTGCTTCCTTGTGGCGCACAAAGACTTAGTAAATGTTTACAAGTTATCCGATCCACGTGTCCCCTCTCGACTGGTCCACGTATTTTGGGCAAATTCTGGAGCAACATTTACCCCCCAAGCCTTGTTTACTTAGTAAAAATAAACCAAGGCTTGTTCAAGTGTCTCCGGTCGACTCCTCGTTTCCCTAGCTCAAGCCTCGAGCGCGTGGGGGCAAATTAAATGATGTCATTTAATGCAGCGATTGGCTTTTTGCAGGAATGTCTCCAGCCGCCTCCTCGGTCTTCTGATACGAACTTGGGGCGCGTGGAGGTGCGTCTGATAATGGCATTAAATGCAGCGATTCGCTTTTGCAGAGGTCGATTCGTTTCACGCCCCATGATTGATGCGGCGCATTAATGGTGTCAGACGGATACTCAAACGTTTCCACCGCCTTAATGGTAGATTGATCTGATCCGTTGATTTTCAGGAATTCGAATCGTGCGTCTCCCCCACCGTGCGATTGGTAGGTGATGACGCCTGTTCCTCATGCGTTTTTGCCTATAAAAGCCACCACCTTTCCTTCATTTCGGTTACTTTCCATTCCTTGCCATTTCTGCTCGAATTTCCCAGAGAGAAAATTCCTCAAAGTAGCACGAACTGCTTTAATACTTAAACACTTCTTTCAGTCTTCCAGCGTTTGACTTCGCCAGTTCTTCTCAACTTTCACTCAACCACATTCAGTACCCCCCAGTTCAACGATCTACTGTAAGTTTCTTGCATCCTTAGATAATAACATGCTTATATGTACTTCGTTCGTTTTCTGGGTTCGTACTTAGAGGCTTCTGGGTGTGTGAGTGTTTAAGTTCTTCGAGTTCTGCTTTATGTTTACTGCGTTAGTTGTAGAATCGCCATTATCATGCCCCTGTTGTAGTTATACAGCTTTGTTTGAAGAGGGCCATGTGTTCTTCGTTTAACAGTTGCTTAGGGCATAGGAAGGCTTTTCTCTTTTCTTTTTCTTTTTGCAAAACAACTTTCTGCGATTTCACTGCACCCGACACTTGTTCAGGGATTCTCTCCAGAGTTTCCCATGTGACACGTGTCCGGAGGGGGCCTCTTTCCAGCGGTTAGGGGACCCCCACTCCCTTTTTCTTGATTTAGGGTTTGGTATTGGACCTAACTGCTGGACTTTTCTTTTTCCCTTTTTGTCTTTCTCAGAACACAAAATGTCTGCTTCTGGCTCAAAATCTTCGAAGAAGAAAGGGAAAGGTATGGCCACGCTGGAGGAGGTTTCTCTGGGACCCGTTGCCCAGGAGGGGTATAAATCTCGCGCAACCGGTTGGGAAGCGGCCGAGCTTCGATCAACCCTGACTTGTCCTCACCAGCTGGAGAACATCATTAATGTGGCTGGGATCAAACCCTCCACCTCAGGGACCTTTCACCGGCCTCCTCGTGACTCGGAGACGCCTAATCATAACTATGACGGCTTCGGGGCTTGGAGTCAGACCCATTTGATGACCGGTGCCATGCTCCCGCTCCAAGATTACTTTGTTAATTTTCTTGTATTTGTCGGCCTTGCGCCATACCAACTTATTCCTCAAGCTTACCGCCTGCTTTCAGGCTTATTTATTTTTTACACCGCCCGTGGCTGGGGATCTCCCAGCCCGGCGGAGATTTTATATTTTTATGAACTTGTATCCGTCCCCAAGAAAGGGGACAAACTTAAGGATGGTTTTTACGGGTTCCGGATCCACCCTGCTAACGAGGGGGTTGTTCCGTATAATAGGCAGACTCACGTTAAGGAGTACCGCCACCGCTTTTTCTTCTCTTCCATGTTCAGGGCCGTGGACCACCCGGAGCTTCTCACGGAGTGGGTGCAGATCCCACCTTACCAACGGACGCTTCCTACTCAGGCTTTTCTTCAAAGAGCCCAAGCCTTCGCCTCCTATGACCACGCCGATCTTGATGTCGGGGGCTTAGTCACCACGGAGAATTGTAGGAAGGCCAAACTTATCCTTTCTCACCAATCCGTGGATGACTCCGACCTCTCACGGGTCATCTGCCCCAATGTGAGGGCGCCGGTTGCGGAGAAGGCCTTCCGGGATGAGCTCATTGCTACGGCAGAGAAGAAGTACCAAGATTATCTCTACCGGAAGGCCCAGGAGAAGGCGTACTCTAAGGCCCAGGCTGCCTCTGGGAGAGGGCTCCGCGTGGGGAGTCCGGTGGTGCGAAGGAGCCAAGCCATTGCTGGGAGGTCCGAAGCTAAATTTTTTGACAAGATACTTCAAGAAGAGATTGGGGATCGTTCTGCCAGGAGGCCCCTTCGTCTTGAAGACTCTTCCGAGAAGCAGACTTCCCGGCCTCAGCCTTCAGCCCCCGAACCAAACTCGGGTGCTCCCGGTGCTAGCACTTCCGGTGCCGGCGGTAAGTCTCCCTTGATAATTTGCTATGTTCCTTCCGTTGATGAATATACCAGTCATAGGCCCGTAGGGTTCGACGAGCGTCTTCGTAGATTTAAGATGCCGTTGACCCGGTGGGGGGATCGTTTGAAGGAATTTTATTTTACGAACTTAGGAGATTACCTAGGTCGATCCCGGATGGGCTCCGGCCCTTCGGAACCTATTCCCTTAGGTCCATCAGCTTACATAGCGTCCAGCTGGTTTCGGCCCTCGGACAGTTATCTTGGAGATGACGCTGCCAGCATTAAAGTACAGGACTTTGCTAGGGCCGAATTAGGAAGTTCGGGTAGGAGTAGTTTATTTGCTGTATCTTTTATAAGCGATTCCTCACGAACTTCTGACACTTGCTTATTTTTTGGAACAGGTACCTCCATGGATGCCATCCTGGAACAGCTTGCCGGGGTTCATACTCCCGTGGCTCCTCCAGCTTTCACCCCCTCTCCCCCGGCCCCTTCCTTGAAGGTTTCTTCCGGCGCTCCCCCCGAAACCATTGACTTAGTGGATGACGAGGAGGGGCTTCTGGGAGAAGGCCAAGGGAAGAGGTGGGACTTCTCGGAGGAAGCCGTTGAGGGCGCAGGAGAGCCTCAGGCCCTTCCGGAGGTAGCAGAGGAGGACGAGGAGGAGCCTGAAGCGGCTCTGATTCGCAAGCGTAAGGGCAAGATATTGCCCAGGACGAGCCGAAGAGGCCTCGGAGGGCCGACACTCCTGCCCATGGCCTAGACGACGGGGTCTCCCCGATGGAGGAAAATCCTACTCCTCCCCACATCGAGCTTACCCCGATTCCGGGGGATGAGGTGAGGCAGGAGCTTCGCATAGCCAAGCACAACTATGCTATGGATGAGTACTCCCGGGGGTATGCCGAAGTGGAGGCCCTTAGGAGGATTCTGCGAGCTGAGGTTGAGGCGAGCATCAACCACCCGGAATACCATGATCCGTGGAACCTTAATCTGGACCCCTTAACGGACTAGTTCCGTCCCCTCCTAGGGCCTACCTTTGCTCCCTTTGCCGCGGAGATGACCGGCGAGTTCGCTTCTCAGCTTACACGTTGCGCGCCCAAGCGGTTTGCCACTTGTGCTTCCCTGAACTCCATCTTCCAGGTCCAGGACCTCAGCCATTCTCTCACGGTGGTAAGTACTTTGCAATTTTTGCGTTTCCTCTTTGTTTTTTGTATTTTGTTTTCTTCCTTTGAGAAATTTTTCCTTATACTTCGTTACGGTTCAGCTTGCTGCTGAGGCTGGCCGCCTCTCCAGGAATATCATAAACCATGGCTTCACTCTGTCCGATTTTGGGGACATGAATGACGTCAGGAAGGTCTTCCAGGACCTCACAGCGGAGAGGCGGATCTACCAGGAGGCTGCCGAGCGCCAGGAGGCAGCGGCCAAGGCCAAGGAAGAGGAGGCCAAACGGAGGGAGGCTCAGGCGGAGGCCATGATCCGGGACGAGGCTCAGCGGAGAGACAGGATGGAGGCCCAGCATCAGGAGGAACTAAGGGCTCAAATCGAGGCTGTCGAGAAGGCCAGGCGAGATCTCCGGGAGGCCAGGGAGGCTTTGGATGAAATGGTCGCCAAGGTGAGGTCTCTAGAGGAGACTCACCAGTCGGACATTGAATCCAAGGCCGCTCTAGCTGCGGAGTTGAAGGAGCTTAGGGATTTCAAAGAACAGTCCACCAGGAAGGCCAAGAGGGCCGAGCTCCTTTCTCCTGTTTCCTGCGCCCGGTGTCTGAAGCGCTTAGATGATGGTGTCTATATGGCTTGGGCCACCAATGATCAGAGTATCAAGCTTACTTTTTATCCCAAACCCGAGGAGATGATTGCCAGATTTCGGGAAAAGAAGAAGAAGCTTGATGCTGCGCTTGAGGCACGGATTGGGCCTCGTCTTCCTCCGCGGGCTGACTGAGCTGCCGTGTTATTGACCCAGATTCTACCCGTTTCTTTTATAACTCGTTTTTTTTTGTACATATTTGCTGCTGCCTTAGAACAATTTACATATAGGCGGCATCTTTCATTTGAAGGGGAGACAATTATATTTTAAGGCCTGTCCCCGGGCCATTTATATGTATATGACTTGCCCTTTGGGCCAGGATATTTTTTATGCGATCTTTATTCGTCATACTTATATATTTTAACCTGTCCTTTGGCTCAGGGTTTTTACACTTATGCTTTTTATTTTTGTGCATACTTTTTGACCTGCCCTTTGGGTCAGGATATTTTACTTTTGACCTGCCCTTTGGGTCAGGATATTTTACTTAGTTTGTTTTTGTTTGTCCGTGCGGTATACCCTAGTACCCCCCTGAGTGGCATAGAAACTTTGTTTTTAAGGCACTCAGTTTTATTTAATATAGAGGAGGTATACATTTGGACGGTACAAACCCTTTGAACAAAATCTAAGTTTAATTCGCTACTGGTAATATTTTCTGAGGTGATCGGCGTTCCAGGCTCTTGGGACGGTGGTTCCGTCCATTCTTTTCAGTTTGTAAGTGCCAGAACCGATTTCGTCCTCGATTTCATATGGTCCTTCCCAATTTGGTCCAAGCACCCCCACTCCGGGTTCTTGGGTGGCTGGAAAAACCCTTCTTAGGACCATATCCCCAATAGCGAATTTTCTATTTTTAACCTTGGAGTTAAAATATTTGGTCACCTTCTTTTGATAAGCAGCCATCCGTATTTGAGACTCATCCCGGAGTTCTTCGACTTGATCCAAAGCCTCTTGGAGCAGTGGCTGATTGGTGGCTGGATCATAAGTCGTCCTCCTGTGGGATGGGAATAATGTTTCCACCGGGACCATTGCTTCACAACCGTATGCCATTGAGAACAGCGAGTGACCGGTTGTGGTTCTGGGGGTCGTCCGGTAGGCCCACAATACCCTTGGCAATTCTTCAGTCCAGTAGCTTCTTTTTCAAGGTGACCTTTAGGATTTTATTGACTGCTTCCGCCTGGCCGTTTGTTTGAGGCCGGGCTACCGCGGAGAAGCTTTTTACCACTCCGTGTTGGTTGCAAAAGTCAGTAAATTCCTCGCAATCAAATTGCTTTCCATTGTCTGAGACTATTTTGTGAGGCAAGCCGTATCGACACACTATGTTTTTGATAACAAAGTCCAATGCCTTCTTAGCAGTTATTGTCCTCATAGGCTCAGCCTCTGTCCACTTGGTGAAGTAGTCCACTGCTACTATTGCATACTTTACCCCTCCTTTTCCCGTAGGTAGAGACCCGATGAGATCTATTCCCCAGACCGCGAAGGGCCAGGGGCTGGTCATCAAAGTGATCTCATTCGGAGGAGCTCTCGGTATGTTCGCGTACCTTTGGCACGAGTCACACTTTTGGACATAGTCTATACAATCTTTTTTCATTGTTGGCCAGAAGTACCCTTGCCTCAATATTTTCTTTGAGAGGCTGGGTCCTCCCGTATGATCTCCACAGAACCCTTCATGGACCTCCAGCATGATTTGTCTAGCTTCAGGGTCCGATACACACCTTAAATAAGGCATGCTGAGTCCTCTCCGGTAGAGAATTTGATCCATCATTACATAACGATGAGCCTGATACTGAATCTTTCGAGACAGTGCCCTCTCTTGGGGCAACTCACCTGTCGTTATGTATTTTATGATGGGGACCATCCAGCTGGGTTCTTGCCCAACCGTTTGTGTGGTCTCTTTTATTTTGATGCTTGGCTCTGCCAAGCGTTCCACTGGTACTACCCCCAGCTCTTCGATTTCGCTGTCCGAGGCTAACTTAGCCAGACAGTCCGCATGAGCATTCTTCTCTCGGGGGGGGATTCTTTCTACTTTGTAGTCCGTGAACTCGTGGAGCAGTTCTCGGACTATTGCTACGTACGCGGCCATCCGTTCGCCGCGAGTTTGGTATTCTCCGAAAACTTGGTTTAAGACCAGCTGAGAATCACTGTAGACTTCCACTCTTTTGGCTCCTACAGCTTTAGCCAATTTTAGCCCTGCTATCAGGGCCTCATATTCGGCTTCATTATTTGAAGCTGTGAAGTTGAATCGGAGTGCCGCCTGGAGCCGCGATCCAGTAGGTGATATCATAGCCACTCCGGCTCCTGAGCCGTTCTCATTAGAAGCTCCGTCCACAAATACTCTCCAAGTGGGGATTGGTGGTTCCGGTGTATTGGCTGTTGCCTCGGCTTCATTGCATTCGGTGATGAAGTCTGCCAAGGCTTGGCCTTTTATGGAAATCTGGGGCACGTAATGTAAGTCGAACTGACTCAGCTCCATCGCCCACTTGAGGAGTCTTCCGGATGCTTCAGGCTTCTGGAGAACTTGCCGGAGTGGATGATTGGTCAAGATTCTGATTGGATGGGCTTGGAAGTATGGTCTCAACTTCCTTGATGCCATCAGGAGGCAGAATACTAATTTTTCAATGACCGGGTACCTTGTCTCGGCCCCTACCATGCGCTTACTAACATAGTACACGGGGTGCTGAATTTTTTCTTCCTCCCAGTCCAGTGCAGCGCTGACCGCGTGCTCGGAGACGGCCAAGTAAAGAAACAAGTCTTCTCCAAGGATGGGTTTTGATAGGATAGGAGGTTTGGCCATGTGGTCTTTTAACCTTTTGAATGCCTCCTCGCATTCATCCGACCATTCGAACTTTTGGCATTTCTTCAGTATGTTGAAGAAGGGTATGCACTTGTCCGTGGATCGTGAGATAAAGCGGCTCAGTGCGGCTACCTTTCCGGTCAAGCTCTGCACGTCCTTATGTTTCTTGGGGGATGGCATGTCCAGGAGAGCTTGGATTTTCTCCGGGTTCGCTTCGATCCCCCTTTGGCTGACTATGAAGCCCAGGAATTTTCCCGACTTGACCCCGAAGGTGCATTTTTTCGGATTGAGCTTCATGCCGTATCTCCGGACGACTTCGAAACATTCTTCTAAGTCGCTTGCATGGCTGTTGCATGCTTTGGATTTGACGAGCATGTCGTCTACATATACCTCCATGTTTCGTCCCAGGAGGCTTTTAAACATCCGGTTAACCATTCTTTGATAGGTTGCTCCGGCGTTTTTCAGTCCGAAAGGCATGACTAGGTAACAGTATACCCCCTTATCGGTCCCGAAACTAGTGCACTCCTGGTCTGCCGTATGCATTTTTATTTGGTTATACCCAGCATAGGCATCCATGAAAGACAGCAGCTTAAATCCGGACGTGGCGTCTACCATCTGGTCGATCCTGGGCAGCGGAAAGCAGTCCTTTGGGCAGGCTTTGTTTAGATCTGTGAAATCTATACAAACCCGCCAAGTCCCGTTCGGCTTGGGCACCAGGACCGGATTGGCAAGCCATTCCGGATAGTACACATCGCGGATCATGCCATTGGAAAAAAGTTTATCCACCTCTTTCTCTAAGGCCTCAGCTTTCACCGAGTCGAGCGGGCGTCTCTTTTGCTGTACAGGGGGCATGTCCGGGTTGACATTGAGTACATGGGTGATGACATGAGGGCTGATGCCGGTCATGTCTTCTTGGCGCCATGCAAAGATGTCGATGGCGCCCTTCAGTGTTTTTATTATTTTATCTTTTTCCTCCGGATCCAGGCTCTTCCCTATCCGGAGTACTTTGGTGGAGTCGTCGTCGGACACTGGTATTTCTTCGACGTCCTCCATTGGTTCCACGACCCTTTTAGACCCTATGCGAGGATCCAACTCATCCTCTTCAGCCTTCTCTTTCTCAGGGGGCCCCCGGACCATGAGTACAGGTAAGTGGGTGGCAACATTGTAACATTGCCTGGCCTCTCCCTGATTTCCCCTCACCGTTCCGACTCCGGCTTCCTGGGTAGGGAATTTTAGGCACAGATGTCGGATCGAAGTAATTGCGCCAAAGTCGACGAGGGCCGGTCGGCCTAGGATTGCGTTGTAGGCTGTTGGACAGTCTACCACCACGAAGGTGCAATACTTGAATGTGCTTTGGGGGGTATCCGGGCACAGGGTAACTGGGAGCCTGACTTTTCCCATCGGGATTAGCGTCGTCCCGTTAAACCCTGTGAGCTGCGATCCACTAGGCGAGAGGTCCCGGTCGGTCAACCCTATCGCAGTGAAGGCTTCTTTGAAGAGCAAGTTCACGGAACTCCCATTGTCAATCAGGACCCTAGCCACCACCTTATTTGCGATGGGGGTCTCTATGACCAGCGGGTCATGGTGAGGAAAACGCACCGTCTTGGTGTCTTCTTCCGTGAACGTTATGGGCTGGTCCATTAGCCGAGGCCTTTGAGCCGGGAGTTGAGTAACCTCCCACACCTCACTGTGTCTTGCGGCCTCGGCATATCTTTTTCGCTCCTTGCGAGTGTTTCCTCCGATATGGGGACCTCCGGAGATCATGGCTACCCGTCCATTAGGCCGGGGCGGTAATCCGGGGATATGCTGGGTGTCACCTGCGGGAGCAGCTGGAGGCAATACTCCTGCTGTACCCCCTGGCGTTCCCGGAGGCATACCCCCGGCCACCTGCCCTGGATTAAGGTGGGGCAACCTATTTTTGATCCACTCATAGAGGTGGCCCAAACGGATCAAATTTTCAATCTCGTCTTTGAGATTTTTACACTCATTGGTGCTATGACCAATGTCGTTGTGGTACTCGCATCTTTTACTCGGATCTCTCCGGGAGCTATCTTTGTACAACGGCTGGGGCCTCCGGTAGTGTGTATTTTGCCTAGTGGCAAAATATACACGTTCCTGGGAGTCCGTGAGCTCCGTGTACTGAGTATATTGGGGTGTGTACCCCTTCTTTTGGCGCTTCTCTCCCGTTCGGGTGCTGCCTTTGGAGGACCTTTTGCTCCTCGACCCCTGGGTAGGGCCTGTTAAGCTAGCAGTCGGGGCAGCCTGTGAAGGAGCTCGCCCATTCACCCCGGACGGGTTGCCGTAATGGGAAGACGCCGGTGCCAAAGCTTGACCCTGGCTGTATCCGGGAGTAGCGGAGAACTGTATGCCACTTACCGGTGGAGTTGCGGTCGGGACAGTACCCGAGGGCGACACTCCTGGCATGTATCCCGCTATCCCGGTGGGATAGTAGCCTCCGTAAGCCACGATCTGGGCTTCTTCGAGGTTAATATATTTTTGGACTCGCTTCTGGAAGTCCTGAAGGCTAGCAGCGCCTTCTTGCTGCAACTCGTTCCAGAAGGGAGTCCCAGTGCGGATTCCTGCTTGGAGAAGTGCAAGCTGTTGTCCGTCGTCGACCTTCTTGGTCTTCGAGGCTTCCTCTCGGAACCTCTTGATGTAATTCTTCAAGGTCTCGGTGTGCAGCTGCTTGATGTTGGTCAAGGCACTAACCTCCAAGTTGACCTTCCTGGCAGCGACAAATTGTCTCCGAAAGTTGGTTTGGAGTTTGTTCCAGCAACCCACCGATCCTGGTTCCAATTTTTTGAACCATTCCTCTGCTGATCCGCTCAGAGTGAGGGGGAAGCACAAGCATTTGGCGTCATTGCTGACCCGCATGACTGTCATGACACGGTTGAACCGTGACAAGTGATCACTGGGGTCGGAGTTCCCAGTATATGCTGCCATTTCGGGCATCTTGAAATTTTTAGGGAGCTCCGCCTCCAGGATATGTTTGGCACAAGGCTCCCGATCCTCACTGTCCGAGTCGGAGTCGTCTCCCTTCTGCCTCCGGGAGACTCGAGCAATATCTTTTCGAAGTATGGCAAGTTCCGCCATAATCCCTTCGTTTACAGTACCCGAGGAGACCACGGGCCTGTATCTTTTTTGTTCAAGGTGATCCCGGAGGTCACCTTGATTCCCATTGATTTGATTTCTCAGATCAATGGGAGGACATCTCTGTCCTTTTCTTCCTCTACCCCCTGGTTCCTGGTGCACGGAAACGCTTTTCCGGTCCCCTCGATCCTGAGGGCCAAGACTCCCTCTTTGGAGCTTGCCCCTCTGCGGACCTTTCCCTTTAGGGAAATCTGAGCGGACCCTTCGCGGATCCTGCACCTTTTTCTTTCGCCCAGGGGTAGAAGTAGGGTTTTTTGTTTGGTTTTCCTCAGCAGGGTGCCTTATAGGGCTAGGTTCCCTAGGTCTTTGCTGCTGGGAGTTAGGCGAAGACGTCGCTGGCTCCCCGTTGAGCCCAGCTGCCATCGCCTTGGGGTGCACGTGAATACCAGCTGCCTCCATGGCTTTCTGCATGGCTAGCATCACTTCCTGCATTTTTTGATTTTGCACTTTCTGAGCTTCGATCTCAGTTTCATGATCGATAGCTTTTTGTCTAAGGAGCACCAACTCCGAGTAGCTTCCTCCGTCATAGGCATACTCGTCGAGGTGTTCCTCGTAGTTCTCGTCGGGAACTATTTCTTCTTCTTCTTCCTCGGACTCCTCTGCTGCCCTTGAGGCTACATCTTCCTCATTGGGGTCTTGAGCGTCTTCTAGAGGGCGAGGATGACGTGCAGCTCTTGTCTCCAACATTGTTGTGAAGTCAAATGCTTGTTATGTAGCAGCTTTCCTCAGCTCTCAATGAAAGCACCAAAATGTTGACCGAGGTTTTCGGCAACTATTAAAATATGATTATAATAAAGAGCTGTAAGAAAGTGAGATGAAGATTTTTTACGTGGTTGGGGCGTTAATGAGCCTTAGTCCACGAGCCTCTGTTATTAATGGATGTATTTAATACAGATTCTACACTTGAGAGAATGTTTTTCTCTTAAATACAGAGAATGTTCTTGGTGAGTATTTTCTCTTCTTGCTCTTTTGCAAACCAAGATTCTCGACCCCATTAAATGAGCTTTGAGGGGGTATTTATAGTGTTTTGGTGGGGTAATCCCTAGAATTGTTCTTACACATGTGTCTGTAAGTATCCATAAAGTTGGGCATTTCCGATGAATATACCATGGGTGATGCATGGTCAAATCCCTAGGTGCTGTAGGGCTTTTATGAAGAATGTCCTTTTTGCCTTGTGATTGACGTGACTCTTCGCAGAGTAGCCGTCGCTAGACTTAAATGATCATTACTGTAGCGCTGCTGTTTGGGGGTTGTGCCGTCAGACTTTATTGCGTGTTACAGTCCCAACACGCTTCCTCCCATGCAGCATTAAATGCGACTTGATTGCTCGGGAGAGACCTGACATATCCCGGAGAGCCTTCACGCTATACTAGCTTCCTGGAGTACCTTGTACTCCGGGTGCCTCCTCCGGGACCCATGCTAACAGTGCTTCCTTGTGGCGCACAAAGACTTAGTAAATGTTTACAAGTTATCCGATCCACGTGTCCCCTCTCGACTGGTCCACGTATTTTGGGCAAATTCTGGAGCAACAATTACCATGAGTTGTAATCAACATTCCTCTTTTCCTTAGTTTCCCTTTTTCTTAGTTTCTTAATATCTCACTCTTGTATTTGTATAAATAGGGGTTCACCCCATTGGAATAAACAACTCAGAAATTCTCATTCACTTTCTCTTTCTCTCTTCATCTTCTTCTTCTTTCTTTTCATCTACTTTATATTATTTTATAACATTTGATAATTAATTTTAATTATTAAATAATTAGATTTGACATTTATGTCGTTGAACAAAGGAATTGGCAGTTTTTGACAAAACAGGAAAAGTGGCAAGCCTTGTTTCCACAATGCCTAGGCCGGCCACTTAAGCTTCCTTTTCTCTTTGATTTTTTCAATTCTAAATGTCAATCATAGCCCTGGGTGGTCTTCTATAAATAGAAGGCAAAGGCTTCAGAGTTGAACACAACTGTACAACCTTTTCACAACATTATTCTGACAGAATTTTCTCTCTGAAAATTCTCTCTGAGCCGCCACCCTCTCTCTCTCTCTCTTCCTTCACTGTTTCAAAATGTAAAAGTGCTAGAGTAGTGCCCACACACATCAAGTAATACCTCAATCATAGTGAGGAAGGCTGTGTAGAATTCAGAAACAACAAAGAAGGACTATCGGGCTCAGATCTTGATTATACTCTACTACAGAAAGGAATCAAGGGTTAGAGATCTGAGTGGGAGGAGACATATATTCCGCTGCACCCAATGTAAGATTTCTGATACTCTTATGTGTTTAATTTTCTATCGTTTTTAGAAGTTCATATTTAGGTTGTTAAATCAACATACTTGTGAGTAGATCTAAGTTCCTGGTAAAATAACTTCCAACACTTGGACCTTGACCCGAACCTAGACCGAGATCGAGGTCCAGACCTGGACACAAACCCGGACACAGACTCGGACCCGAACTCAAACCCACACCTAGAATAAGACCCGAAGCTAGACCTTGACCCGTACCCAAACTCGAACCCAGACCAGGATCAGAACTAAGGACTTAGACCTAAAAATCAATCCAGACTCAGATCGGGATTGGAACTTGGGACTCGGACCCAACCTAGACCAAGACCCAGGACGCGAACCCACACCCAGAGCCTGAAATGGACCTATACTGAAATCCGGACCCAAACCCAAACTCAGACCAGGACTCGAACTCCGACCCGAACTCAAACCCAAACTCGAACTTTGAATCGCAAATGGAACCAGAACCAAACTTGGACTAGGACCAAGATCAGGACGTAATCCCAAACCCAAACCCAGATCAAAACCCAGACAGAGACATAAACCCAAACCGAGACAAGGACTTGAACCCGAACCTAGACTGGGACCCAAAACCACACAATGACTCGGACCTATACTAAGAATCAGGATAGGGACATGGGAAAAAGAACTAGCACCGTGACCTAGTACCCGACCCCGACTCGAACTTGAACATAGGACACAACTTGTGACGCGGCACCAGAAATGGAACCAGATGTGGACCCGAGATAAGGATCAGGATCTTGACCCACGGCTTGGACAAAACCCGTAGTCGGTGTCTGGATTTGGGACCCAGTCCTGGACCCGAACCCACAACAGGACCTGAACAAACTCCCAAACCCAAAAGTGGACCTGAACCCGTACCCTGTGACCCGAAATTGGAACCAAAACCCGGAGTTGACAGGGACTAGAACTAGGACTTGGACTTGGAATCATAATTGAAATTGGACCTAGATACAGAACCGTAATCAGACAAGGACCCGGACTCCAAATCAGACCTAGACCCGAATTGGGAGCCGGACCCGGATCCCCACCCAAACCTGGACTCGGGACCCGAACCCAAACCTCAACTCAGACCCAAAGATGGAACAAGACTAGGGACAGAGAACCATGGTCGGGACAAAGAATCGCACCCAGTCTCGATCCCGAATGCAAACTCAGAAATGGGACTTGGGACAAGAACTAGAACCAGACCGAGACTCGTGACAGTGATCCAGATCTTGACTCAGGATTTCGGTAACGGGGCCTAGAACAGACCAGTAGTGGGTGTCTAGATATGGACTCAGACTAGGACCAGAACCAAGACGAAGAACAAAACCCGAACCCAGACCTAGACCTAGGACCCAAAATTAGAGCCAGAACAAGAATCGCGAACCAGGACCCTAGAAAAAGACTAGGACCGTGATCACGAGCCTGACCCAGACCTAGAACCGAACACAGACCTAGCCTCAAACCCAAAGTGAGACTGGAACTCGAGCCCAGACAAGGTCGTGTACCCAGACCAGAACTTAAACCCGGACATGGACCTAAATGTGGGACTCAATCCCAAACATAAACATGGACCTAGATAGGGATCCAGATAAGAACCTAGACCGAGATCGAGGTCCAGACCTTGACACAAACTTGGACCTTGACCCAAACCTAGACCGAGATCGAGGTCCAAAACTAGACACAAACCCGCAAACAGACTCGGACCCGAACTCAAACCCACACCTAGAATAAGACCCAAGGCTAGACCCGGACCCGGACGCAAACTCGAACCCATATCAGGATCAGAACAAATGACTTAGACCAAAAACTAAATACAGACTCAAATTAGGAGGGAACTTGGGACTCGGACCCAACCTAGACCAAGACCCAGGACGCGAACCCAAACCCGAGCCTGATCTGGACCTAGACTGAAATCCGGACCCAAACCCAAACTCGAACCAGGACTTGAACTCCAACCCGAACTCAAACCCAAACTCGAACTGAGAATCGCAAATGGAACTAGAACCAAACTAGAACTAGGACCAGGACCAGGACCTAATCCCAAACGCATACCCAGATCAAAACCCGAACTGAGACTAGGACTCGAACCCGAACCTAGACCGGGACCCAAACCCACACAATAACTGGGACCTGGACCAAGAATCAGGATAGGGACTTGGGAAACAGAACTAGCACCGGGACATACTACCCGACCTAGACTCGAACTTGAACATAGGACCCAGCTCGTGACCCGGCACAAGAAATGGAACTAGATTGGGACCCGAGATTGGGATCCGGATCTTGACCCAGGGCTTGGACAAAACCCGTAGTCGGTGTCTGGATTTGGGACCCAGTTCTAGAACCGAACCCCCACCTGGACCTAAAAAAAGTCCCAAACCCAAAAGTGGACCCGAACCCGTACCTTGTGACCCAAAATTGGAACCAAAACTGGAATTTGACCGGGACTGGAACTAGCACTTAGACTTGGAATCATAATTGAAATTGGACCTAGATACAGAACCGTAATCGGACTAGGATCCGAACTCCAAATAAGACCTAGACCCGAATTGGGAGCTGGAGCCGGACACGGATCCCAACCCAAACCTGGACTCGGGACCCGAACCTGAACCTGAACTCAGACCCAAACATGGAACTAGACTAGGGACACAGAACCATGGTCGAGACCTAGAATTGCACCTAGTCTCGATCCCGAACCCAAACTCAGAAATGGGACTTGGGACGTAAACTAGAACCAGACCGAGACCCGTGACAGTCATCCACATCTTGACTCAGGATTCGGGTAACGAGGCCTGGAACAGACCAGTAGTGGGTGTCTAGATCTGGACTCAAACTAAGACTCGAACCCACACGAAGAACCAAACCCGAACACAAACCTAGACCTGGGACCCAAAATTAGAACCTGAACAAGAATCCCCGAACCAGGACCATAGAACAAGACTAGGACCGTGACCAAGACCCGAACACAGACCTATAACCGAACACAGACCTTGCCTCTGAAACAAACTGAGACTGGAATTCGGGCCCGGACACGGTCGTGTACCCATACCGGAACTAAGACACGGACCTAGACCTAAATCTGGGACCCGATCCCAAACACAGACTTGGAACTAGATAAGGATCTGGATACGAACCTGGACTCGGACGAAGACCCAGACTAGGATCGAAATGGTGGACCTAGATCTGGACCGCGATCCTGACCCAGACCCCAACTTGGACCCGCACTCGAGACCCGAACTTGGACCTTGACCCGAACCTAGACTGAGATCGCGGTCCAGAGCTGGACACATACCTGGACACAGACTCGAACCCGAACTCAAACCCACACCTAGAATAAGACCCGAAGCTAGACCCAGACCCTGACCCAAACTCGATCCAAGACCAAGATCAGAACCAATGACTTAGGCCCAAAACTAAATCTAGACTCAGATCGATATTGGAACTTGGGACTCGGACCCAACCTAGACCAAGACGCAGGACGCGAACCCACACCCAGAGCCAGATCTGGACCTAGACTAAAATTCGGACCCAAACCCAAACTCAGACCAGTACTCAAACTCCAACCCGAACTCAAACCCAAACTCGATATCAAAATCACAAATGGAAAAAGAACTGAACTAGGACTAGGAGCAGGACCTAATCCCAAACCCGAACCCAGATCAAAACCCAGACAGAGACCTAAACCCGAACCGAGACTAGGACTCGAACCCGAACCTAGACCGGGACCCAAACCCACACAATAACTGGGACCAGCACCAAGAATCAGGATAGGGACCTAGGAAATAGAACTAGCAGGGGGACCTAGTACCCGACCCAGACTCGAACTTGAACATAGGAACCAGCTCGTGACCCGGCACCAGAATGTGAACCAGACTGGGACCTGAGATTGGGATCCGGATCTTGACCCAAGGCTTGGACAAAACCTGTAGTCGGTGTCTGGATTTGGGACCTAGCCGTGGACCCGAACCTTGACAAGGACCCGAACCCACAGCTGGACCTAAACAAAGTCCCAAACCCAAAAGTGGACCCGAACCCGTACCCTGTGACCCAAAATTGGAACCAAAACCGGAAGTTGACAGGGACTAAAACTAGGTCTTGGACTTGGAATCATAACTGAAATTTGACCTAGATACAGAACCGTAATCGGACCAAGACCCGAACTCCAAATCAGACCTCGACCCGAATTGGGAGCCAGACCTGGATCCCGACACAAACGTGGACTCGGAACCCGAACTCGAACCTTAACTCAAACCCAAACATGGAACCAGACTAAGGACACAAAACCATGGTTGTGACCTAGAATCGCACCCAGTCTCGATCCGGAACCCAAAATCAGTAATGGGACCTGGGACCTGAACTAGAACCAGACTGAGCCCCGTGACAGTGATCCAGATCTTAACTCAGGATTCGGGTAACGGTGCCTGGAACAGACCAGTAGTGGGTGTCTAAATCTAGACTCAGACTAGGACCAGAACCCAGACGAAGAACCAAACCCGAACCCAGACCTAGACCTGGGACACAAAATTAGAACCTGAACAAGAATCGCCGAGCCACAACCTTAGAACAAGACTAGGACCGTGATCAGGACCCGTACCCAGACCTAGAACCGAACACAGACCTAGCCTCAAACCCAAACTAAGTCTGGAACTCGGGCCCAGACACGGTCGTGTACCCAAACCGGAACTGAGACCCGGACCTGGACCTAAATGGGGGACCCAATCCCAAACACAAACTTGGACATTGATAGGTATCCGAATACGAACCTAGACCGAGATCGAGGTCCAGACGTGGACCCAAACTTGGACCTAGACCCGAACCTAGACAGAGATCAAGGTCTAGACCTGGACACAAACCCAAACACAGACTCAGACCCGAACTCAAACCCACGCCTAAACTAAGACCCAAGGCTAGACTCAGACCCTGACCCAAACTCGAACCCAGACCAAGATCAGAACAAAGGACTTAGACACAAAACTAAGTCCAGACTCAGATCGGGATTGGAACTTGGGACTCGGACCAAACCTAGACCAAGACCCAGGACGCGAACCCACACTCGAACCCTGATCTGGACCTAGACTGAAATCCGGACCTGAACCCAAACTCAGACTAGGACTCAAACTCCGACCCGAACTCAAACCCAAACTCGAACTCAGAATTGCAAATGGAACTACAACCGAACTAGGAATAGGACCAGGTGCAGGACCTAAACCCAAACCCGAACCCAAATCAAAACCCAAACAGAGACCTAAACCCGAACCGAGCCTAGGACTCAAAGCCGAACCTAGACCGGGACCCAAACCCACACAATAACCGGGACCCCGACCCAGAATCAGGATAGGGACCTGGGAAACAGAATTAGGACCAGGACCTAGTACCTGACCCAGACCCGAACTTGAACCTAGGACCCAGCTGTTAGGCTTAAATTAGTCTAAGTTTCGGGTCGTATTTTCTGTTAGTTTTCACTCTTTGTTTCTAGTTTTAAGGCTATTTTACACTTTATTCTGTTGTTTCAGGTCCCCGGGTGTTTGAAGAAAGTATTTACAAGAATTGAGGACAAGTGGTGGAAGAATTGAGAAGAAAAATAAAGAAAACGTGTTGCTGCCTAATCCCGTCGCGACAGGACAATATCCCTGTCGGACAGGGATTGGTAGAGAGAGTTTTGGGAAAATTATGTTTAATCCCGTCGCGACGAGGCAAATCCTTCGTCGCGACGGGGACCCAATGACGTGATTTTTGGATAGTTTCGTAATTTCACGAATTTTAAAGATGAGATTTGGTTTAAATAGATGTAGTTCGTGAAAATTAGGGTTCATTCAGATTTGGAGCCCTTGAAATAAAGGAGGAGGCTAGAAGAGCGGCTTGTGGCGACCCGGATCAATTGCTTCAACTCGTTCTTTCTCTTCTCTTTAATTTTTCTATGCTATTTTTTGTTTCATTTTTAATTATGGATTTGATTATGGATGTTATGAACTAAACTCTTATTTGGGGAGATGATGATTGTTGATTGACATTATCTTTAGTTAATGATAATTGCTATTTCTCCTTTCTTGATTGTGAAATTTATCCATATTTGTGTTAATTCCATGTTTAAGCTTGATCACCTGTTACATGTTCTATGATCTCAATTCAAAATCTGAAAAGTGAGAATTGAGAATGCTAAAATTGGATAAACTAGGTTTTGATGTGAAACGAAAGTATTTAGATAGCCTTAGTGACAATAAGACTATTGCGTAATGCTGATTATATGTTAGTTTAATTCAGAGATGATTAGATAACATGTAATTTAGGGCCTAAAAGATCTGAAAAGAGTTAGGTTAATTTTATAATCTGTCATTCACATTGAGAAAGAGAGTAGTAATTAGCATTAACAATTGGGTAATTAAATCAACATGATTCTTTTCCATAATTTCTCATCCTTGATTAAACAACTTCACTGCTTTCTTTAATTTTATTTTTTATCTTTATTTTAAACTTTATTAAATTACTTTTATCTACCGAATAGAATCATAAATCTAGTTTAGTGGTATTCAGTTCAATTCCCTGTGGTTTGACCTCACCTGTATGAGTTTACTACTTGATTACGTGCACTTGCGTATTGTTCATATTTTTTGTAACACCAGCTCGTGACCCGGCACCAGAGTTGGAACCAGACTGGGACTCGAGATTGGGATTCGGATCTTGACCGAGGGCTTGGACAAAACCCGTAGTCGGTGTCTGGATTCGGGACCCAGCCCTCGAACCGAACCCTGACAAGGACCCGAACCCACACCTGGACCTGAACAAAGTCCCAAACCCAAAAGTGGACCCGAACCCGTACCCTGTGACCCAAAATTGGAACCAAAACCCGAAGTTGACCGAGACTGGAACTAGGACTTGGACATAGAATCATAACTGAAATTGGACATAGATCCAGAACCATAACCGGACGAGGACCCGGACTCCAACTCAGACCTAGACTCGAATTGTGAGCCGAACCCGGATCGCAACCCAAACTTGGACTCAGGACTCGAACCCGAACCTGAACTCAGACAAAAACATGGAACCAGACTAGGGACACAGAACAAGGGTTGGGACCTAGAACCGCACCCCAGTCTCGATCCCGGACCCAAACTCAGAAATGGGACCTCGGACCTGAACCAGAACCAGACCGAGACCCGTGACAGTGATCTAGATCTTGACTCGGGATTCGGGTAACGGGGCCTAGAATAGACCAGTAGTCGGTGTCTAGATCTGAGACTCAGACTAGGACCAGAACCCAGGTGAAGAACCAAACCTGAACACAGATCTAGACCTGGGACCCAAAATTAGAACCTGAACAAGAATCGGCGAACCAGGACCCTAGAACAAGACTAGGATCGTGACCAGGACCCGCACCCAGACCAAGAACCGAACACAGATCTAGCTCGAGACCCAAACTGAGACTAGAACTCGGGCACGGACACGGTCGTGTACCCAGACCGGAACTGAGACCCGAACCTGGACCTAAATTTGGGACCCGATCCCAAACACAGACTTGGACCTAGATAGGGATCCGGATATAAACATGGACTCAGACCCGCATTCGGGACCCGAACTTGGACTTGGACCCGAACCTAGACATAGATCGGGGTCCAGACCTAGACACAAACCCGGACACAGACTCGGACCTGAACTCAAACCCACACCTAAAATAACACCCAAAGCTAGACCTGGACCCGGACCCAAACTCGAACCCAGACCAGGATAAAAACCAAGGACTTAGACCAAGATTTGTATCCAGCCCCAGATCGAGATTGGAACTTGAGACTTGTACCCAACCTAGACCAAGACACTGGACGTGAACCCACACCCGGAGAATAATCTTGACCTAGACTGAAATCCGGACCCGAACCCAAACACAGACCAGGACTCAAACTCCGACCCGATTTAAAACCCAAACTCGAACTCAGAATTGCAAATGGAACTGGAACTGAACTAGGACTAGGACCAGGTGCAGGACCTAAACCAAAACCCGAACCCAGATCAAAACCCAGACAGAGACCTAAACCCCAACCGAGACTAGGACTCGAACTCGAACCTAGACCGGGACTCAAACCCACACAATAACCGGGACTTGGACCTAGAATCAGGATAGGGTCCTGGGAAACAGAACTAGGAGTAGGACCTAGTGCCCGACCTAGACCCAAACTTGAACCTAGGACCCAGCTTGTGACACTGCACCAGAAATGGAACCAGACTGGGACCTAAGATTGGGATCCAGATCTGGACCTAGGGCTTGGACGAAACTCGTAGTCGGTGTCTGGATTTGGGACCAAGCCCTGGAGCCGAAACCTGACAAGGACCCGTACCCACATCCGGACCTGAACCCAGTCCCAAACCCAAAAGTGGACCCGAACCCGTACCCTGTGACCCAAAATTGGAACCAAAACTGGAAGTTGACCAGGACTGGACCAGGACCCGGACATCAAATCAGAACTAGACTCGAATTGTGAGCCGAACCCGGATCCCAACCTTAACCTGGACTCGGGACTCGAACCCGAACCTGAACTCAGACCAAAACATGGAACCAGACTAGGACACAAAACAAGGGTCGTGACCTAGAACCGCACCCCAGTCTCGATCCCGAACCCTAACTTAGAAATGGGACCTAAGACCTGAACCAGAACCAGACTCAGACCCGTGACAGTGATCCAGATCTTGACTCGGTATTCAGGTAACGGGGCCTGCAACAGACGAGTAGTCGGTGTCTAGATCTGGGACTCAGACTAGGACCAGAACCCAGACGAAGAACCAAACCCGAACCCAGACCTAGATCTGGGACCCAAAATTAGAACCTGAACAATAATTCTGAACCAGGACCCGAGAACAAGACTAGGACCGTGACCAGGACCCGGACCAAGACCTAGAACCGAAAACAGACGTAGTCTCAGACCCAAACTGAGACTGGAAATCTGGCCCGGACACGGTCGTGTATCCAGACCGGAACTGAGATCTGGACCTAAAGGTAAATCTGGGAACCGATCCCAAACACAGACTTGGACCTAGATAGGGATCTGGATACGAACCTAGACTCTAACCAAGACCCAGACTCGGATCGAAATGCTGGACCTAGATCTGGACCGAGATCCTGACCTAGACACAAACTTGGACCTGCACTCGGTACCCGAACTTGGACCTGGAGCCGAAGCTAGACCCAAATCGGGGTCCAGACCTGGACACAAACCCAGACACAGACTCGGACCCGAACTCAAACCAACACCTAGAATCAAACCCAAAGCTAGACCGGGACCCGGACAAAAACTCGAACCCAGACCAGGATTAGAAGCAAGGACTTAGACCCAGAACTGAATACATACTAAAATTGGGATTGAAACTTGGGACTCGAAAGCAACCTAGGCCAAGACCCAGGACGCGAACCCACACCCGGAGCTTGACTTTGACCTAGACTGAAATTTGGACCCGAACCCAAATTCAAACTAGGACTCGAGCTCCTACCTGAACTCAAACACGAACTCGAACTAAGAATCGCAAATGGAACTAGAACCTAACTAGGACAAGGACCAGGTGTAGGACCTAAACCCAAACCTGAACCAAGATAAAAACCCAGACAAAGACCTGAACTCGAACCGAGACTAATACACGAACCCGAACGTAGACGGGACCCAAACACAAACAATAACTGGGACCTGGACCCAAAATCAGGATAGGGACCTGGGAAAAAGAACTAGGACCGTGGCCCGATCTTGAACCTAGGACCCAGCTTGTGACCCGGCACCAAAAATGGAACCAGATTGGGACCCGAGATTGGGATCCGGATCTGGAGCCAGGGCTTGGACAAAACCCGTAGTCGGTGTCTGGATTTGGGACCCAGCCCTGGAGCCGAACCCTGACAAGGACCTGAAACCAAATCCAGACCTGAACCCACTCCCAAACCCAAAAGTGGACCCGAACCCGTACTCTGTGACCTAAAATTGGAACCAAAACTTGAAGTTGACCAGGACTGGAACTAGGACTTGGACTTGGAATCATAACTGAATAAGGACCTAGATCCAGAACCGTAACCGGACCAGGACCCGGACTCCGAATCAGACCTAGACCCGAATTGCGAGCCAGACACGGATCCCAGCAGAAACTTGGACTCGGGACTCGAACCCGAACCTGAACTCAGACCCAAACATGGAACCAGACTAGGACACAGAATCAGGGTCGGGACCTACAACCGCACCCAAGTCTCGATCCCAAACCCAAACTCGAAAATGGGACTTGGGACCTGAACTAGAACTAGACCGAGACCAGTGACAGTGATCCAGATCTTGACTCGAGATTTTGGTAACGGGGCCTGGAACAGACCAGTAGTCGGTGTCTAGATTTGGTACTCAAATTTAGACCAGAACCCAGACGAAGAACCAAACCCGAACCCAGACCTAGACCTGGGACCCAAAATTAGAACCTGAACAAGAATCATCGAACTAGGACCCTAGGACAAGACTAGGACCGTGACCAGGACCCGGACACAGACCTAGAACCGAACACAGACCTAGCCTCAGACCCAAACTGAGACTGGTACTCGGACCCGGACACGGTTGTGTACCCAAACTGGAATTGAGACCCGGACCTGGACGTAAATCTGGGACCCGATCCCAAACATACACTTGGACCTACATAGGCATCCAGATACGAACCTGGACTCAGACAAAGACCCAGACTGGGATCGAAATGCTGGACCTAAATATGGACTGAGATCTAGACCCAGACCCAAACTTGGACCCACATTCTGGACCCGAACTTGGACCTTGACCCAAACCTAGACAAAGATCGGGGTCCAAACCTAAATATAAACCCGGACACACACTCGGACCCGAACTCAAACCCACACCTAGAATCAAACCCAAAGCAAGACCCTGACCCGGACGAAAACTCGAACCCAGACAAGGATTAGAACTAAGGACTTAGACCCATAACTGAATCCATACTCAGATCGGGATTGGAAATTGGGACTCGGACCCAACCTCGACAAAGACCAAGGACACGAACCCACACCCAGAGCCTGATCTTGACCTAGACTGAAATCCGGACCCGAACCTAAACTCTGACCAGGACTCGAACTCCGACCCGAACTCAAACCCAAACTGAACCTAGATCAAAATCAAGACAGAGACCTAAACCCGAACCGAGACTAGGACTCGAACCCAAACCTAGACCGGGACCCAAACCCACACAATAATCGGGACCTGGACCCAGAATCAGGATAGGGACTTGGGAAACAGAATGAGGATCGGGACCTGAACTAGAACCAGACCGAGACCCGTGGCAGTGATCCTGATCTTGACTGGGGATTCAGGTAACGGGGCCTGAAACAAGCCAGTAGTCGTTGTATAGATCTCAGACTCAAACTAGGACCAGAACCCAGAAGAAGAACCTAACTCAACCCAGACCTAGACCTGGGACCCAAAATTAGAACCTGAACAAGAATCCCCGAACCAGGACCCTAGAACAAGACTAAAATCGTGACCAGGATCCGGACCCAAACCTAGAACCGAACACAGACCTAGCCTCAGACCCAAACTCAGACTAGAACTCGGCCCCAGACACGGTCGTGTACCCAGACCGGAACTGAGACCCGAACTTGTACCTAAATCTGGGACCCGATCCCAAACACAGACTTGGACCTAGATAGGGATCAATATGCGAACTTGGGCTCGGACCAAGACCCAGACTTGGATAGAAATGCTGGACCTAGATCTGGACCGAGATCCTGACCCAGACCTAAGCTTCGACCCGCACTCGGGACCCGAACTTGGACCTGGACCCGAACCTAGACCCAGATCGGGGTCAAGACCTGGACACAAACTCAGACACAGACTCGGACCCCAACTCAAACACCCGCACCTAGAATTCGACCCAAAGCTAGACCTGGACCCGGACCAAAACTCGAACCTAGACCAAGATCAGAAAAGAGGACTTAGACCCAGAACTTAATCCAAACTCCGATCGAGATTAGAACTTGGGACTCGGACCCAACATAGACCAAGACCCAGGACACGAACCCACACTCGAAGCCTGATTTGGACCTAGACTGAAATCTGAACTCGAACCCAAACTCAGACCATGACTTGAACTCCGACCCGAACTCAAACCCAAACTCTAACTCAGAATCGCAAATGGAACTAGAACTGAACTAGGACTTTGACTAGGAACAGGACCTAAACCCAAACCCGAACCCAGATCAAAACCCAGACAGAGGCCTAAACCTGAACCGAGACTAGGACTCGAACCCGAACCTAGACCGGGACCCAAACCCACACAATAATCAGGACCTGGACCCAGAATCAGGAGAGGGACCTCGGAAATAGAACTAGGATCGGGACAGTATTCGACCTAGACCCGAATTGAACCTAGGACCCAGCTCGTGACCCGGTACTAGAATTGGAACCAGACTGGGAGCCGAGATTGGGATCTAGATCTGGACCCAGGGCTTGGACAAAACCCGTAGTCGGTGTCTGGATTAGGGATCCAGCACTGGACCCGAATCCTGACAAGGACCCGAAGTCACACCTGGACCTGAACCCAGTCCCAAACCCAAAAGTGGACCCGAACCCGTACCTTGTGACCCAAAATTTGAACCAAAACCGAAAGTTGACCGGGACTAGAATTAGGACTTGGACTTGGAATAATAATTGAAATTGGACCTAGATCCAGAACCGTAACCGGACCAGGACCCGGACTCAAAATTAGAACTACACCCGAATTGTGAGCCGAACCCGGATCCAAACCCAAACCTGTACTCGGGACTCGAACCCGAACCTGAACTCAGACCAAAACATGGAACCAGACTAGGACACAAAACCAGGGTCGTCACCTAGAACCGCACCCCAGTCTCGTCAACTCAGAAATGGGACCTTGTGTTGGAAATTATTTTACCAGGATCTTAGATCTACTCACAAGTATGTTGATTAACACCATAAATATGAACTTTCTAAAAACGATGAAATAAACACATATAAAGTTTAAGAAACCTTACATTGGGTGCAGCGGAATAATATGACTCCTTCCGTTCAGATATCTAGCCCTTGATTCCTTTTTTTAGCAGAGCATTATCAATATCTGAACCCGGATCTCTTTCTTTGAATCTTTAGTGCTGAAAACTCCTTCTTGCTGAAAGTCTTTCTTCACGATCTTCCTCACTATGGTTGAGGTATCACTTGCTGTGTGTGGGCACTACTCTCACACTAAGAATTTCAAAAATTGAAGAGGGAAGGAGGAGAGCAAGGTGGCCGCTAAAGACAGGGAGAGAGAGAGGCTCAGTTTTTCTGAATGAAAAGTTAGAAGGAAAAAGTGTGTTATTTTCCTGAAGGCTTCACTATCTATTTATAGCATTCCACTAGGGTTAGGTTTGAATTATTTGGCATTAAAATAATGAAAATATCAGTTTAAATTCCCTACAAAAGTGGCCAGCAATGCATAGTGGATTTGGGCCTCACTTTTTGCAATTTTGCACTTTTATCTTTTCTGCATCTGATTTTCTCAAAAATGCCAATTTTCTAATTCAACCATTTAAATGCCAATTCTAACTATTTAATAACTATAAATTATTAAATAATATTGTCATTTATCATATTTATTAATTGAACCGTAAAAAGTATCACAATTAAGAAATATGCCCCTATAAACTCTTTCTTTACAATTTCGCCCTTACTTAGTGAAAAATTCACAAATAGACTTAGTCTAATTTGAGAATTATAATTGATTAATCAAAACCAATTATATGAGTCTTAGAAGCAATATTATCTCAACTAGTGCGGGGACCATGGGTCTATATAACCGAGCTTCCAATAAGTAGATCAAGAATTTATAACCTAAATTTACCGACTTATAAATTCTTCGTTGAATCCACGCATAAAACTTAGAATTGCACTCTCAGTATATAGAATGCACTATATGTTCCACCATAAAGACACATCATTAGTTATCCATTGTTATAATCCTAATTTGATCAATGATCCTCTATATGAATGATCTACACTGTAAAAGGATTAGATTACCGTTACACCCTACAATGTATTTAATCCTTAAAACACTTAACCCCGTATAAATGATATTTAAGCTTATGTGAAATGAGATCTCCACCATTTATTTTCGTTTGGTCAAGCTCGAAGGAGATCATCCTTTACTTACTATTCGCCAGATAGAAGCTATAGATTCCATGTTTATGTTAGCGCTCCCACTCAATTGCACTACCGTGTTCCCAAAATGTACGTATCACCCTGACCCATAAGTAGGCTTAACTAACAAATCAAAGAGCACGAATAGCCTCTCGAGATTGAGCCTAATCATAAAAGGATTAAGATCATTTGATCTAGGATCAACTAGGCGATATTGACTTGAATAGATATTACGGTAAGTTTAATAAATCTAAGTCAAAGTTCAATGTCGGTCCCTTCCGATGCATACTCCATGCATCCAACCTGCGCTTTACTTTAACCAATGCTCTAGAAAGAACATAGCACTTCTCCAAATGCAAGTAAACTCTGTTGTAGATTATCATATCAGTAAAACCCTATGTCTGATAAATCTAGGAAAATTTATTCACATAGTCATGTTTACTTTCCAATGTGTTGACAGCACAATCAACAGGATCAAGTATGTGAAAAGGGTTTTAGATGAATTTATACATTATGTACATATAATCATGAAATAAATCATGTGAACCATGCAACATTAAATGTTATTTCTGATCTATATTAATAAGTAAATTTGATTATATTGAAATGTGTTTTATTTAGGGCATAAAACCCAACACCTTGGACCTGAACCAGAACCAGACTCAGACCCGTGACAGTGATCCAGATCTTGACTCGGTATTCGGGTAACGGGGCCTGGAACAGACCAGTAGTCGGTGTCTAGATCTCGGACTCAGACTAGGACCAGAACCCAGACGAAGAACAAAACTAGAATCAGACCCAAAGCTAGACCCGAACCCGGACCCAAACTCGAACCCAGATCAGGATCAGAACCAAGGACTTAGACCCAGAACTGAATCCATACTCAGATCGGGATTCGAATTTGGGACTCGGACCCAACCTCGACAAAGACCCAGGACGCGAATCCACACCCAGAGCCTGATCTTGACCTAGACTGAAATCCGGACCCGAACCCAAACTCTGACCAGGACTCGAATTCCGACCCAAACTCAAACCCAAACCGAACTAGGACTAGGACAAGGACCAGGACCTAAACCCAAACCCGAACCGAGATCAAAATCTAGACAAAGACCTAAACCCGAACCGAGACTAGGACTCGAACCCGAACCTAGACCGGGACCCAAACCCACACAATAATCGGAACCTGGACCCAGAATCACGATAGGGACCTGGGAAACAGAATGAGGACCGGGACCTGAACTAGAACCAGACAGAGATCCGTGACAGTGATCCTGATCTTGACTCAGGATTCAGGTAACGAGGCCTGAAACAAGCCAGTAGTCTGTGTATAGATCTCAGACTCAAACTAGGACGAGAACCCAGAAGAAGAACCAAACTCAACCCAGACCTAGACCTGGGACCCAAAATTAGAACCTGAACAAGAATCGCCGAACCAGGACCCTAGACCAATACTAAAACCGTGACCAGGACCTAGACCCATACTGAGACTGGAACTCGGGCCTAGACACGGTCGTGTACCCAGACCGGGACTGAGACCCGGACTTGGACCTAAATCTAGGACCCGATCCAAAACATAGACTTGGACCTAGATAGGGATAAATATGCGAACTTGGACTTGGACCAAGACCCAGACTGGGATCGAAATGCTGGACCTAGATCTGGACCGAGATCCTGAGCCAGACCCAAACTTCGACCCGCACTCGGGACCCGAACTTGGACTTGGACCCAAACCTAGACCCAGATCGGGGTCCAGACCTGGACACAGACTCGGACCCGAACTCAAACACCAGCACCTAGAATTCGACCCAAAGCTAGACCTGGACCCGGACCAAAACTCGAACCTAGACCAGGATCAAAAAAAAGGACTTAGACCTAGAACTGAATCCAAAATCAGATTGGGATTAGAAATTGGGACTCGTACCCAACATAGACCAAGACCCAAGACGCGAACCCACACTCGGAACCTGATCTGGACCTAGACTGAAATCCGGACCCGAACCCAAACTCAGACCATGACTCGTACTCTGACCCAAACTCAAACCCAAACTCGAACTCAGAATCGCAAATGGAACTAGAACTGAACTAGGACTAGGACCAGGAAAAGCACCTAAACTTAAACCCGAACCCAGATCAAAACCCAGACAGAGACCTAAACCTGAAGCGAGACTAGGACTCGAACCTGAACCTAGACCGGGACCCAAACCCACACAATAATCGGGACCTAGACCAAGAATCAGGAGAGGGACCTGGGAAACAGATCTAGGACCGGGACAGTATCCGACCTAGACACGAACTTGAACCTAGGACCCAGCTCGTGACCCGGCACTAGAAATGGAACAAGATTGGGACCCGAGATTGAGATCCAGATCAGGACTCAGGGCTTGGACAAAACCCATAGTCGGTGTCTGGATTCGGGATCCAGCACTGGACCCGAATCCTGACAACGACCCGAACCCACACCCGCACCTAAACCCAGTCCCAAACCCAAAAGTGGACCCGAACCCGTACCTTGTGACCCAAAATTGGAACTAAAACCGAAAGTTGACCGGGACTAGAACTAGGACTTGGACTTGGAATAATAACTGAAATTGGACCTAGATCCATAACCGTAACTAGACCAGGACCCGGACTCCAAATCAGAACTGACCCAAATTGTGAGCCGAACCCGAATCCCAACCCAAACCTGGACTCGGGACTCGAACCTCAGACCAAAACCCAGACAGAGACCTAAACCTGAACTGAGACTAGGACTCGAACCCGAACCTAGACCGGGACTCAAACCCACACAATAATCGGGACCAGCACCCAGAATCAGGAGAGGGACCTCGGAAACAGAACTAGGACTGGGACAGTATTCGACCTAGACCCGAACTAGAACCTAGGACCCGGCTCGTGACCCGGTACTAGAAATGGAACCAGACTGGGACCCGAGATTGGGATCCAAATCTAGACCCAGGGCTTGGACAAAACCTGTACTCGGTGTCTGGATTTCGGATCCAGCATTGGACCCGAATCCTTACAAGGACCCGAACCCACAGCCGGACATGAACCCAGTCCCAAACTCAAAAGTGGACCCGAACCCGTACCTTGTGACCCAAAATTGGAACCAAAACCGAAAGTTGACCGGGAGTAGAACTAGAACTTGGACTTGGAATCATAACTGAAATTGGACCTAGATCCAGAACCGTAAGGTGACCAGGACCCCGACTCCAAATCAGACCTAGACCTGAATTGGGAGCCAGACCCGGATCCCCACCCAAACCTAGGCTCGGGACTTGAACCCGAACCTGAACTCAGACCCAAACATGGAACCAGACTAGGGACACAAAACCAGGGTTGGGACCTAGAACCCCACCCCAGTCTCGATTCTGAACCCAAACTCAGAAATGGGACCTGGGACCTGAACCAGAACTAGACCAAGACCCGTGAAAGTGATCTAGATCTTGACTCGGGATTCGTGTAACGGGGCCTGGAATAGACCAGTAGTCGGTGTCTAGATATGGGACTCAGACTAGGACCAGAACCCAGACAAAGAACCAAACCCGAATTGGAACCCAAAATTAGAACCTGAACAAGAATCGCCGAACCAGGACCCTAGAACAAGACTAGGACCGTGACCAGTGTTGGGTTTTATGCCCTAATTAAAACTCCAATTCAATGTAATCCGTATTATTCAATATCAGTAAAGGAACAGAAGTATATTTCATTCATTTGTATATGTTTTGGCTCACATTATCAATTATTTGTCCATTTGATTTATAAATTCATCCAAACCCTTTTCACATTATTGTTCTTGTTTATTGTGTCGTCAACACAGTGGAAAGTAAACATGACTATGTGATTAAAGATTCCTAGATTTATCAGAACACTGGGGTTTTACTGATATGACAATCTACAACAGAGTTTACTTGCATTTGGAGAAATTTTATGTTCTTTCCAGAGCATTTGTTAAAGTAAAGTTTGGGTTTGATGCATGGAGTATGCATCGGAAGGGACCGATATTGAACTTTGATATAGATTTATTAAACTTACCGTAATATCTATTCAATTCCATATCACCTAGTTGATCCTAGATCAAATGATTTTAATCCTGATATGATTAGGTTCAATCTCAAGAGTGTTATTCGTGTTCTTCGATTTGTTAGTTAAGCCTACTTTTGGGTCAGGGTGATACGTACATTTTGGGAACACGGTAGTGGAATTGAGTGGGAGCGCTAACATAAATATGGAATCTATAGCTTCTAGTTGGCAAATAGAAAGTAAAAGATGATTTCCTTCGAGCTTAACAAAATGAAAATAAATGGCAGAGTACCCATTTCACTTAGCTGAAATATCATTTATACGGGGTTAAGTGTTTTAAGGATAAAATACATTGTAGGGTGTTACGGTAATTTGATCCCTTTTACAGTGTAGATCATCTATATAGAGATCATTGATCAAATTAGGATTATAACAGCAGATAATTAATAGCGTGTCTATATGATTGAACATATAGAGTGTTCTATATAGCTGAGAGTGCAATTCTAAATTCTATGCGTGGATTTATTGAAGAATTAATAAGTTAGTGAATTTAAGAGGTAAATTCTTGATCTGCTTATTGGAAGCTTGAATATATAGGCCCATGGTCCCCACACTAGTTGAGACAATGCTACTTGTAAGACTCATTTAATTGGTTTTGATTAATCAATTATAATTCTCAAATTATACTATGTCTATTTGTGAATTTGTCACTAAGCAAGGGCGAAACTGTAAAAAAAGAATTTGAAATTATTTATAATAAATGACAATATTAATTAATAATTATTTATAGTTATTAAATAGTTGAAATTGACATATAAATGGTTGAATTTGAAAATTGGCGTTTTTGAGAAAATGGGATGAACAAATGATAAAATAGCAAAATTGCAAAAGTGGGTCCCATATCCACAAGCCATGACCGGCCACTTATGCAGGGATTCTCATTTAATATTTTCATTATTTTATTACCAAATAATTCAAGCCTAACCCTAGGTGGTATACTATAAATAGGTAGTGATGGTTTCAGAAAAATAACATGCATCTTATTCCTTTTAGAGAAAAACCTGAGCCATCTTTCTATACCTAGCCGCCACCTCTCTTTCCTTCTTCTTCCTTGGTTGTTTCGAAACCCCTTAGTGATAGAGTAGTGGCCACCCACAGCAAGTAGTACCTCAATCATAGTGTGGAAGATCGTGAAGAATCCAGATTCAACAAGAAGGACATTCGGGCTAAGATTTTGATAATACTCTGCGACAGAAAGGATACAAGGGTTAGAGATCTGAGGGGAAGGAGACATATTATTTCGCTACACCCAATGTAAGGTTTCTCATACTTTATATGTGTTTACTTATGATCGTTTTAGAAGTTCATATTTAGGATGTTAATCAACATACTTGTGAGTAGATAAAATAATTTCAACAACTGGCCTCAGAGCCATGGTAATTGATTTGATTGCATGAAATTTGGACTTAAAATGATTTGTATGTGATTTGGATGGTATCATGTTATTTTGTGTGTTGTATGATTATTGATTGATGTTTGTGAACTTTTGTGAAAAATAATTGAATTTTCGTTTCTGGAATTATTTTTATTGGATAGTTTGGAAAAAAATTAAGCAATTTACTTTTTTACAGAACTCAATTTCGATTATATTTGAATTAGTTATGATTTTTTAAAGATTTGAAAAAAGATAGGGTGATCACCTGTCCCACGCGCGCGCGGATGGCCCATTCCATTGGCTAGACGTGTGTTAGGACAAGTTTTGTCCGAGAAACACGCGCATGGGTGTCTGAAACCCCATTTGGCGTGCGGAAATCATGCTGGCATACCCCAGCGCCGAGTTTCCTCTGCCAGACACCCTCTCGTGCGCGCGCGGACAGTACGCAATGCATATTGTCTGTACCACTTACAATTTTTTTCGTTTTCTTCAATTTTTCATGCTTTTTCATGGAATTAACTTCCGATTTTTTGTGTGGTTTTGTATTTAGATATTTACTATTCCTATTTCAATTCTAATTATCATAATTAAATTAATTGAATTTTTTAAAATTAATTTATGATATTAGTGTAATTTGAACTTGAAAATAGGTAAATATCTTTTTTTTGCTTAATTATCTATCTTATTTTTCAATTTGATTATTTTATCTTATTTTTAAATTTAAGGTCATATATTTATTTTTTTAAATTAATCTATTTTTTTTAAATTATTTGACCTTATTTAATTTTAAATAAGATTACTAAAATCGTGATATTTTGAATAGATATAAGATATTTTGCTAACTTTTAAATTTTGTTATTTTTGTTGTTTAAATTAAATTATAAAATCAGAAAAGATATTTAATTATCTTTTTTTATTTTATTGAATATTTAATTTATAAAATAACATGAAAATTTAAAAAGTGGTTAGCAAATTTTTTTTGAAATGATATTTAGGTTAGTTAAAACCTAATTTTTCAAAATTGTATGTTTAATTTTAAATATTATTTTATTTTATTTAAAAACCAAAAATATTTTTTTTAATTTATTAATTATTTTCGAAATTAATTATTTTAAATTAAATAAATCCTACATCCTGTTGACCAAAAGTCCATCACTCATTTATTTTGATGATAAACAAATATTTGATTATTATTTGTTACTAATCTTTTCTTGATCATTTTGCAAGCAAGTTCACAAAGTATCCATATTTGCTCGGTAAAGTCAAACATAATCAAAGAAGTAGATTCAACAAGTATATAAACTACTTCGTACTTCATAAGAGCAAAAGATTCATCAAGGGATCAACAAGTCAAGACCCTATTCAAAAGAGGTCTTCAAAAAGCTCAAAGTCAAAAGTTAACCCGAAAGTCAAAGTCAAAGTCAAAGTCAAAAGTCAACTCTCGGGAAAAGTCAACATGGGATCAAAACATGCAAATCAAGCTAGGAAGCTCATCTACATCAAGACTACAAACAATCAAATGGTATAAATTTGCTTTAGTCTTGTTAAAGTGATTTGCATAGTACACTAGGATTTATAAGTTCAAAAGTTTGGCTCACTAACTTGTGCGACAAGTTATTTCACAAAAAATGATATCTAAATTTTCTAAATTGATTTTTAAGATCACATATCATTTAACTAAGAGAACGCAACTGGAATTTTTGAAATCGGATAAACGAGTAAAAAGTTATGCACGTTTTAGTTCGAAAAAAATGAACCTTTTGCATCTGGAATTCCGGTTCCCATCCGGAATTCCGGTTGTAACCAATCCGGAATTCCGGATCACGGCTGAAGTGGCCTCGAAAAATGTGCTAACGGCTATAAACGGCTAGTTTTCATTCCTACACTATATAAACTCGTTTTTCACTCAAAAATGTAGGTTGGTTGAGCTTCTATTCATCATATAATATCATTCTAAGTTTTCTAAACTAAAGAATTATCATCTTTTCATAAACACACCAACCACACACACTTGAGCCAAACTTGTTCTTATCTTCTCTAGTGTGCTTGCAATTCTCTCTAGGATTTTACTTTGTTTTCCATCTTATTAGAGAGAGTTTGCTTTGTATTTCAAAATTACATATTCATTGTATTGAGAGGTGAGGTTGGCACCGGTAGAAAAACAACTCGGTCTTAGGTGAGGTTGACACCGATTTTGTAAACAACCCAAGAAAAGTGAGATTGGCACTTCAACAATCCGGCGAGGTTGATAGTCCTTGGAAGAAAACTATTGTGAGAGGTTTGGGAAAAACCTTGGTGAAAAATTCCCCGGTTGTAAGGGTTAGTCAAGCCCGTTAACTTGGCTCGATATTGGAACTCAAAGCTAGGTCCATAGCTTTGAAGACCAAGGACGTAGGTGGCATAGTTCTACCGAACCTTGTAAAAATCGAGAGTTTGCATCTTCTAATCCTTAAACTCTTTATTTTACAAGTTTGATTATTTGTCATAATATATTGCTTGCCATATTACTTGCTTTTATTTGATTAAGTGGCTAATTGCTTAATTTTGTGTTAAAAGTTTTGATTTACCGAAATTAGTATAAATTTCCAATTCACCCCCCCTCTTGGAAACATATCTTGGGCTAACAATTGGTATCAGAGCAAGGGCTCAAATTATTTGATTAGATTTCACAATCTAGAGCATGACGTTTCCAAGTAATTCACACAATAACATGCTAGAAGGTTTAAGCACAAGTAGAGCACCATTCTTTGATGGGGTAGACTTTCCTTATTGGAAAATTAGAATGGAAACGTATCTTCAATCCATTGATTATGATTTGTGGCATATTGTATGTTATGGTCCTTACATTCCTATGCATGTTGTAGATGGTGTAGAAACTGTAAAGAAATATGATGCATACAATGAAAATGATAAAAAGATGATGTCTAAGAATGCTAAGGCTAAGTATGCTTTAATATGTGGATTAGATAGAGATATATTTAAAAATATTGAGCAAGCCTCCTCGGCTCATGATATGTGGAAAATGTTAGAAGTAACTCATCAAGGAACTAGTGCCATGAAAGAAACTAAAATTCAACTTTTAGTTACTCAATATGAAAATTTCAAGATGTTACAACATGATACCATTGCTAACATGTATACTCGTTTCACAACTATTACTAATGGTTTGAACTCTCTTGGCAAGGTACTTACACAAAAAGATATGGTCACCAAGATTTTGAGAAGTCTCACCAAAGCCTACCAAGGCAAAGTAGTTGCCATCCAAGAAGCCAATGACCTCTCAACTCTACCATTGGAAGAGCTCATTGGTTCTCTCATGAATCATGAGATTTTCATGAATGCTCAAGAAGAAGAGGAAGTCGATAAAAAGAAGAAGAACACCATTGCATTCAAATCCACTTCACATGATGATAGTGAAGCTAGTGAGCATGGTGATAGTGATATGGAGGATATAACACTACTCACAAAGAAATTTAAGAAGTTTTTGAAGTTCAAGAAGAATGCAAATAGATTTTACAAAGGGAGTAACTCAAGGGAGAGCTCAAGAAAAGATGATCAAATTACTTGCTATGAATGCAAAAAGCCCGGTCATATGAAAACGGATTGTCCCTTGAGAAAGAGGAATAGAAGAAGGGCAATGGTGGCTACTTGGAGTGAAAGCGAGAAAGAAAGTTCCGAAGATGAACAACATGAGATAGCCAACACTTGCTTTATGGCCATTGATGATAAGGTAAGTAATCCTGACCATTCAAGTGATTTTGAAAGTGAAAGTGATGATGATGCACTTGATATGTCTTATGATGAATTATCAAAATCCTTTAATGATTTGTTTGTTGATTTTGAAAAATTGCTTGCTAAGAACTCAACTCAAAGAAAGAAAATAAGTTTATTGCTTGAAGAAGTTGAGGCTTTGAAAGTAAAAGAAAATGAGTTTTTAATTGAAACCCAATGCAAAAAGTGTTCCTTATTTGAAAAAGATGTTGTAAACTTGAAAGCTAAAATTGATGATTTAAACAAGGTGGTTTACAATTTTACAAAAGGAAAAGAGAATTTTGAAATGATGCTTGGGAGTCAAAAATGTGCTTTTTCAAAAAGTGGTATAGGATATAACACTAGTGTGAAACAAAAATTACTTAAGAATTTCTTTGTCAAGTCATCTAGTAATTTGAACTTAATTTGCACTTATTGTAATCAAGATGGTCACACTAAATCCTATTGCCATGTGAAAAAGAATGCCTATTTTGGTAAGGCTATTTGGATACAAAAGGTTTTAAAGACTAACATCAAAGGACCCAAAGTCATGTGGGTACCAAAAAGAAAGATATAAGTTTGTTTTGTAGGTATCAATAAAGAGGAACCAAAGTTGGCTCTTGGGTGTTGATGCTTAAAGAAGAATGCCAAGTTCCTACATTACCAACAAGTCTCAAAAAGCATAGAAAAAGAGCATGTCAATTCTTGAACACAACCCAAATTAACAAATTTGGGAATCGGTAATATCATTCTTATTAATTTTACTTATTTTGATGAGATTAAGATACCTAGATGAAAAGAAAATGAAATTTGAAGTGTTTGGCTAATTGACTTGCTTTTGATCCTTCTTGTTCACTCTCTTATGCATACATACATAATTGGTATGTCACATACTATTTCTATGAATAAAAGTTTTGATTAGTTGAGTCTTGACATTCTTGAACTATACATGCTGAAAAATTCAGATTATAGGTTATTATGCAAATTTTTGGTGAACTTTGGACATACCTTTGAACTAGTGAATATATGAATTTTTACATATTTGGCTAGTATATGTGTTTATATGTTTGAACATGTCCAAATGAGTGTATTTAGCATGCATAAAGGTTTTTCTTGATTGAAATATACTTTGAACAAAATTTTGGTATGTCATTTGCTTATTTTTAACTTTTTAAGGCCATAATGGGTGAAATTAGCCAAAATTTCATATTATTGAGAAAATTGTTGTTTTGAAAGCTTGTACATCTCTAAATACTCATATATAAACTGTCTCAAAATGAATTTTTCAAAAATAATGCTCAAATCTTGATTTTGGTACTATCTTGCATAATTTTGACTTTTTGAGACCTAAAAGAGTGTTTTTCTCCAAACGTGCTCAATTTTTATTATTATTCAATTCCGTAAGTTTGTACACCTCACATTTGATATTTTTGACCTACTGGAAAAAGAATTTTTCAATTTGGTTGCATAGAACTCATTTTTGGTAGATTTCTAGTTTTTAAGCAAATCGAAAAGCTTACCGAAAAGTTAGGATTTTTGACTTTTTTCTGATTTTCTTGTTTGCGCATGTTTGTTTTATCATATATCAGCTGTCAAAAAAGATTTTGCATGAAAATTTTGCATAAAATCAATTTTTAGTAAGTAAGTTGCTTAAAATGACCTTATATGACCAAAATGAGTAAAACTTGCCAAAATCTCTCATTTTTGAAGCTTTTTCTATTTTTCCAGCTTGTACACTTCATATTAATCATGTTTAAGCTGATACAAAAAGAATTTTTCAAAAAGGATGCATGAAACTAATTTTTGGTACATATGTTGTTTTTGCTTAAATTTTTGAAAAACTTACCAAAAAGTCTCAATTCTTGTCATCTTAGTGATTTAAGTGCATGAACACGTTAGTTTTATCATACTTGAGTCATAACCATGCAATTATTTACCTGCATCTCTTATTTTCAAGGTTTTTGACATATTTTTTTTTGGTAGATGAATGTTTAAACTTGTTTTGACTATATGAACTTTCATCTTTTTATGCATTTGAAATTTCTCTTTACCTATTGTGCTTCATTGATACAAGTCATATCTTGTATGATTAAGGGGGAGAAATAGCTTGACCTTGCTTCCTATCCCACCCTTTTTGATGAAATCAAAAGGGGGAGAAATATTAGAATTGATTATTTTGGCATTAATCATATTATGTTTTCAAGTATTAACAAGTTTATTGAGTATATGATTAAGGGGGAGCTTTGTCATGTTAAGAAAAGTTAACAATAAATATGCAAAGGTAAAACGGTATAAACAATATATGCATATATTAAGGGGGAGCTAAACTCCACATGTTTCAATTTACTTTTTCTTTCCTTTAAAATAATCAAATATTTTGATATCATCAAAAAGGGGGAGAATGTTGACCAAAAGTCCATCACTCATTTATTTTGATGATAAACAAATATTTGATTATTATTTGTTACTAATCTTTTCCTGATCATTTTGCAAGCAAGTTCACAAAGTATCCATATTTGCTCGGTAAAGTCAAACATAATCAAAGAAGTAGATTCAACAAGTATATAAACTACTTCGTACTTCATAAGAGCAAAAGATTCATCAAGGGATCAACAAGTCAAGACCCTATTCAAAAGAGGTCTTCAAAAAGCTCAAAGTCAAAAGTCAACCCGAAAGTCAAAGTCAAAGTCAAAGTCAAAAGTCAACTCTCGGGAAAAGTCAACATGGGATCAAAACATGCAAATCAAGCTAGGAAGCTCATCTACATCAAGACTACAAACAATCAAATGGTATAAATTTGCTTTAGTCTTGTTAAAGTGATTTGCATAGTACACTAGGATTTATAAGTTCAAAAGTTTGGCTCACTAACTTGTGCGACAAGTTATTTCACAAAAAATGATATCTAAATTTTCTAAATTGATTTTTAAGATCACATATCATTTAACTAAGAGAACGCAACTGGAATTTTTGAAATCGGATAAACGAGTAAAAAGTTATGCACGTTTTAGTTCGAAAAAAATGAACCTTTTGCATCTGGAATTCCGGTTCCCATCCGGAATTCCGGTTGTAACCAATCCGGAATTCCGGATCACGGCTGAAGTGGCCTCGAAAAATGTGCTAACGGCTATAAACGGCTAGTTTTCATTCCTACACTATATAAACTCGTTTTTCACTCAAAAATGTAGGTTGGTTGAGCTTCTATTCATCATATAATATCATTCTAAGTTTTCTAAACTAAAGAATTATCATCTTTTCATAAACACACCAACCACACACACTTGAGCCAAACTTGTTCTTATCTTCTCTAGTGTGCTTGCAATTCTCTCTAGGATTTTACTTTGTTTTCCATCTTATTAGAGAGAGTTTGCTTTGTATTTCAAAATTACATATTTATTGTATTGAGAGGTGAGGTTGGCACCGGTAGAAAAACAACTCGGTCTTAGGTGAGGTTGACACCGATTTTGTAAACAACCCAAGAAAAGTGAGATTGGCACTTCAACAATCCGGCGAGGTTGATAGTCCTTGGAAGAAAACTATTGTGAGAGGTTTGGGAAAAACCTTGGTGAAAAATTCCCCGGTTGTAAGGGTTAGTCAAGCCCGTTAACTTGGCTCGATATTGGAACTCAAAGCTAGGTCCATAGCTTTGAAGACCAAGGACGTAGGTGGCATAGTTCTACCGAACCTTGTAAAAATCGAGAGTTTGCATCTTCTAATCCTTAAACTCTTTATTTTACAAGTTTGATTATTTGTCATAATATATTGCTTGCCATATTACTTGCTTTTATTTGATTAAGTGGCTAATTGCTTAATTTTGTGTTAAAAGTTTTGATTTACCGAAATTAGTATAAATTTCCAATTCACCCCCCCTCTTGGAAACATATCTTGGGCTAACACATCCAACTATCCAATTCAACTTGTTGCAGGAGTATGTGTTTTAGCTTGTGTGTAAGTTTTACAAAATCTATTATTGCTTGATCTAAATTGCCATGGTTAACTTTTTGATAGATAAAATGATATGATTTTAACCCATGGTTCCATTATCAATAGGTCAAGTAAATAATTTGTAACAGGTAAATTTTACATTCTTCTTTCATCTATGTATGACCTAGTAACATGATAGGATCCATCCAAATCTGTGTGCCTGTGTGAGCCTATATGTTTACTTTTGTTATAGATGCATATAGGTTGTTGTTGCTAAATAAAATGTCACACCATGATAAATTTTATTTAGGCCCATTTAGTTTTTGGGCCTATTCAATTAATAACAGTTGTTCATTTTAAGGTTAAATTCCTCTCTTTTGGGTTTTGTGTGAGAGTTAGGGGGCCAATAACAGTGGGTACGACATACTGAACCCAACCCTCCCTCACACGAACAACCCCAATTGTGAAGGCCCATTGCCTGATTTGGATAGCTGTGCTAGGTTAATTAAATTAGTTTAACCTAATAAAAATTGATTAGCAACATAATTAATTTCATTTATTTTGAAATTAATTTAAGAAAAACATAGTTTAATGAATTATATTCTAGATAAACTATATGTATTTTCTTGTATTTTAATTAAATATAAAATTATAACAAACTAGATTCTTTCTAAAGCTTAATTTTAATTATTTCATTAAATATTCTTATTTAAGTTAAAAATTAGTTATTTCTAACTAATCAACTTAAATTTGAATATCTTTTGAATTTCAAATTTCAAAAATTAAGTTGAGGAATTTTAAGAATTGGTTATTAAATTCTTTGGATATTTTTTAAGTTGATATTTTTTCAAATATGGATAAACTTAAAATGGAATATTTTCAAATTAAGTGGTTACAACTTAATTTTTAATATTTAATTAAATTTTAATTTGAAAAATATTTAAGTTGGATATTTTAGATTCTTCTAAACAACTTAAATAAGATATTTTTTCAAATTTATTCCATTATTTTTTTTGTTTAATTTTTGAATTTATTTTTCGAATTTAAATAATAATTGAAATTTAATTAAAGTTGGATTTTTTTTATATAAATATTTTTTTTTAACTAAACCATCTTTAATTTGTAATTTTTCATTACTAAAATATGGAGTAAAATAAATGATTAAATAAAATACATTTTTTTTTTAAAAAAAATAATGAGCCTTAATCAAGAGACATTCTATCTCCATTGTTGGTTTTACATAGCTATTGTTATAGTGAGTAATCCTCCCTAATGGAGGAACGTTCATTAGCAAGTTAGCGCCGTTTAATCTCGAAAGATAAGTATTATTTGTAAGCGTTTTATATTAGTATTGATCACCCTAATGGTGGCGACTGTATTTGACTTACAAAAGCATGAAACAATCGTGGGAGCTCATAAAAGGTTGCTAGAATGTTTATCATTTTAGATGAATTGACAACTCTATTCAATGGATGATGCTTTGACTCTCGCCTAAACGGGACACTATATCAGTTTGTTGGAAACCTTGGAAAATAAACTATTTGTATTTTTATAACATAAGTGATTATTTGTTATTTTCTGAACTTGTGTATGAATTTATTGAACCCAAATCTTACTTCTGTTTTATTGATGTGTTGTAGTGCCAATATAAATAACCCTCACCCCGATCCACTCCTAGTTAATATCTTAGCAAAAGAACTCTATAGTGTGAAAATGCATCGTGGTAGTTGCATAAACTCGCACCGTTGATGATGAATCTGAAGTTCCAAAAGGCAAAGCTACGTGGAATTAAATTATCAAAGGAACAATGGGTACAATTCATTCTTAATAGTCTTCCTCCGGAGTATAATGCATTGTTGTATCTTACATGATCAACAATTTTAACTCCTCCGACGTGGACAAGCTCGAAGCAGAATTACGAGCCCATGAACGGAATTTGATTGCAATGCCACCTCCTGGTTTTGCAAACTTTAATCAGAGGAGGAGGATTAAGCATGAAGGCTCTAACAAAGTTGCTTCTTCAAGTACAATTACCAGACATGATCTTCTATGTTCGAATTGTAATGAAAAGGGACATCAAGAAGAACGATGTCCCCTCATCTAAACCATTCAAACGAAGGTAATGCTTTTGTCATTCAATTATGTGTTTTAGAGAATGACAAATCCACATGGATTGTTGATTCTGGGTCTACTAACCATGTCTGTTCTTCATTACAGCTGCTTGAAACTTGGGAAAATCTTCTTCCAGAAGAGTTAAAGCTTAAAGTTGGAAATGGCGAGTTAGTATCGGTCGAAGCTAGAGGAACAGCCCGTATCAAGTTTCAACAGAAATTTTTACTTTTAGAAAATGTTTTATTTATTCCAAACTTTAGTAGAAACTTGATCAGTGTTTCATGTTTACAAACACAATCTTATATATTGAATTTTTCGAGTTCAAATTGTTCAATTTCTCGTAATGGATTTCATAGATGTGTTTGCTCACATGGAACAAGGGCTTTATGTTTTAAGACCAAATACACAAATCTCACTAAATACTGAACTTTTCAATGTAGCTAGACCTAGAAGCCTTAAAAGAAAAGAGATTGATAATGATGAACAAACTTATCTATGGCATTTACGTTTAGGTCATATAGGTTTTGATAGACTCAATAGGCTAACCAAAGACGGTCCATTGAAAAATGTCGTCTTAGGTGAATTGCTTGTATGTGAGTCCTGCCTAGAAGGAAAAATGACCAAACGTTCTTTCTCTGCAAAGGGAGAGCGTGCCAAACAACCCCTAGGGTTAGTGCATTCAGATGTTCGCGGACACCTCAATGTAAAAGCCCGAGGTGGTTATGAGTATTTCGTCACTTTCATTGACGATTTCTCTAGATACAGTTTTCTTTATCTAATGCAAAAGAAATCTAAAACATTTGAAAAGTTTCAGGAATTTCATGCTTTGGCTCACAACCAATTAGGTAAAACATTAAAGATCTTGCGAACTGATAGGGGTGGAGAATATATGGATATGCAGTTCAAAGATCATTTAATTGATCTTGGAATTGAATCCCAACACACTGCCCCAAGCACTCCACAGCAAAATGGAGTTGCAGAAAGAAGAAATCACACTCTTTTGGAAATGGTTAGGTCTATGTGGAGTTATTCAACTCTGTCTACGTCCTTCTGGGGATATGCTATACAGATGGCAAATGACATTTTAAATGTGGTTCCATCTAAAGCAGTCCCTAAGACACTCGTCGAACTATGGAATGGTCGTACACCTAGTTTACGCAATTATAGAATTTGGGGGTGCCCTGCTCATGTCTTGAGAAAGAAAGAAGGCAAACTGGAATCGCGAACTGAAGTTTGCATGCTTGTCGAAAATTCTAAAGAGACTAGGGGTGGACTGTTTTATAGTTACAAGGATAACAAAGTGTTTGTTTCTACAAATGCTACTTTTCTTGAAGATAACTATATTAAAGACAACAAACCGAAAAGTAAAGTTGTATTAGAGGAAATGCTTTCAGATATAACTCCTTCCAATGTTCCGTCCTCTTCTACTCAACCACTCCCTCAGTCGAAGCAACTGTGAAAACTACTACCAAATTTCCTGTTCAGAAGATCACCGCTCCTCGTCGTAGTGGGAGGGTTTCTACAAAACCGTCTCGTTATGGCTTGGATGGTGAAATCCATATGGTCGTTGGTGACGGTATTGAAGACGACCAACTAACCTATAAACAGGCAATGACAAGTCCAGAACAGAAGCGATGGTCAGCCGGCATGGATTCAGAAATGGGTTCCATGAAAAAGAATAAAGTCTGGGAATATGTAGACGCACCCGATGACTATCGTCCAATCATATGTAAGTGGGTCTACAAGAAGAAAAGAGGCGCTGGAGGCGAAGTCAAAACTTTTAAAGATAGACTGGTCGCCAAGGGTTATACCCAAAGAGAAGGTCTGGACTCTGAGGAAACTTTTAGTCCTGTTGCCATGCTCAAATCCATCCGAATTATTCTCTCCATCGCAGCCGCTTCCGACTATGAAATTTGGCAAATGGATGTCAAGACAGCCTTCCTTAATGGGGTTCTTGAAGAAACCATCTATATGGAGCAACCAGAAGGCTATGTTCTTCTAGGGCAAGAAAAGAAAGTTTGCAAATTAAATAAGTCTATTTATGGACTTAAGCAAGCTTCTCGCTCATGGAACAAAAGGTTTGATGAAATCATCAAAACCTACGGCTTTCTTCAGAATGAAGATGAACCTTGTGTCACCAACTCAAGGAAGACCAAGTAGTAGTATTCCTGGTCCTTTATGTTGACGAAATTTTGATCATTGGCAACAATATCAAGAAAATGACTGACATCAAGGAATGACTTGACACTCAATTCGATATGAAATATTTGGGTGAGGCTGCCTATGTTCTCGGTATTCAAATTATTAGAAACCGGAAGAACAGATCCCTTGCTCTCTCTCAAACAACTTACATTGACAAAGTTTTAGAGAGATTCTCCATGACCAACACCAAAGGGGCGACTATGCCTTCTAGATATGGTATCTGTCTATCCAAGGAACAGTGTCCTACTAATCCTCAAGAGATAGAGGACATGGGAAAAGTTCCTTGTGCTTCTGCAGTTGGAAGTCTAATGTACGCAATGTTATGCACTAGACCTGACATCTGCTATGCAATTGGAATCGTGAGCAGGTATCAGACAGATCCAGGTCAGGAACATTGCAATGCTGTTAAGTATATTCTGAAATACTTGAAGAGTACAAGAGATAACGTGTTAGTCTACAAGGGTGGTGCTTTAAATCCCATAGGCTATACCAACTCAGACTTCCAGGCATGTCTTGATGACAAGAAATCTACATTTGGGATGGTGTTTACTCTTGAGGGTGGAGCAGTTGTTTGGAGAACTGCTAAACAAACTGCGATTTCAGATTCTACCATGGAGGCAGAATACATAGCTGATGCAGACGCTGCCAAAGAGGTTGTCTGGCTGAGAAAGTTCTTCACCGGTCTTGGTGTCGTGCCTGGAGTGGAAAAGCCTCTAGTTTTACTTTGTGATAACACTGGAGCAATAGCCAACAGTAAGGAGCCTCGAATGTTGGGAATTATTTTACCAGGATCTTAGATCTACTCACAAGTATGTTTATTAACATCCTAAATATGAACTTTCTAAAACGATAAATTAAACACATATAAAGTTAAGAAAACCTTACATTGATGCAGCGGAATAAATGTCTCCTTCCACTCAGATCTCTAACCCTTGATTCCTTTACGTAGCGAGTATAATCAAGATCTGAGCCCGAATCTCCTTCTTCTTCAAGCTTTGATCCTTCACAGTCTTCCAATCTATGATTGAGTTACTGCTTGCTGTGTGTGGGCACTTACTCTTTCACTAGGGTCACGAAAAAGATGAAGGGAAAAGAGAGAGAGAGATTTCGGCCAAGGTAGAGAGTGAGGAAGGCTCAGTTTTCTGAAGAGAGAAATTTCTGTCAGAAAGGCTTGTTGAAAACTTGTGTTTTGACTGAGCCATCACTTTCTATTTATAGGCAACTACTAGGTCCAGGTTTAGAATTATTTGGCATTAAAATAATGAAAATAATAATAAGAAAAATCATCATTAAGTGGCCGGCCATATGGTGTTAATGGGCCTCACTTAATTTTGTAATTTTATCAAATTTTATCTCTATTTTCTCAAAAACGCCAATTTTCAAATTCTAACCTTTTAAATGCCAAAACTAATTATTTAATAACTAAAATAGATTATTAAATAATATTGTCATTTAATTTAATTATTAATTAGACATATAAAGTCCATTAAGAAATAAATAAACCCAGAAAACTCTTTTCCTTACAATTTCACCCCTGCTTAGTGAAAATTCATAAAATTAGACATAGTCTAACTTTAGAATTATAATTGATCAATCACGAATCAGTTAATGAGTCTTACAAGCAGAATGTTCTCAACTAGAATGGGGACCATGGATATATATGCTGAGCTTCCAATAAGTGAACCACATTTACCAAGTAAATTCCTACTTATTAATTCTTCGTTGAATCCACTCTTAGAACTTAAAATTGCACTCTCAGACTTATATAGAGCATATTGTATGTTTCACGATACCAATATACTATCTCATTTAACCATTGTTATAATCTTA